>NC_056725.1:1002830548-1002955548 GCF_019279795.1 Protopterus annectens | reverse complement strand
TATATGTCCAATGGACATGTGCATGAAATGGGAAGCTATGTATGGGGCGTAATTTTTTTTCAGATACAGATTGCCCTTTTTTTTTTTTTCAGGGGAGAGTGGTAAGTGAGGTAAAGGAAGTAGGTATATTTGGGGAGGTAGGTTGGGTAGGTAAACAGACAAGACAAACAAGACGCATACAGGGGCAGAGTATGACACATGATGTGGGTAAACACAATTGACGGGGATGGATGTTTGGAAATTGCAAGCCCATGAGCCCACAGATGGTAACAGTGGGACTGATATCCCCATCCATGGGCAGTCACCACTGGACCTTCACAGACCCGAGGGTCACTGTGCTGGCAGCTGCGTAAGTGGGGCAGGCTCACCCATGAGTCGTGCCACTCTCGCCTTGAGCTGGCATAGGAGATCAGAGACTAAACGCTGGATCTCCCTACGCACCACAACCCGGACCCTTTGGAGGGTGACAGGAGGCCCTTCTCCACCCATGCTTGCAGGGGGGGCGAGCCCCATCCCCTGCAGTGCTTCCACCCGAAGGTGGCACAGAACCTACGGAGGAGGGTGGCCCGGGCTGGGCACCAGACCTTCTGGTGCCAGGTGCAACTGCCAGCTGAGGTGGGACAGGTGGGTCTGCTGGGACTGACCTTCCCATACATTATGTGATTAGGTGTTTTTAATTACAACATAGACAACAGCATTCCAAGTTAGTTGAAACAGCATGCAGTAATATTCCCATTAACCCAACACACCAGGGTTACAACAGTTGAACAGCAAGCATAACACATGCATGTATTGAACGACAGTGGACATTCCAACAGCATGCAGGGATGATTGGGGGCAACAGGCCACCAGGATTGTGGTGTTTTAACAGGGGACATGCATCAAAGTAGATGCAAATTTAAATAACAATAGGACATATGTCCCAACAAATGTTATGAGATTACACATACCCATTGAGGTGTGGAATTGCATTGTTTATGCACATGGAGTAGGGTGTAAAAAGAAACCTCCATTAACATCTTATTAGTACTTTAACTGTACACTACATTCCTATTGACTGCAGGTGTATATCCCCTACATGTATTCTTACACTGAGCAACATGCATTTGATTGCGTTATGGGTTTTGCTACTTCATGATATACCTACCCTATATCTGACATGGTAACTGTCCAGGATGCAGATGTTACTGTGACATACTTGCATTAAATTGACTTGTTTATGTATGTGCACATCTGGATGTGTTCACATGGCTTTTTCTCTTGTTGTCTACACAAACCTACTTTTCAGGTAACACATTTAAGTTTCTGGGGAACACCTTGGCAGGCAACTTGTGTGCCAGATTTACCTATGCATGTCAGCCATTTCACAACTGTTTAGGACTGTTGCATACTTCACAGCTACTGGCACTTCCTTCATCCACTTTATATGGGACTGCACTACTGGGGGTTGTCAGCACTTACTACAACAGAGTCACATTTCTTCACTGCAAGGGTTCTACAACATTTCTGAGTAACTGGCACATACACACTGCAATTATTTTACCTTTCCTATTTACATTAAAACTCTTTTCTACAGGCTCTCTCCTGCATTTGACATTACACTGCATAGAGTAGACATATTCAGGAAATGTTATACCTTTGTTGATAGGTTACAAGACTGTTTTACAGGCTCACTCACATTTTATCTATGACAGTGCATGCAGAGATAGTATTCCAGACATGTTTTTGCTTTATTCATGGGTTACTACACTCTATTCCTGTCTATCTGACTTATGATATGTAACAGTACATGCAGATGATTTATTCAGGAAATGAATGTTTGATACTTCACAGCTACTGCCAATTCCTTCATCCACTTCCTATGGGACTGCACAACTGTGGGTTGACAGCACCTAATACAACAGTACTAGTTATTATTGCAAGGGTACAACAACATTTCAAAGTAAGTGACACAAACACAATCCAAATGTTATACCTTTATTAATTACATCGAACACTCTTTTCTACAGGCTCTCTCCTTTACTTGTTATTACAGTGCATGTGGAAGACATATTCAGGACATATTATACCTTACTTGATGGGTTACAACACTCTTTTTCAGGCCTGCTCACTTATATGTTATGTCAATACATGCAGGGATAGTATTCCAGAATTATTTTAGCTTGATTGGTGGGTTAGTACACTCAATTTCTGGCTCACTGACATTTGTTATATAACAGTACATGCAGAGGATTTAATCAGGACATTTTTTTGCTGTATTATTGGGCTTTAACACTTTTCTCATGCTCACTCACATATATCATGTAACAATACATGCAGAATATTTACTAACCTGCCTGGTGGCGCAGCCTTAGCAGCCTATCTGCATAGGCTTGCTGATTCATAGCACGTGCACCTGCAGCTGGGGAGTAAATAAAGGGATATTGAGGCATACCTATCCATTATTTAGACTATCTTAGCTTATCTTACATACTGCATTCCATGGCTAACTACTTAGTAGTGGGGCATCCCGCATTTGATGGGCCTCCTGGATCCACTGGTTCAGAAGGTCCTGCTTCCACTTCTTCAGGTGTGCATGGTGGTGACAGACCTGCTCACCAGTCTGAGGGACACCTGTGGCACTGGTGAGTTCATGAGCCAACTGGTTCCAAGCCTCCGCCTTATACTCTGTTCCTTGGAACTGGCCCTGCAGGAGATGAGTCTCATGCAGATGGACTAGGATCCAAACCATATATCTTGACTCCTCGATGCCCCAGCATTGCGTTTGAAAGCGTGTACCCTCTACAACACCAGACATTCTAACTGCAGATGGGAGCTACAATCAGTTATGGCGAGTATTCCCACCTATGCAGCTTAAATATGCTGCATTTCCCACACTTTTCTGTGATTGGCCATTTTTGAATATTCTCGGCTGACTTCAGACGTGCTTAGCAATTGTTAAGCAAACATTTATTACTATATATAAGTTAACAGTGGATGTTTTTCCTAAGCTGTCGTGGCTTAGTGGTTCAGTACTTTGATTATGGTGCACAAGGTCCTGGGTTCAAACCTTATCATTGTATTTTATTTTACTGCTGTCCTGACAAGTTAGGGGGCGTGGCTGTGTGCACGCATCTTTGCTCTGCGTTGCTCCACGTTGTCTGATGGTGCGCTGGTTGGCGCTGCACGCACCTCCGTGCAAACCGATTGTGCTGGATAAAGTGCTATTTAGCTTTGGGCAACTACATTGCGCTGGGTAAAGCGTGAGTTAGCTAGGGGCAACTACATTGCGCTGGGTGAAGCGCTGCTTAATTGCAGGCAATTTTATATTGGGATCCTTTAAAATATTTATTTTGTTCTCTGATACATTGGCCATTTCATTGCTATTTAGTTATGTTTCAACATATATATGTTGGGTATTATTCCATATACTAATTTAAAAAATAAATACAAGAGGGAGTGTTGGGACCCGAACCATGAATGCCTCTTCTTTGTGCTAATGCTCTACCATTACACTATTGCTATTTTGTGTGATTTGCATAAACATTCTTTCTTATGCTCTTCCATGCCGGAATTGCTAACTACAGCTAAGCAATGGGCACACCCGCGCACACACGCGCAAATACGGGCAGCTATATCGTGGATTTAAAAAAAATAATAATTTATTTACTTTATATAAGTGTGATGGGGGTTTACAGTGTCAGGGAGTGTGGTGTTGGGTGCAAGTACATTTGAGTGAACTCGCTCTTGTGTGTTGACATTATGCTTTTTAAATACTTGCAGGGGCGTGGACATTTAGACTGCTTGGCAGTCGGACACTCCCCTGCTTTCCTACTCAGTCCGTGTAAGAGTTACGGTTGAGTCAGCGTGCCCTCATGAATATTCATGGCATGCTGACGTCATACCGTTCAACTGCAACCTCCGAGTAAGACATATTAAGTCTTACACGGAGGTTTTGTGAATCTGGGGGTCACTCTCTGAGATAGTTCTTAAATTAATAATACACATTATTACTGGGTTAACCAGGATGACATCACCCTTTGTCACATGCCTTCAGTTACCAGGCTAAACAGATACTTAGAATTTAGCATCTCTGTGTCAAAAATACTTATCTCTCAGAAGTGCAGCTGCTAGGAAGTCACAGAGCAATAAAAACTCTTTACATTTAAAACCTAGCAATTATTTCTGTTTCAAGACAATAGGAGAAACTCTAACTCTAGGCATTGTGTCTGCTCTGAGCTGAAACAGAGATAATAGAATCTTAAAATAATTTTCACTTATTTTCTTGAGGTTTTACAAATTAACTCTGTATGTGCCAGCTTCTACCATGAACACACACATTTGCACATGCACATAGTCCATATACATTTCTGTTCTTTTCCAGTAGGGTACACTGTGGTTACATTCTTGAAGCTCTGTACATAACATACAGTTCAACACACACTTCTGCACCAGTAGTTTAATATACACATAGCATATAGTTGTCTTACATTTGTAAGACAAGCCTATGGATCATATTAATATTCACAAATGATATATGATTATTTACAAATTTCCAGATAGCTAGGCTGGGATTGTCAATTTTTTATATAAATCATATTAATATTTTCAAGTGACATATAATTACTTACAAAATTCCAGCTAGTTGGGCTGGCAGCATTTTGGTTTGTCACAACTTCCATGATGGTATTCGATTTCTCCCTGTCCTTTTCCTTACTACCCTGAGTTCTTGTGGTAGAACTTTATTCGTTATTAATTTTAGCTGCACTGTAATGCATCCTATTTACTTCTGTTATGTTTCATGAATCTCTATGGAGAGTATTAATTGCTATGTTCATTTATTTTATGAAACTTCTAACTTTTTGAGTTTTATTGACCTTCTGCAGTCTATTTCTTTCATTGATCTTAATATGTCTATCCAGCTCTATTAAATCAAGCAACTCTTTTCTTAAATCATTTTCTTCTAAACTTGTGGCACATTCTTTATTCGCCATTTCCTGTGAGCATTGTATAGAAGTTTTGGAACTTCTTCCTGTACCATGTTTTCTTCAGTTTTACCCTGTGTCATCATTTGGTCTTTCATATGGGAACTCACTGGTCTATCACTCCCCAACATTGACTGTGTCAGAGTTGCCACAGTTTCCTGTTCTTTCCTTTGCTGTATAGCTCCAACTGAACCTTTGTACTGGATTTCTATGGGAAGCTCCAAATTATCTTCATATGTCAGCTGATTAGATGCTTCCTGCTCCACTGGTTTCCCTTTAATTTGCGTGTCTATTGCTCTATCCTGTTGTGCTGTTATATGAGTTAAGCACTAAACCCTTCACTTTGTAGGTAATCCGTAACCTCAGTTTCTATTTCTTTAGCTTTTCCATTACTAATCCTTTTGTTTAGTTTTCCTCTTTGCTTTCTTAGTTTTTGTATTGTGAAATTGTCCATATCTGGATGTCTTTGTATTTCTCTTCAAATTATTTTGATGCTGTTCTTTTTGCATTGATTAGTTTTGCTTTCTCTTTTGCATAAATATTGCACCATATTAAATTTCTTTTTCTTTCCCATGTCCGTATTTCTTCTTTGGAAGCCTCCTGCTCCTCTTGTTACTCCTTACTTTGGGATTAGTTATTCCATCATGCTGTAATATGAGCTATTTTAGCCTTTCCACACTGAATCCTTGACTTTGCAAATATTCTATAACATCAACTTCTATTTTTTTTTAATTCTACTTGGCTAATATTCTGTTCTACATTCCCACATGGTGATCTTGTTTTTTTATTGTGAAATTTTCATATCTGGAAGCCTTTGCCTATGTTTCTCTTTGAATATCTTTGGGGGTGCATTTTTTGTGTTCATTAATTTGACTTTCTCCTTTGCATAAGTATTGCACCATAGTAAATCTCTCTTTCCCATATCCATGTTTCTTTTTATACCTTTAAAATATCGAGGTTTTGTTTTTCTTGTGCAAATATTTTTTTTCTTTCCTCTAATTTCTCTCTTAATCTTTTTGTATATCTTTTATCTGGAAATTCTGGGCTTCTTGCATAATAGTAACAATACATAATGTCCTTCTTGTCCTCAATTGTCCACTCTGTGTATCTGTATGGCTCTTTTTTGGCGTATCACCTTTTGTGATTTTTGTGTACTGCTACTTCCTTCGACAACATGGGGCATCCTCCTCCTGGGCCTGGCCGAGCCCCATTGTAGGAATATTTCTGTGTCTTGAGGATTCTACACTGTCATTTTTTTCCAGTCTTGGTACCAGTGTGTCTACCATAATTGGGCATTTTTTTTATCTTGGGACTTGGGCATCCAGCTATCTTCTTTATTGTTTAACCTACTTCTCTCCATGATAAATGCTATATAAAATACACTCTACATAGTATTAGTGTCATCTTGGAGAGATTTTGTGAAAAACAGGGTCCATCTTGTGAACGTACTCACCAGGACTTGAGGATGAATTCAATTCTGGAAATACTTCTCTCCTTTTGCTGATTTTATCATCTGTCCATTCGGACCCAGAATAATCTCTCCGAACCTGGATATGTCTGGTTATATAGACTGAGCAATGATCACTGAGATAGTCAGGGGACTGTAACTGAGGTGGTGTATTTGCTAGGGTTTGATACTTGGATCCTGTCTAATAGGGAATTTTATATATTGCTAAAATGTCTGGAACAAATAGTTGATTTAAACCAATTAAGTTGACACTAGATGTAGGGAAGTTAGAGTTAATATAAAACAAAGTGACATTCACATCATCTAGTAATTTTTTTCTTGTGGATTGTTATGAATAAACAATGTAGGATATCTCCCAGTATAGTTGTTGTTACAAGTAGGAATGTAAAGAACAGTAATACATATTTGTTTATAATTGTTTAATTTTAGGAAAGTAATAAGAAGCTCTGCTGAACTGAATTTTGTTATTAGATTGTTGTAAGTGAAAATGTGGCAGTTGCTGGGAAATAATAAAATGATAATACAGATGATATTACAGCTGGAAGGTGTAATTTTGGAGTCACCCATGCTAGATTTAAGTCAAGTTTCAGTTACAGTGAGAATATCAGACTTAGGCTATGCAATCCATGCATGTACCTCTTTCTACTTCATTTTGCTGTTTGCCATATTTATTACTGCTTGTTAGTAGCCTCACTAAACTGATGACCGTGTTCTACTGAATCACTGCTTTATTAGTGCTGTCTGTTATTGTTGTGATTTGTGAGCTATTATTTCAAAGCAATCTACTGATTAACTATATTTCATTGCTATCTACTGCAATTCATTACTGTTTAACTGCATTTTACTGCATTTTATTGCTGTTTGACTGTATTTTTTCATACTTTTCATACTGCAAGTGCTATTCTTTTGACTATAAATGATTAATCTGTGCTTCACTGTGAGTGTTTTCTTACTGAGTTCTTAACCTTAAAATTGAGCAGCATAGTCTCAATACAGGTCTGCAGTATCCAGAGCTTCAGCTGCACAGTTTTAAATCCTTTTTGAGGTACTCCAGCTATAAGTTAACTGTTTTTTCCTGAAAAAAAAAGTATTAAGCTTGTTTTCCACCTTTACTATTATTAGAGTAGTCCAGATACAGATTTGCTGTATCCAGGACTGTTTTGTAAGTTTCTGAGTTCCCCAGACCCTTCTGTGTAAGACAGAAGCCTTCCAGCTTATCACTGGGAGTGATAAGCACTAGGAAGCCTATCTACCACATGATGAGTGGTTTCTGGCTCTGAAATTGTAGTTTATTGGCCATTTGGGCAGTTTTTTCTATCCCTTTCAACTTTCTCTTCTCCCTTGCACTTTAATTAGCCTATTCGCCAGCACTTCATCAGGGTTTTTGTAGAAATTATTGTAGCACACAAGTGCTATCAGCACTAGATGTCCTATAAGGAAACAGCTCCAGTACTTAGTAATAATGACCATCCCTCCTGGCATGTCTAAAGGTTAGTTTCCTATGCTTTCTCCTATTAACCTGGTGAACTTGGGCATTCTGAGGCAGTGTAGCAAGTACCTCATGTACACAGACAACCCTCTCCTCTTACCTCCCAACATGCTGACTTGTGAGAGATGCGCCTCTATCTCCAAATTGGAAGCCATACACTCTCCAGCCAATAGAAATCTACCCAAACAGCAGAAACCTCCAAGGCAGAAACATACTTGACCACCACAACACAGCACAAACCACAAGACACATAGCTAATCTACATAGTGTGCCCCTCAACCTAAGCCCCTAAGGCAAAACAGCTCGCTCAGTACAATAATCATAGGTGACTCAATAGTGAGGCACACTGATGTCCCACTCTCTAGGTTGAATAAGGAGAATGTAACAGTCAGTTGTCTATCAGGTGCCAGAATCCGACTCATAACACATGCTCTCAGGTCACTCCACAACAAGTACAAGTATGACTCTGTCATTGTCCATGTGGGTGTGAATGACTTGAGATGCACCTTCATGCACTACATGGTGACATGGTGGAGTTCTCAAATTGTGTGGCCTAGGCTGGTATGACCCTAGCCCTTAACAGCATCCTACCATTGCCCAGAATGATACCATAGTAGAAACAGAAAATGACTGACTTCAACAATTGGCTAAGCTTCTGGTGTCATTCTAAGGGGATCCAGTATCTGTCTGCCTGGGATGACATGATTGACAGACCTCAATGCTTTGCCAGAGATGACTTGCATCTGTCACCCCTGAGTTTCCGGGCACTGACTAAGGCTCTTACGACCCCTATAGTGCCTTTTTTAGGCAGTTTTTCAAAGACCAAATTATCACCATAGCAACTATAAATAAATGTAATCTGAGGGTCGTGCTGCTCAATGCTAAGTCTAAATCTCAGGATGCACTCGCTTGAAGCATTCCTCAAAATGGAGAACATCGACATTTGTGCTGTAACAGAGATCTGGTTTAAAGCAGCAGAAAGCACCTCTGCGCTACCAGGCTATAACTCATTTCACACCTTTCGGTCCCAGTACATGGACTGAAGCTCCAAAGGTGGTGGTGTCTCCATATTTGCAAAGGATATGCACACCTCCAGACTAGTAGACCAACATAATGCATCTGAGATACTCCAGGTACAACTAACATTGGGTAAGATGGCGATTCAGGTTGTAGCCTGCTCTAGGTCACCAACCATGTCCCAAGACTCTCACTTCACATTCCTAAACACCCTGGAAACTATTAAGATCCAACCCAACACTCTTATACTAGGTGACTTCAACTACCCCTCCATCAGCTGGGAAAACTACTCATGCACCAATGCACTGGCCTAACGCTTCCTGGAATTCATCAATTCCAATACCCTGGACCATCTCATTCTTACCCCCACTAGAGGAAGCAACGCCCTTGACCTGGTTATTACTAACATGGGCAACCATTGCTCTACACTAATAGTCAATTCCTCTCTGGTTAGAGCTGACCACAAACTAATCACCATGGAAATTCACATCTCACCCACACCCCCCATAAAGGTATCCACCATGAAAAACTTCTCCAAAGCTGACTTTGGACTCTTAGAGGTGGCTAAATTCACAGCACCCATGCCAATGGAAAATAGATGCATGACTGCCAAATCATACACCAATGCACTGTACAAACACATGCATAAATGCATGGAACTAGCCACACCCAATAGAACCAAGATGCTCTCCTCCAAAAAAAGGAAGCCAGTCTGGTGGTCCCCTGCCATTAATAAACTCTACAACAGAAGGAAGAAATTGTTGTAGAAAAAGTGAAGTCCCTAGGCTGGACAAATTCTCTTATTAGCCTCAACAAAACATTGAGATCCTTCATCAAAACCTTCAAAGCCAGCTATGAAAGCAGAATTGTGGCAGAAACTTAAAACAACCACAACGCCTTCTATAGTTATATCAAGAATCTCCATGTCAATACTCAGATTTGCTCTCTGAGTTATTGCACAATGGTAACTCCTATACTGAGCCAACAGATATTGCCAACATGCTGGCCGACAGATTCAGTGCCAACTTTACCCCTCTCACCCTCCCTAAAGGACCAACAATCTCTATACCGGAAGAATGCCAGGCACACAACATTACTGCAGCACAGGTTAAAGCTGCATTGTCTAAGGTCAAGAATACAGCTTCCATGGGACCCAACAATATCCCTGGCTGTGTTCTACATGAATTACAAAGTGTACTGGCACAACGTCTGTGTGCTCTGTTCACTCACAGCCTCACCTCAGGCTTTGTTCCTTCCAAATGGCACACTGCTAGAGTCATCCCTCTTCATAAAGGAGGAGTGACTACAGACCCTGGAAATTATCACCCCATTAGCCTGATGAGTATGATATGTAAGGCTATGGAGCACATCATCATGGAACTAATTAACAAGGATATAGGGAATCTCCAAACTCTAGATCCCACACAATTTGATTTTGTGAAAGGTAGATCGTGCCTGTTCAACCTGGTTGACTTCTTTGAGTCAGTCACCCGAGTGGTAGATGAAGGTAAGGCAGTTCGTACAGCCTACCTTGATATGGCCAAGGCCTTTGATACCATTCCTCACTCAGGAATTATTGATAAACTCAGCAAACTAGGGATAAACCCCTATATCATTAGATGGGTTGCAAATTGGCTCACAGATAGAACCCACAGTGTGAAAGTAGTGGACAACATGTCAGACTGCCAACCAGTCACAAGTGGAGTCCCACAGGGATCAGTCTTGGGTCATCTCCTGTTTGGCATCTACTTCACAGAAGTCCAGGCTAATATGGAGGGACTCTGGCTGTCCAAATTCGCAGACAACTGCAAGCTTGGAGCCATTATTAACTCCACAAGTGATGCAGACATTCTACAGAAAGGTGTCACTGAGACCAATGACTGGTGTCGAAACCATGGCCTTAAGCTTAATGCCAAAAATGCATCATCATCCCCTTTGGGAAAAACTCAGTTCCCACTAATTACCACATCAATCGGAGCCCACTGAACACTGAAGGTGTTATAAGAGACCTGGGGACACAGGTTGACAACAAACTCTCCTTCGACCACCACATTGCCACTGTGGTCAGAAAGTCCTTCTATGTGGCACATCTCATTACCAAGGGTTTTGCATCCAGAAAGAAAGAAGTCATCATTTCTCTCTACTCTTCCCTCATTAGACCAATCATAGAGTATAGTGCCCCATTTGGCATATACCTCACTAGACACCTGCAACAGCTGGAGATGCCACAAAAGAACCTCATGCAGAGGCTACGCAGCCTTAAACACATGTCCTACATGGACAGACTCAAAAAACTCAAACTATTCTCTGTCTCATATCGTCTACTAAGAGGTGATCTTTGCTTGACTTACAAAGCCATGTCTGACCCAGCTCTGTTAGAAATGCTCCATCTAAAGAAATCCCAATTCCTCTGCACCACACACTCCAGAGACCTCAACCCCATTACCACAATCAACAGCACATGCTGGAGAGACAGGTTTAAAACTCAGAGACTACCCATACTCTGGAATAGACTTCCTATACATGTCAAGCAGAGGACCTCACTAGCCCTCTTCAAGTGAAATCTTGATGAGTGGATGGGAAATAGAAAGTTCACTGAAGGGATCACTCCAGTGGCTCTACTTGAGAGAGGCACTAGGAACTAACGATGGGCGGCACAATGCCAGGGCACTTCTATGGGCTAGACTTGTAAAGGCCCCAGGGTCATTAGCCTAGTACACACCTATGAACCTATGAACCTATGTAGCACAGCAATTTTATTTCTTATCCTTCTAACATTTATGGTAGCAAAAGATAGTGTACCAGGATTGGAGGTTGACCATTGTAGGGTTAGAGAAGTGTTTGGAAGAGAAATGTTTTTATGTTCATTGTAATAGGTGAAGCCAGGATAAGGGTGAATGTCTCCACTTAGAAGGATTTTAGTATATTGGGGAATTACTGATACTTGTTTCTTTGTGTGTTTTTCCACTTAATTTTGTTTTTGTTTGAGTTGAAGTTGGAGTTAATCAGTGTATATATGGAGTAAATATGAGAGAGATCATTAATACATTTGTTGCAATCTGTGGAGAATGTAGGGAGGAAATTTGAATAGGTGGGTGTGACAGATCTGGTTATATGTTGAGATATTATAGATTCATAGTAGGATGAGAGATAGCCCAGTAGTAGTTGAAGAATAGAGCATAAGCTGAGGAGTAATATGATTAAGTAAAATGGTCTGTATGTTATAGCTGACAGGTAGTGGGAAAGTAGGGATTAAGAAGGAAAAAGAAATTGCAGGGCAGTAGGATATTAAGTGGTGGCAGAGTCTGAAAGTTGATAGAGGGTAGGTAGGGGAGAAGCATTTTCTATGAAAGAAGAAAGTTAAGCTGTCTTAATATATTCTGTGAAATGTAAGGAATAGATGGATTTAAAAAGCTAAAGTTTGAGAGAGTAGTTAAAATAGGAAGAAGTGAGGGTTTAGCTGTGAAAATCAGAAGATACTATGCAAAATAGATAGGTTTTGTTAGAGAGGGGTGTGATAATGAATGAATATATTGAAAAACAGTATGTGAGGCAGAAACATAGTTAGGAATGGTGCTAAAAGATTAAATGGACGTTGTGAATTTGTTAAAAAGAAACAGGAGTGTCTGTATGATATTAGTAATGTGGTTTAGGAGGGTTATGGAATAGGAGTCACTGGTGAAATGTGTATGTAAGAAATATAGTAGTAGAGAATGAGGATGTGTGTGGGAATTTTAGGTAGGGTAGGGGAGCAAAGCAAAGTTAACAGTAGTGGGCTCTTGGCCTCAGGTGAAATTATAACAGAGAGTAATCAGTTTATAGCCAATATAAAGCAATTAGTAGACAGGTACAAAGTCAAACAGGTGCTCTTTTGCTTCCTGAATGCAAAAACCTGACAGTCAGGAAGACTAAGTAACTGGTATGCACAGTATAATCGATTGGTCAAGAAAATAGACAATTGCCAACTTAGTAAGTGGTCCAGAGAATGCAAACACTACTCTTTCAGACAGGAGAAGAGGAGATGATTAAAGCCAGTTTCCAGCACAAGCAGACATGTATTTGATTTGTTGAAGTCAATGCACAGCACGTTTTTTCAAGTTAAATTTGCTTACATTGTACAATGATAAAATACTCAGTGAAAACATTTGGGAGTCGGTGTTTGTGTCAGAGCTGCTGTGGTATCAGTGCCAGATTTAGTGACCAGAAGCTATTGTTCAAAGAAAAAAAATTTACTGAAAACATTTGGGAGTTGACCTTTGTGGCAGAGCTCAGGTAGTATCTGAGTTGGGTGTAGCACAGGCTATTTTTACCAAGACAAAATTCTCAGTGAAAATGATTGAGAGTTGACCTTTGTTGTAGAGCTTCTATAGTATTGGGGTCAGATGCAGAGACCACAGCTATTGTTCAATGACAAAATTCTCAGTAAAAATGTTTGGATGTTGGCTTTTCTGGTTGAGTTCCTGGAGTGCTGGGGTAAGATGTGGTGACCACAGGCTATTATACAAAAACAAAATTCTCAGAGAAAACATTTGGATGTTGGCCTTTGTGGTAGAGCTCCTGTAGTATTTGGGTCAGATGTAGTCACCACATACTATTGTACAAAGACAACATTCTCATTGAAAACATTTGGGAGTCGACCTTTGGCAGAGCTCCTGTAGTATCAGCATTGTATGCAGTGACCACAGGCTATTGTACAAAGACAAAATTCTCAGTGAAAACTTTTGGGATTTGGTCTTTGTGGCAGAGCTCCTGCAGTATTGGGGTCAGATGCAGTGAACACAGCTATTATACAATGACAAAATTCTCAGTAAAATGTTTGGAAGTTGGCTTTTCTGGTAGAGCTCCTGCAGTGTCTGGGACAGATGTAGTGATCACAGGCTTTTGTACAAAAAAAAATCCTCAGTGAAAACATTTGGAAGTTGACCTTTGTGGCAGAGATCCTGAAATATCAGGGTTGAATACAGGACCAACAGGCTATTGTAGGAAGACAAAATTCTCAGTGAAAACTTTTTGTGGCAGAGCTCTTGCAGTATTGGGGGTGAATGTAGTAATCACAGGCAATTGTACAAGGACAACACTCTCAGTGAAGATGTTTGGAAGTTGGCCATTTTAGAAGAGCTCCTGTAGTATTGGGGCCAGATGGTGTGACCAGAAGGTATTATACAAAGAAAAAAATTCTCAGCGAAAACTTTTGAAAGTTGACCTTTGAGGCAGAGTTCCTGCAGTGTTGTGGTCAGATATAGTGTCCACAGGCTGTTACACAAAGTCAAAATCGTCAGTGAAAACATTTGGGAGTTGGCCTTTGTGGCACAGCTCCTGCAGTATCAGAGCTAGATGTAGTTACCATGGGCTATTTTGCAAAGACAAAATTCTCAGTGAAAATATCTGGGAATTAACCTTTTTGGCAGAGCTCCTGCAGTATGGGGGTTGGATGTAGTGACCACAGGCCTTACAGTGAAAATGATTGGGAGTTGGCCTTTGAATATAATAGAGGACTGCACTTTGAAGGATGTTGGTGACTGGGTGAAAGAGGAGAGAAGTAAAATTTTTCATGTTAAAGAAATTAGTTCCTCTGTGCACCCCATCCAAATTCATAAAAAACTTCAACAAAACCACATTAGGAAATGAATAGAAGGTGATGAGGAAAGCTATGACAACTTATTACCATAGGTCTTGTTTTCTATAATGTAGATTCCTCCTTTCAAGATGTTATAGGGATGTCAGCCTAGAGGGCTATTAAACAAAGTCATGGAAAGCTAGGAAGAAAATGCATTAAAGCTTCAGAGAGTCAGAGGTCATTGTTGTAGTAGCAGAACTGAACATAATCAACTGGAAAAAAGAGAAACAGTTATCCAGAGACTCCTATGTACCATCTCTAAGGCACCAAAAGAAGAGACTGAAAATTTTCTGTTATAAAACAAGGACATATTTTCAGACCTATTAATGTCATTGCCCACTACATTGAGGTGGTACATGGAGAAAAGGTTAGTCGCAGACCTTACAAGGCCCTTGAAGCTCATAAACTTGCCATATATGATGAAATGAGAAAAGCTGCAAAAACTAGAGGTGAAAAAAAGATTCCAGTAATGAACTGAATGGATCCATCTTGTTGGAACCAAAGTTAGATGTTACAATCTAGTTCTGAAATGATTCTCAAAAATTCAAATGCCATATCAAAGTCTGACTCCTACCCCATGCACCAAGTGGATGATCTATTGGTGTAGGTGAAGTAGACATAGTATCTCACTAATTCAGATTTGATTAAGGGGTTGTAGCAAATTCTTCTAACTCAAGTCACCAAGGAGAACACAGTTTTCTCCATCACTGGTGACATGTTCCTGCACATTGTATTCCCTTTTTGTCTCCACAGAGCCATTGCAACTGTCTAAAGACCTGTGAATGAGGTCTTGAAAACCTCAACACTATGGTGAAGCCTACCATAAAAATGCTGCAATCCATTTCTCAGATCAGAATTCTCTCCTACAAGCAGTGCAAGCAGCATTGTACTAATCAAAACAAGCGGGACTCATGGTGAATGCCCCAAGTATAAGATAGGCATGATCGGGTATGGTACTTAAGATCATACCTCTCACATGTCCAGTTCTTCTCAGAATGTCCAGATTTTTGTTGTCATATCGTTGGTCTGTTCCTCATAAAAATGTGACTTTCTGGTAAATCATTGAGAAACAAAGTCACTAAATAATGTCAGACATTTGAGTTTCAGACTCCATGTCCTTCAGAAAAATGCATGCTAATGTAAAACATGTATTCTATCAGCTTTTTAAGTTTAAAAAGGAATATTTATAATTAGTTTCTGATATTTGTTTTTTGTTCCCCCATTACGTTTGGTTTCCTACAGAAACTGAGGAAGGCAAACCTGTCTCAGTCCATCCTCAAAGCTTTCTACATGCAGACCATCGAGAGCATCTGCTCAAATAACATTATAGTTTGGTGTGGTAACTGCAAAGCACCTGACTGTAAGGCTCTCATGAGGATAGTGAGGACAGCAGAAAAAGTCATTGGTTCCTTGCTCCCATCCATGGATGATTTGCATGAGACTTGGTCTGTGGGATGGGCTAGGTAGATAAATAACGATCCCACTCACCCTGCCCATAGCAAGCACTTCCACCTTTCCTCAGGCAGGCGTATCACAGCTTACACTGCAAAACTTCTAGACTGAAAAGGAACTTCTTCTCTCTATCCATAAGGCTGCTGAATATGAATGCCTGGTGTGACAGCAAATAATTAGATCAGTATGCCACTTGCTGCGAAGTATCAGCTATAGTAATCACTCCGGTAAATTGTTTCAATAACTGATATAGTTAGCCTGATTTCTATGGCTATTACTTCTTGAATGTGCAATAGTTAGTAGTGAGTCCCCACTCCATACATTTGCAATATGAACATCAGAATATATCACACTACAACTGATGAAGTGCAATTTTCTAAGCAATCACAACGTGAAGTCATAGTCTTGCAATGCCTACTAATATAATATTGTCTAATGTCTTCCTGTGCAGTTGTGGTAATCTACTGTGTTGTTAATACTTTAGTCTTACTGTCATTCAAACTAGGAGTTCAATGTTATGTCTTGCACGGGAACCAAAGCAACGTAATTTTGTTTAACTTGCACTGCTGTGTATATCTGATTGACAACAAAGATTACTTTGTCTTTGATTTAGACTTTTTCCAGAATTCTTGTTCGAAGAGGTTCATAGGTATTCTTAGATATATTACAGGTAGTTGTCTAATTAAACCACCAAATGGACAAATAAAATAGAGGCCATGGTAAAATGGCCAATACTCCAAACTAAAAGACAAGTGCAAGCTTTTTTGGGTCTGGCTGGTTACTACAGAAAATTCGCTGCAGTCTTTCCTACATTAATCCGCCCCCAAACTGACCTTGCCAATGGCAAGAGACATGATAACACTAAATAGGTGCCAGAATGTGGCTACACCCTTTAAGAGACTGAAACAGAGTCCCTGTGCTGAACATATTGTTGTATCCACTGATTTCTAAAATGTTATTACAGTAACCTTTTATAGGATAGGCTAGGAGGAAGTCCTTACCCAGCAGTCCAGCTCCAAGGAACACCTGGCCTGGTATATAAGGAAGAAGTTAAATAACACAGGGAGTAGGCATTCTACCACAAAACATGAATAACTAGCAATTAGGTGTGCACTTAGGACCCTTTGGTGTAACTTGTTGGGCAGGGAGTTCACGCTTGTTGAAGATCATTTTACCCTCAAATAGCTTCACCAATAGAAGGTAGCGTTAAACTTTGCCAGTGGGAACTGGCATTATAACCATTCACGTTCAATTTCTCTCACTGATCACAAACACACCATCAGAATATGGATGGTCTGTTTAAGACTCACAGACCTTACTGTTGGTTCCTAGCTAATGGGTTTTAGCTAGATGGGTCATCTGTATGATACTATGATAGCATAACTGGGATGTTTCTGGAAGATAATACTAAAAGGAGGGGGCATAAATACTAAATAAATAAGATTTAGAATAGTTCAGAGTTTTCACAAGTATTTAAACTTAATTAGGTATTTTATTGATGGCTTACCATTTAAACTATCATCTATATATGTGTTGTCATTAAAGACTGGTCATTAAAATTCATGACATTATTTGCACATAGGATTTCACCCTGACATTACACTAGGCATAGCCACAAATACCACTGTTCATTGGTAGCTGTTATATGGCAGTAGGGCTACATAGTGGTACAGCAAGCTCCATTGTCATCTCACAGCAAGAGGTTCTCCCCTGTCATTCTTAGTTGGGTTGACTTCTGTGCGGAGTCTACATGTTCTCTCGGTGTTTTGTTTTTTTTCAGATTCTTCAGTTTCCTCCCACATTCCAAAAAATGCAATGGGTGGATTGGACACTCTAAATTATCCATAAATGTGAGAATGCAAGTGTGCATATATGTATGTGGTATGGAAGATCACCTGAGGCAGGGCTAGCTACCTGGTGGTGTGAACACTAAATCTGGATGACTGCCACTGTAAAGTGACACACAGACCTCATGTGCAAAAATGGTTGGAGGGATGGAATGGTGGCTACTATGCATGTAGTCAAGGATTTGAAAACTTCGAATGTAATATGATTGACATCATATGAGCGAAGTTTTCAAACATTGAACGTTATAACAGAGATCGCCGTAGGGAATATTTCCCTTTACTTCAATGTATATTTAAGTAGCGGGGGGTGTGGGGTTGGTGCAGGGGGGCTTGTCCCCTGCATAGAGCATTCAGGTAGGTTTTTTTATTTTTATTCACTCATATGGAGTCGATCATATGAAATTTGAAGTTTTCAGATTTCGAACATATAATATAGACCCGTCAAGGAGACCACTGAGGAGCCCACCACAATTTCCTTAACACTACTTGGTTATTCCACTTGATTAGAGTCACAAAATAGGCAAATGAAGGCTGAGGAAATCAAATCTTAGACTCTAGGTAGTAGCTTGTCAATTGCCCATAGCTAATAATGTTTTCAGTTATTTGCCTGTACAAGATGGGCTGTGACTGCTGCTGTGGTGGAGAAAGAGAGAGAGATAAAAAACTGTTTTGATACCAGTTACTACTGCAACAAAGAAAGACAGAGATCAAAGCAATCAAACCATTTTGTTTTTTTTTCCATAGCCACAACTAAAGAGAAAGAGCTGAAAGTGCTCTCATCTCATTTTTACTGCTGTACGGAAAGAGAGAGAGAGAAAATTGTGTTTCATTTGTGAAGTGCTGTCTTTGTATTCTGTTAACAAAGAAAAATGACTGTCATTCATTAGAAGTAGCAAAAGTATGTGAATAATAGCAGCACCGCATCACTGTACTGATGTCAATTAGCTGATTAGGATAGGAAGGAGAAACGAACTTAACATTTTTGTACTGTACTATGAATTTTTTTTATTTTCTTTTGAATAGTTACTCTCCAAAGCCTGACCTTAAGAATAGCTCATGTTCTATGTTTCACTCTTCAGAGTACAACTGCTTCATTCCTCTGCAATAAATTGAACAATTGTTAGTCTGCAGTCATTTTCCTTGCTATATAAACTATAAGGGAATTGGTAGTAAGGATGCCATTTTTAACAGCCACCTAACAACTCATTTTATTGTATTTTATTTTTGCCCAGTACCCTTCTGCTTCAGTTAGTTTTCATTTTGATAGGTCTGGTTCCTGGATAGATTACTTTAGAGGGATAATTTACCACTAATCACTTAGGAAATGCAGCACTACATAGTGTCAGTGGCACAAGAAGTTGCACACTTGCAGAAAGCTGCTGGTTTTATTCCCACACCAGGTAAATTGCTGACTGATACTGCATTAGTATAAATGGGGTGCTGCACTCCTGAGTGTGCTATCCTTTGGATGAGATATTAAGCTGATGTCCCATCTACTTAAGTTCTTTGTAGCTCAAGCGGATGCTAAAGATTCCTGTGGAAAAGAATAGTGGAAATTCCTCAATGCCCTGGCCAAATTTTCCCAAGAAGTATTAAACACCACCTTGGGTATCCACTGAAAAGAGGTCACTAGCCTAGTAGGACTAACATGGTTAACAATGAATAAATAAAATAAAAAATGTGGTTTTGGTATATTTGTGTCTAGTGGCATGGTGTGACTTGCAGTTTTATTTTAAGGCACACCAAACCTTTGTAACAGCATTGTAGTATTACTGGTAAGTGCTAGAAACAGAAGTATATCTAATAATTTATGTCCTCTGATGTTTTATATTGGGGCGTCACCCCTACTGCAAAGAAACCTTGGGTAGCAACCCAGTAAATTGTGGTAATTCTATTTGTGTTACTTTTTGCCCAATTCTAAAAGCTATGAGTATTTTTGTGACCTTAAGCTATAGTATCCATTTCTGAACCAAGCTCTCTGATGTCTGTGATAGTAACTAACATGATAAATACGCCATTTGTATTGAAAAAGAACTGTGTAAACTGGATCCAAACAAAGCACAGGGACCTGAGAACACTTCAGCATAAACTTACAGTACCATTATATCTATTATTCATTAGGTCATATAAATATGGGGAGATTCCTCAAGATTGTAGTCATGCACTTATTAAACCTGTCTTTAGGGGAAAGGGGAGCAGGACAAACACAGAATTATATAGACCCTTAAATCTACTTTCATGTTGCGGAAAAATAATGGAGTTTAATATTGGATAAGTTATTGTCAGAAGTGGATAGGTTGAGACTTGAAACCATATATTAGCATCCATATGCTGAAAATTGGTGTACTTTCCTATAACAAAAATTAACTTTTTCGAAATGGGAAAGTACATTCCCACTTAAGCGAAAGTGCACTTTAACGAAAGTGCACTTTCGCTTAAGCTCCCTAGACCGAACCTACCGCATCACAATGGAGGACATTGAAAAATGGGCTATGTCCTCCACTGTGGTGCGATAGTCACAGACCTTAAGGTTAGGGCACAGGTCAATGTAAGGGGATAGCCCTACTAACTATCCCCTTACCCTAACCCGTGCCCTAACCCTAAGGTTCGTGACTATCGCATCACAGTGGAGGACATAGCCTGATTTGGAATGTCTTCCACTGTCATGCGATAGTCACGGACCTTAGGTTAGGGCATGGGTCAAGGTAAGGGGATAGCCCTACTAACTATCCCCTTACCCCTAACCCATGGCCTGACCCTAAGGTCCATGACTGCTAGCCCATTCGGTCTAGCAGGTTCACGAAAGTGCACTTTCGTGAAAGTGCACTTTCACGTTAGTGTGGGTGTACTTTTGAAGTCCGAAGTAGTGAACTTTCGTTCTTCAAAAGTACACCCGTTGAAAATAGATCTATTACCATTTGTAACATGATGTTCTATAACAATATAATAACAGCTATGAATGAAAAGTTGTGCAGTGATGTCATTTATATAGATTTAACTTCAGCATTTAACAGGGTCATACAAAAAACACTGATCAATAAATTAGAACAACTAGGTATTGATGTGCTGTTGATAAGATCATACAGTAATCAGTTAGGTGGAAATCAAGATTACAGTCAGGGAGTCCCCCAGGGCTCTATCCTAGGCCCTTACTTGTTTAGATTGTATATTTTAGACTTAACTTTTTCATTTGAAGTGTTGTATAGTATATATGCAGATGACCTGAAATTGGGTAAACTGATTACATGCGTTACAGATAAGGCATGTCTGCAAAAGAACTTGACTAACTTGACCATTTGGGCACAGGAGAATAATATGCTGATAAATACATCAAAAACTAAGCATATGAGATTTGGAAGACATGAATGAAAAGGTGAACATTTAATACAGCACACAGTGATTGAAACTCTAGAGTCATTTAAGGACCTGGGTATATAGGTAGATCCAGCTCTGAGTCTTTCTAATCATATCAACCAATTGGTTAATGATAGTTATAGAACTATAGGTTGTATAAAAAGATTTGTAAACTCTAGGAAATCAGAAATGATAAAGTCATCATTTGTTAGTTACATTAGACTCAAACTTGAGTATGGAATTACAATATGGAAGCCCTATAAGAAAACAAGCATGAGTAAACTGGAAAGAGTACAGTGGAAATATACCAAGGGCATCTATGGGTGTGAAAATTTAAGTTATTATGAAATACTAAAGTATCTGAACTTGTACAGTGTCTCTTATAGATATATAAGAGGAGATCTTATTCAGGCATATAGGGAATTTAGAGGCAACTACCTCTGAAAATGTTTGGGGTTAACATAAAGTAGTGGAGGAATATCAAAAACCTATGTAGAAGATTCTATAGGAAATGTACTAATTGGTTCTCTGAGAGTGCAGCTGATGTATGGAACAGACTACCAAATTACATTAAAGCAAGTGCTAGTTTAGATATTTTTAAGAACAGTCTGCACACTTATTATGAAAACAAGTGTTTTGGTATATTGGCATGCAAGAAGGGCATTAATGCCCATGCTTGAAATATTTGTATGTATGCATGTATTTGTTTGTGGTTAGGCATAGCACTGATTTCTACTTTGGTATTATTAGTGCTCTAGTGGTTAAGCCAAACATTCATGGGACAAGCAGCTAGTTTAACCAATACAGTGGTTGTATATAACTCTTTTTGTAATCAGGACTGGCCTTAGACCAATTGCACCTATTTATCTCAAAAGGGCCCAGCCCCTACTAGGGGACTCACACCAGGCTGTGACAGGTCATTATGCCTTATGTGACCCACATAATTTGCCTAAGAGTCACTATAGCCAAGTACAAGGCATTTTCCTATACTGTACAAAGTGTTGCTTCTACAGCAGCTATAAATCTTTTTTCAGTGAAGCAGACCACATTTCCTGTTATTCATTGCACTAGTGGCTAGCATAGTATTATAAATACTGCAGTCTTGTGACCATTGTAGCACTAGTGTCTAGTACAGTATTATAAATACTGCAGTCTTGTGACACTTGTAGCACTACTGGCTAGTACAATATTATAAATACTGCAGTCTTGTGACCCTTGTAGCACTAGTGTCTAGTACAGTATTATAAATACTGCAGTCTTGTGACACTTGCAGTACTACTGGCTAGTACAGTATTATAAATACTGCAGTCTTGTGACACTTGTAGCAGTAGTGGCTAGTATAGTATTATAAATGGATGATAGACAAACAAAAACTTAAAGGTATAAAATGATTGGGCTGAATTACAAGAGAACTCTAGGGTGAAGTATGTTACAGAAAGCAGAAAAAAATTGTGAGTTTTGTGTGCTCTCTTACATCCATTAGAGCTTCCTTAAGGCATTCTGATTTCTTCCCAACTGCCAAACCATGCTGCATAGTGACCACCTCTGCATGCAATAGTAACACTATGACTTCAATTGATCTGCAAGCATTAGTATGCTTATCTGGCTTGGCAAATAATTAAGCTAATAAAAATAACTTCTCAGAAGTAGTTATAAACGTGTTCTAACTGTGTGAGCAATGCCATTTCCAAGGAGATACCGGAAATTATTATTATTATTATTATTATTATTATTATTGTTATCATTACTATTATTATTATACATCTTTCTGAGGAAGCTCAACAGTTTTATGACTGCAACAAGGTATGATAATTAACTGGCAAAGGACTTCCAACAGTTCAGAGCAGGTGCAGGAGGTGATTGTAAACCCATGAAGGTAGAAATGATATGATATGAGAATGTATGAATGATTTTAGAACATTACTATGTTCTTTTTTGGATTCCGTCTCCCACAACCATTACGTCTATCCCCACTCACCCAATTGTCCAGACTTCCTGGCATTCCAAATTAAGATTAGGGGAATATGATTAGTCAGATGATTTTGACCAGATTTCTTGTTTTATTTCAGACTAGAATTATCTGCTTAACATTCATTTTTTATAAGAATAAGTAAATCTATTATTTTGTTTTTAATATACAATAATAGCATCCATTCCTGATACCTAATTTAAAATAATCTTAAGTCCAGGAGGTCAGTGGGTTGAGGGGGGCGGGGCCAAAATCGTCCAAATTGGGCCCCGCACTTGCTAAAGCTGGCCCTGTTTGTAATAATAGACTTTTCAACATGGTGAAATACACACACACACACACACACACACACACACACACACACACACACACACACACACACACACGCATCTCTGTTTATGAGCTAGGCTTGTAATACTCTAGAATTAACCTATGGACTTTGTTGGGGGTTGGCATGATGGTTAAGGTGCTTAGCTTACAAGCACAAGTTACATAGTTCACTTCTCATCTTTGAGCTTTAAAATGGTCTACAAGAGCAGATAGCCTAGTATTTACTTGCACATATACATTTACCTATGTAGCTATCTTATCTAAATTATTTTTAAATAGCACATTTATTAGCCTTGAGTTCTCTTTTTATTTTAGGCAAACCAGGTGACAAAAACAAAATAATATTACATTATAATTATTTTTTTACCATGTTTTAAACAAGACTGAGCAACAGAGAGTTTTTGTCTTGAATGCTAGAAAAGCGTTTAACTGGAAGCGTGCACAATTCCTTTTTGTTATATTAAATTGTTTCTTTGTAAGCAGTATACTTGGCCACTGAAGTTCTGTATGATTCATTATCAACTTGCGTTAATATCAATGGTCAGCTATCAGATCTGATTAGAATCTTAATTAATACAAAACAGGGGTGCCTCTTTCATTCTACCTCATTAGTCTTTCTTTTGAATTGTTAATCACAAACAGTTGTAGTTATCCTAAAATATAAGGTATTAAATTTAAGAACCCTATCATATGTATCACTTCTTTTGCAGATGACGTCTTGCTATACTATACTTTCAAAATACTAACTGTGCTATTTCCAAGTAGTAAAAATAATAACAAATTATATAGAAGAATTAAGTTATAAATTTAATTTTGAAAAAAACTCTTCCACAAAGCAGTTCAGTCACAAAATAATTTCTGCATTGATTTTGTCCATAACATTTGAATAGATGTAATGCCCCAACATTAGGTACAAACAAAATTCTCATATATATCTATCTCTTTTAAAATGATTTGTCACACTTTTTCCTTGTTTTGTTTTGCATACATTGAAATCAAAGATTTGCATAATATACAACTGCTATGAGTATTTCTTTAGTGGAGTTATTTATTTTTTGCCGAAACTGTTAAGACAGAGCTTATGTTGACATTATGAAATTTGTTTTTCTATGAAAAACTGCCCATAAGCCCACCTGTCAACTGTCCACAATATTGTGAAATGTCTCTGACTGGGTTTTCACTCAAACAAGCAGAACTTTAACACAATATCACTGAATTTTCATAAATGACTCCTATATGCACATTACAATCTAGCTCCATGATCTAATCCTGGCTCTATCAATGTTCCACTGTCTATCATGCTCCAAATAAAAAAGAATCTTTGTTCCCTTGTAAACTGCACTACGTAACTGTCTTACAGTTTCATACTACATTTGCACCAGGAATGAACAAAACAGATCATATTACATGCAGAATAATTTAAATAATGTGCCAAATTTCATTCCTTTGCCAAAGAGAAGCTCTTTGTGATGTGTGATTGTGCATATGTGTGTCTGCATCTGAGTGTGTCTGTGTGCAACAATGTGTGACTACAGCTTCTGTGAGGATCATTACTGTGCTAATTTCTAATTTCATAGCCGTAACTCATTTTCAAATAGATTCACACTGCTCACTAACTTCTCCCCTACATACCAAACAAAAACACTCCACCCATACACTTGCTTCTGTTACTCAAATTATTATCAAAAGTAAGTGCACCACTGTGAATAATAGCAATACCTATAAGTATCACAATAAAGTGAAAGAAATGCATTCACCAATATAAAAATATTTATCTGATTAACTAGAAGTAGCAAAAGACATTTGGCGGGATTCAATAGACTTTTCCTGTATGAGATACTGCTCATCATGTGGCATCATGCTATGATTATTAATGATGCTGGCATGTGTAAGCAAGGTTTCGTGGCTCACACTCATGTTGTTAGCCACTTAACCTGTACACATGAATGTGGATCATTCCACATGAGCTTTTAGTGCAAGAAATGTAGTCAAACACTAAACTAAAAATGGGACTAAGGGCCAAAAATAGGGACTGATTTACTTTGTGTTAGCATGGATTTTCTGAAAGATATGAAGTATGGAAATGAAATATATGCCTTTATGTATTGACTTCAACCTTCAGTGATTTCCCAGTAAAATACACATTTTACAATGAACAGGCCAAACATATGATGCAATTATCTGGACATTCTACAAAATGCTGGACATTTCTCTTTCTCTCTTTTCTTAGATCAGTTTTTGAGCGATGCACAGCTTGCCATAAACATATCTGGCTGTACTCACCTGGTTTGTACAAAATGCAGTAGTGCCCAAACTGGAGGAATGGACTACCCAGGTTGTAGACAGGACCCAGACAGCTACAGACATGGATGCATTCAATTAATAATATTGGCTATTGCGCAAACACAGTAAGCGGTATTGCACTATGATTAAAACGAGGACTTTACGATTGCTACTAAGATATGGCATATGACGTCCATAATCCCCTGGCAGGAGGTGTTAAGTGTAGGTGTGGAGTGCACATGGTCAGGGGTTCTAGTACAGGATATACAAATTTTGTTTTACTGTTGTGAGATTGCAGATTATAGCAATCAAGTGCAACATACAGAACTGTTTCCTCAACCTCCTTAGGAGAATTGTAGACATGGTTCATTTGACTAGCACATTTACACAAGTGCCTGTATACCTAATAATCTAGAAATTGCATTGTTTGCCACTGTTGAGCATTGCTTACTGGCACACAGACATGGTTCCCTGCAGTCTGCACTCTCACCTACCATAGTTGTGTGATGGTAAATGATGGACAATGTTTTTAAATGTTGCGAAACCAAAATGTGCGCACTCTCAGCAAGTACGAGATGTGCAATAGGTGGGAAAACAGCAGCATATAAAATGCAATTGTCAGGAAATGCTCATTATACATTGAGCTTGAGTTATGGAAGGCATGTCAGGAGTTTCTGGAGAGGGAATTCACCTTTGGTTGCAGAGGTGGGGTGTCCAGGAGTCCAACATTTTTGTTGGACTCTTAATTAACGAGCATGGGCCATGATTGCAGCAGTGGGATATTCAGGCTGAGAATATAAGGCTGAAGCCTGGAATAGTATTGCCAGGGCTTTAACCAGTACGACAGGTATCCACCGCACTGCTGAGCAATGCAGACATCACTTTGATGACCTCCAGAAAAGAAAGTGGGATAGCTTTGACCATTGGATCAGGAAACTTCATACAGGGGACACCCCACAGAAGTGTAAGTATCAATTTCAGTAAGTAATTGTAAGAGCTAAAAGCTGAATATAGTCAAGACTGGTATTCATAATAGTGTTCTGTTCTGTTTTTTTCCTCAGCTGCTGCAGAGTGAGCCTCGAATGTCAGGTCTCATGCCACACATTTAGTAAGGAAGCGAGAAGCATGTGGTATGTATGCATCAGAACAGTTGTGCCTAATAGTATTTTAATAATAATAATAATTGTTGTAGTCATTTCATAGCATTAAAAGTTAAGGACCACCTAGTTTGTATTTAATACAATTATATCAAATTGAGCATGCATATCTCAACTGTAAAAGAAACTATGCATGGCTTAGTCTGTAGCACAAAGCAGTGGTGCCATATTCTCAAGTAACAGTGAGCATGCATCTCTAAACTGCAGAGGGAAAGTATGCATGCAGTAGTCTGTAGGATAAAAGAACAATACAGTATTTGAGAGT
Source organism: Protopterus annectens (assembly GCF_019279795.1). Taxonomy (NCBI): domain Eukaryota; kingdom Metazoa; phylum Chordata; order Ceratodontiformes; family Protopteridae; genus Protopterus; species Protopterus annectens. Next base: position 1,002,928,336 of record NC_056725.1, on the reverse strand, counting down.
AGTAATCTGTTGTGGGGTCAAAAAACACACTTCCCAAATATACAGTACTGTTAGGTTTTCATCATTATTGCAATGTAAATTCAGATCTCTATACCAGTGGCACAAATGGCCTTCTATAAACTGTAATCAGTATAACTGAAACATGCATATATGCAATATTTGCATACATCAAGGATTGGTGGTTGCAATCTTTACTATAGTGTGCCTCTGTTATGAACTGGGTAGTCTTATAAGTAAGGAAGAAACTTGTTAGGACTTTGAAGTATTAAAAGTAAAGGTAACAGAATAGAGTCATATAACTGTATCAATGCTTTCTATGTCACCTATGAAGTTACTCATTTTCTCCCTTTTTTCTCAGACCCTGACCCTTTTCTCTCTCTCTCTCTCTCTCTCTCTCTCTCTTTTTTCTTTTATTCTTTTTTGTTTTTCCCACAGCACAGCAGGGTAAGCCAGTCCAACGGGATCCACCTACCCCCACTCCACTGGTTACAGCTTTGCTGCCTAACACATCTGGTTCACAAATTGATAGCACCCCTTCAACTGGCCCTGCACTACCCAGCCCCTCAGATAGTTCTACCCCAGAGGACAGGTCTGTGGCTCCCTCCAGGAGGAGTGGCAGATGTGGTGAGTTTATCACCCAACAGGAACTGCCAGGGATGGTGCATAGGATTGTGTGCCACACTGTGGGCTCTCTTCCATGCTGGATGGAGCACCTGCTCTCCATTCTCATGCAGAGTGGTCATAGAAGATGCAGGCATCAGGCACTGCAGCCAGCTGCTCAGGGAGGTGTCCATCCACCTCATGTGTGTTTCACCGTCCCTGTCTCTTGTCTTGATTGTCTTATCTGTCTTCAGTTGCTTCCTCACCTGCCCAACTTACCTTGCCCAGATATTCCTACAGCCCACTCCCAACATTCCTCTCTCAAATAAAAAAAAGGGGCACCTGTGCCACAAAAAAAAAAAAAATCATCTCATACCTAGCACTCCTTTTCGCACATCTGCCTCCAACAACAATGCATTAACACTTGCTGCTACAGAGTCAGTTAGATCACAGATGTATTTAATACATTCAATAGTAAGTGACACAATTAAGGAAAGATTTCCTATTGAACTCCCCCGTGCTTGTTCTCCATATCAATAATACTAAATCTTCTTCATTAAATTTGTATGAAACAGCATTGCACGATCCCCTATAATGTTTTATAAAGCATTATTGTGGGATACTCATTTAATTTTGTACAGCAGTAATGTGTATGATGCATGATGCTGCGCATCCTGCAGCACTGATGAGCAATGCTACTACAGAAATACTTTAACGTATTACCTATAGTTATACCATTTGCCCCAAACAGGAACTTATCACTGCATTAGCAGGTGTATATAACAGCAGTTAAGTCTGCCATTTGCTATAGAGTCTCCAAAATACACCTGCTAGTCATCTGTGTCTGTAGCACCACCTGTTATTGCAGTGATACATATATTTTTTGTTCAGATGGTACTGGGTTTCAATCCAGGTGTATGTAACAGTTTCAAATAATTTTACATGTAAATCAAAATTCTGAATAGTGATAGTTGGTATAGAGTCTCTAAATATGGGTCAATGGTACTGGTTTCCAATACAACTATATAATAGTTATAAATGATTTTGCCGTGGACAAGTGTTAGTTCGAGATGAGCAACATCACTCAATTATTCTTGCAAGAAAAGAAATGGAAAAGACAGGAAAATAGTGAAATGCAGAGCAAGCAGGGAAAGAACAAAGTGAAAGGAAGGCAGTAATGTGCAGGAAGGATGTAGGAAAGAACCATAGCTATCCATTTCTTCAAGAATAAAACATGAACATATATGCACAAATTTTGCTGAATTTGGACTGTCACCTTCAAGAGACACTCTGTTGCATAGCTTATTGGACCAAATCATGTGTGTCATGAAGACACGTGTGAAATGGAGAGGTATGTATGGGGTGATTTTTTTTTTTTTTTTTGTTTTGTGGGACAGTCCTTGGGTGTGGTAAGTTGGGCAGGTGAGGATGCAATTGCAGACAGTCAAGACAAACAAGACAAGAGAGAGAGCTGTTGAAGGTCACGTGAGGTGGGTGAACATCATGGTTGTGGTGAGGGTGGGGACATGGCAAACCCATGGATGTCAAGTTGGGTGACAGTGAGAATCGAGTCATCACCCACTGAACTGTCATCACTGTTACCTCACTGTGCTGATGGCTGTAGTGTCTGACATCTGCATCTTTTTGCGTTACTTAATACAATGATGGAGAGCAGTGACTCAATCCAGCGTAGTCATGCACAATCCTATGTACCAACCCTAGTAGTTCATCAGGGTGATAAACTCACCACCTCTGCCACTGTTGCTGGAGGGAACCACTGGCCTGTCTTGCAGGGCAGAACTACCTGAGGGACCAGGTAGTACAGGGGCAGCAGAGGGGCTGCTATCAGGCCATGCAGCTGATGTGCTGGGCAGTGGTGCTGTAGCCAGTGGAGTGGGGGTTGGACAATCCCATGGGACAGGCCTACCCTGCTGTGCTGTGAGGAAAAACAAAAGAATAAAAAATGAACAAAAATAAAAAGTGAGAAAACAATTGAGTGAGAGAAAAAAAAGGGAGAACATTAGTAACTTCATATGTGACATACAAAGCATTGATGCAAGCATTTGACTCTATTTTATTACATTTGCTTTTAACAGTACCAACTCCTAACAAATAACTTTGTTCACTTTAAGACTAACCAGCTCCTAACACATGCACTATATACTACAGACTGTAGTAAGCAATCCTTCATGTGTGCATACATTGCACATAATGTGTGTTTCAATTATACTGATTACAGCTTTCAGCAAGCTAGTGGTGACATTACTTTAGAGCTCTGACATTACATTGCAATATTGATGAAAACTTAACAGTATTGTATATTTGTGAAGTGTGGATTTTGAAGGTACAACTTATGACTACTCTGTAATACTGAACTGTTGTTTTGGCCTCCAGAGTAATGCATGCATACTTTCCTGTTACAATTGAAAGATGAATGCTCAATTTGATACAACTGTATAATTAATTAATAAATGCATCATATCCTTTAATGGTAAAATAACCCAAAAGTTGGGATGCATATGTACTACATGCGTCTCAGATCCATACCAATCTAACAGCATGGGATCACACATTCAGTTCTCAGTCTTTGACATCTGCAGAAAAAAAAAGAGTAGAATGCCATTAAGGATACCAATCCTGATGGGTCTATATTATTTTGTTGAAATGGCATTTCGGTAAATGCCGTTTTGATGACACATAAAGAGGAAAATGCTAAAACAGCGAAACCTCAGGTCACTGATTTTTTTTCCTAGGGAAAGAAATTGGTAGACCAACAAGACAAAACACACCCGTTAAGACCTAACTAAATATACCAACTCTGATATCGCACTACAGTGGGGTAAAGGGCAATGTCATGGCTCAAGCTAAGCAATCTTTTTCCCTAGGAAAAAAATCACTGACCTGAGTTTTCGCTGTTTAAGCATTTCACTCTTTATGTGTCATCAAAACAGCATTTGCTGTAATGCCTTTTCGACAATATAACATAGACTCGATCCTGACTTTATCCAGCTTTTAACTCTGACAAGTAGTCTCTGTAAGTGATACTTGACACATCTGTTGGGTGCCCCCAGTCCTACATTCCTTGATCCAATGGTTGAAGGTATCCCTTTTCCTCATTCTGAGGCCTCTGTAGTTATTCCTACATTATTCACCAGTAAGTGGGCTACCGGTAGAACTGGTCAGAGTCTGAGCCAGACTACTCCATGTCTCTGCCTTGTAATCTGAGCCATGATAGTCACTCTGTAAAAGACTGGGCCCATGTTCATTCACTAGAAGTCCACCAAACACTTTGGACTCCTGGACACAACATCTTTGATCATGGAATCACAAAACCTCTGCTGGAAAGCCTGCCACACCTATCACAGATCAAGGCCAATGCAAAATGATATTTTCCTGCCAACTGCAGGTATCAGTCTTACTGGAGTGTGCACTTTCTGGATTTGCAACATTTGAAAGTGTTGCACAGTGCTTACCATTGCACAGATACATTGCATGAGGGTGAGCACTGCCGAGAAATGTGTTTGCATGATGGCCAGTAGTATTAATTGAAGGTATCCAGTGTATGTTTGTGGCTTTCTGGGTCCTGTATGCTACTTGCTTTGCTCATTAGTCCAGTTTGTGCACTGCTGCTCTATGTGCAAATGAGATATGCATAGCCAAAGCCATTTGTGGTAAGTGGCACATTGTGCAAACAGTGTCCCCCCCAAAAAAAATATAAAAAAAGATGGAGAACCAGTTGAAATGCTGGAAATCAATCTATGACATACCCATTACAAAATATTAGTACACATATGACTACATAGGTCTGGATCATAACACTCACTGTGATACACCATCAGAAAACAGGAGGAGGAAGTTATTCATTTTTACCCCACAAACAGCTTTGCATCACATGCATGACATCATTCCTCACACAACCAAGTGCAACTGAATGTACACTGATATCAAGACATGACCTGTTATTTGTACATGTATTAAGTTTAATATATCTGGATGTATCTCACTTAGTGATCACACAACCTGCTATGATTATTCCTTGCAAATATACACCTATGTCCTACCTTTCTCTGTTTCTTAGTCATGCATCAGTTATTTGACCAGTACTCAGAGACATGCAGTATATAAGCTAGTCTATGTAATTTACCTTAAAATGTGTGAGGATATTAACTGTGAACACTATGATATGCAGTTGCCATCAAATTATTGGAAGGTTGAATGGCACAAACAAGTATAGACTGCTGTTTTGGGGGTATGGAACAAAGGTGGGTTTCTGTCATGGCACATGCAAGGGTATAATGTTCTTTCAAAGGGGGTGGACCCAGGTTGAGCTACTGTTATGGCACAAATAGGATATTTTTCTGTTGTTACTCTCCTTGTTTTGCATTCTGCCAGTTTGATCTTGTGAGGGTGGTGAAGCTGGAAACTGCTATGTGTCTCATTACTTTTGAATTTTCCCTGTAATGATTTCCCATTACAAATTTGTGGTGCTAAACTGAGGGAATGCAGTGATCATCATTACTTTGGGGAGGTATTAATGTGCAAATATTTGAGGCCTTGAGGTCTACAACCTGCTAATGGAATCATACAAGTCAAATGATTCTCTGCTGTCACATGTGACATTAATTTCTGTACAAATCTTCCACCTTGTAGTTGCTTACAATATCAAATGATGAAATACAAGCACATGTTATAATAGTATTATACAATACAGTGCATGCTCAGTACTTACCTTGTAAATGCAGCAGTTGCCACAATGTTAGTTCAGGGCTGATTATGATGCAAGCAGTACAGAGCCACTACATGGGGAGGTAAAGGCTGTGGCTTTGAGTTGAGGCCAACAAAGGTCACAGGGTTCCTGTATCATGTCTCTGTTCACCCTGTACAACATCCATGTTGCGTATGTTGTGATAAATTAAATGTGGCCTGAAAACTATTCTCTATCTCAGCCTAGGCCTATTAACTGTAGCAGCATTGCCTGCAGCCTATAGTACATATATATGGAGTTACGCAGCAGCTCCTATCATTCTGTCTGTGTAGATCTTCTATGTCTGTACACTACATTTTAAATCCACAGGAAAAAAAGACAGCATGGAGTCTACATGGTTGCTTTATAAGTTGTTGAATAGCTCCACCAGATTAGTTTATTAGCATACAGTTCAGCTGATTGTGCTGTAATTAGCATCTCTGATACACAGCCTAGACAAATGCAATCCATTAATAATCTGCTCTATTATAAAAAGGTAAACGTGTAGCTAGCCAAACTGATGGTGAGGATAGTTGCTACATGTTCAGAAAAGCAAAATATTTCCAAATCTATCTTTACAGAGAAGTATTGAACTCCAATATGAATGCTGTCATTTTGTTACCTACATAATGCATATGCTGAAATATATTAATGAATAATGTGAAGCAAAACCTTTTACACTGTTACATGTAGGCATTAATCAGAAGTGTTCTGATGGCATGACCATGTTTGGCAAGCCATTTCAGAGGTACAAATGACTGAAAATACATGACAATAGAAAGTTGTTTAATAAATATGTACAAATGTTTCAGGGACAGGTTCTTCAAAAGCATGTTTAGCATTTCAAATATGTTTTATTAGCAAAATGGTTCATGTGCCTCTTCTTTAGTGGGTGGGGGAAGAAAACAGAAGTTACTGTTATGCTACAAACTAGAATGGATTGTTCTTTTGGGGGGGGCACAGTTGAGTTACTGCTATGGCACATACAAGGATATGTTGCTCTTGCCACTCTCTTTGTTTTCCCTCCTGCCTGTTGTTAGTATTTCACATCTGCAGACTGTTTTATGTTTTTGTGTGGGTACTACTGACTGCCTACCTTTACTGTTTTATCTGGTAACAGTTACTTTGTAGTTATCTGATACTTATGTGTATTATCATTCTGTTGTCTTTTAGGACTGAAAATGTCATTGAGGAGGAGACCCCCCCCCTTCAGTGACGCAGAGAATGCAATAATTGTTGATGTGCTCCATCAACATGGTACTTTTCTTCTTGGAAGAGGTCGTCCCAAGGTGCCAGAGAGGCTGAGACTATGGTAACAGATCATTGCAAACATAAATGCTGTGGGTGGCCATGACCAGACTTATAAGTAGGTGTGCCACAGGGCCACTGACATTATAACATCAGCAATGAGGCCTGCAGCTGCTGTTGCCCAAGACCAGAGGGTAACTGGGGGTTGCCCTGCTGCAGAACTACCTCTCACCCCCAATGAGGAATTCCTGGCAAATCTTCTACAATAGGACAACTCACAGCAGAGTGGCCCACAATATCTGATTGGTGTGTGTGACCCTCCTTCTCAATCCCAGGAAAAGCTTCTAGGTAGGCTTTGTTATATGAGCAGTTGAATACTGTTGTATAGTAAAACAACTGAAATAAAAGTTACTTTTGTGTCACATGTCTTTTTCGGGGGGGGTGTTTAAGATTGCTAGAGTGATAAGCTCAGTATGGAGTCGTCAGCCACGTTCTTGTTGAACTATCACTTCATGCAGATTTAGAGTTGTACATGTAGTACTCTTATCTTGCTGTTAAATGTGACATTGTTGGCTTAACTTACTTCAGGACCATCAGGAATCCAGTGACGTATGTCTCCTGCAGATGGTAAGCCAAATACAGCTATTTCAGTTCTGCAGATCAATTTCTAGAAATATAATGTGTCATGTTAGGCCTACTGTGTGCATTGCTGTACTGTCTGTAATAGTAGGAGCACTGTTAGCTGTTGAGCATATATTGCACCATAGTAGTGCAGGTATTAATGTATGCCTGTGTTTCTCCCTTTTTATCACAGGTGATAATGGTAGTGTGGGCCCTGTGCCACGTAATAATGGTGGCAAAAGTGAGGCACAGTCGAAAAGTGCAGAGATTGAGTCTAACACAGAGGTTTAAATCCAGCCACCCCATTCTTTTTCCCCAGATACAGCAAGTAGGCCTACACCTACCCAGTTCCCCGATCCCACAGATATAGGACAGGCGGAGGGTGATGACACTGAGCAGGAAAGTGTGGCTACTGCAGCTTCAGTGCCTGTTGAGTCTGATTGTAGCTAATGTGCTGGCAAGATGTCATGCAGGAGAGGTGATTGGGGTGTTCAGAGAGGGCCTGATGTCCCTCCTGCACCTGGTGCAGGCACCTCTTCCTGTGTTACACAACATATGTTTAGGACTGTCATGAAGGCACAGACACATTAAGAAAGGTGCTCCAGACAAATGTTCAGCATTGTGGATGTAGCACAGTCTGACATGCATGACTGCCTCCACTGTGTCACCAGTTCCCTGGATTGGATACATGACACGTTGGAACAAGGGGTGTCTGTGATGGACTGAGGGGTGTCGGTCATGGAATGCACAGTGTCTGTAATGGATCATTTGCTGAGATGGGAAAGGTGTCCTCATGGGTATAGTTCAGCCACAACATCTGCTGATAGCCAATGTGGCTGTGCCCGATCATGCTCCTGTAGTGGCAGTACTTCGACTGGTCCATCAGTGAGTGTACTGTCCACACTTAGACATAGCAAGCTATTGGGTCATTGTCCTGGGCATTCCTGTGAAGGGAACATGTCCAGCAGACATTGGTCATGCTCAGATAGAAGCACTCCATCTGACATTAAGCATGGAGGTGCCAGTGCTACTTTTAGTAGAGCCAGTTCTAGTGGTCGGGGGTGACAACAATGAACTGCCACCTCTACCATGCATGGCCCACACCTGTCCAACATACCACGGCATAGAGCTAGCACTGACCTTGGCTGTGTTCATGCAGACTCTCACACATCACGTTCAGATGAAGGACCCTGACAGACACACACTGCCTACCTGCTTCCCTTTCTCTCTCACACACACTCACTGACCTTTTGTGTCAGCCTAGGCCTCCTGCTCCCCCCAATACCCTGTACAAGTAATGATAACTGTGCCACATCTCTGTTTTCTCTATTTTGTATTAAGGGATGCAAAAACCTTGTGTCTGATGCACAGGGTGCATAGCTACATTAGTGCCTAGTATATCTGTATTTTTGTTGTTGAATTGATAATAGTACCTGTCAGTTATATTTGCCTTGCCAAATGATACAGTGGATAGCATCATCACTTTCTAGTGTATTCTCTTGTAAAAGTTGTGATGTCAGGAACTGTAATGTGTATCATTACTTTATAACCTTTATTTTTAATGTTTTCTAGTACATACGTATAGTGCATATCATAACACATGTCATCACATGCAGATCTCGGGATTGTATGACAGCACTGTATTCAAACTCATCAGAACAGTAATATAGCAATAACCAATGACGACGGTGTGGTATATTGAAATTGACCTATGGTTGGCGTGGTTTAATCATGAGGGTAAAGCCCGAGTGATTAAATAAAGCCAACTGTGGGTAAATTTCAATATACCACAACCACAGAGTTGGTTATTGCTATTATACAATGACATTATTTAAGAAAAAAAATTACTTACTTTTTTTAAATAATGTTTTTGTATAAAGGCGCATTACTGTTCTTCTGCAGCTGGTGGTATACTGCTTCCTTGTGGTGATGTACTGCGCATGCATATGGGACTTGCGTTCCCATGCATACCTAGTACATCAGTGCTTGGGAAAGTAAGCAATGGAGAAAAAAAGATCTGCATTTCTCCGCTTTTCCTTTCTTTCTTTTTTTTTTTAATTAAAAAAAAGGTTCAGGAAGTTTAGGGTAGGAGAGTGACAGAATGGAGGAAATACAAGAGAAATCAGATACATGTCTTTAGTTTTAAACAACGTACCTTATTTCCCTTGAATTTTCTGCATGGTGTCTCTCTCGTATGTCCAGAGTCTGGACTACAGATTTTGTTTTAATTTTTGTTAAAAAAAAGTTAAAATTAAAGAATATACCAAAGGAAAAAAGTCCAGGCGACCGGTCCTTTTTCCGTTGGTATATACAATGGGCACGCTAATTGGGCTGGCCAATCAGCGTGCTCGTTTTAGAATGTTAATGGACAGTCATTGTATAATACAGTATAATGCTCTCTTTTGCATGAACCTTACCAGATACATGCAGCAGCTGGACAGACCAAAGGGCTTTCTCATCTAGATAACACAGGGCCAACTAATCATGACATGATGTATATGGGTAGATTAAAAGACGTCACTATCATCTGTCTGGTATTGCATTAAATTGTAACTGCTATTCTGAGCCTATTACTTTTAGTTTAATGTATTCACTCCAATAGAGCTGAAGAAGGTTTCAATGGTAACTTCCAATGGATGGAACCTAAGCCTTTTAGCAGAATCAAATTATGTCCTCATATTTCAAACTAATTTTCATATCTCTGGAACCACGGGGGTTATGAAAGAAGTATAAATGGCAAACTCTTAACCACAAAGCATTTTTATAGTGGTAGTATTCTTTAGGTTCTAGGACTTTATAAGTCACAGTAAACACAGTTACTATTACATTTGTAATGTTTTGTAAATAACTTATAATAGCTCAGCAACCACTCAACTTACATGCATACTGTTAGCGGCATTTTATTCATTTGACTGAGAGCTTTCATACAAGGCCAGGGAGTTCTGTCTATTTTACTTGGTTGTTGATATATTTAGAAAAAATGTGAAAATTATATCTATAGAAATTAATATCATAAAAACAACAGTTAATATCTAGTTACCTGCACTAGACAGAGGTAAATATCAAGGCAGTTAAGTTTAACATTGTGTAAGCTTTAAGATGAAATCTTTTAAAACCTTGTACTTGGCATGGTTTTGGAATTATTGATGCAAATATGAACAAGCAATATCTGACACCTAGAGGAGTCAGTAGGAGTTAACTACAGATGCACCTGGAGGCGTCTCACAGATGTAATGAGTTAAGCACTTGGGCTTCAGGCCAGTTGTCTAACATTAACAAGGTTTGTAGTCTCCACATTTATGGGAGGAGACAGTGGCCTCTGCCCATCTGACCTGGGAATTGCTGGTTGAATGCTTATTGTGTCTGTTGTTCTAAGTGTCTTAGTTATGATTTAAGCACTTGCCCTCCAAACCAGTTATAATACATTAGGAAGGTTTGTGGTGTGGACTCTTGTGCCAGGGGAGGATAGCCTACACCCTTCTAAGGTGGGAATTGCTGTTGAAGGCTTAATGCATCTCTTATTCTGAAAGTGTCTTAGTTCTGGTTTAAGCACTTGAGTTCTAGACCACTTATTTCACACTGGGAAAGTTTGTTGTCTTCAATCACATTGGATTATTCTACTGAATTGCTGCTTTATTTAAACTGTTTGTTCTTCTCTTGTGATCATGATTTTCTAGGCTTTGAATTTCTAGTACTTCTGCATTTTAAATCATAGGCTCAGTTCAGGTTTGCTGAATCTAGACTGTTTGGTATCACTGGAGCACTAAAACCAGCCATCTTACATTAAGAAGGCCCTCCTGCATCCTTGTGGCAGAACTGTGCAGCCAAGAACCCATCTGACTTGAGGATTGCTGGAATATGGCTCACTCTTGGCCTTTCCCTTTGTTTACTTTTTAAAAATAGTTTGTTTAACTTCACTTGTATTCCAAAGTCATATCTGGCTGGGTTTGCACTCAGATTTCTGTAGCTACTCAGAGCTTGCACTGCTGCCCTGCGAGCAGCACAGTTGTGCATTATGAAACATTGATACAGTTTTGTACCCATAGCTCTCTGTAGAATAGACACATTTTGTTAGTTTTACACAAAAACCTGGTGTATGTAGCCGACTCCCCAGTAGTTATTGCAGTATATACTGTAACTTCCATAATGAATGGACAGTTTTCTACCATTTCATCAGACAGCCTGATTAACACGGGCATCCAGAAGCAACATAGAAATTGCCTCATGTATACTGACAACCCGTTATTGCTAAAACAAACTAATGCAACATGTGAGAGCTGTATGTATACTATGAATATGGAATCAATTCTCTCACATAACAAAAAAGCTGGATATCAAACATGTTGTCAGCACACACAATTCACCTCTTGCACATAACAAGGTCACAACACATAAACCCTCATACATGGAAGTACTCGCTAGAAACCTAACTAAAGATCAGAGACCTTCCAAGCACAAACCTACTGCACACAGTGCAGACCCAAAAGAATCCACTACACACAATGTTACACACAACAGTGTCTCAACCAATAAGCCTGTCAAGCAAAACACCACAAAACCAAATGTCTTGCTCATAAGTGACTCCATAGTGAGACACACAGATGTCCTCCTTGCCAGGCTGAACAAGAAGAAGGTCACAGTCAGCTGCTTGTCAGGTGCCAGGGTTCATCAGATCACACATGCACTCATGTCTCTTAACAACAAGTACCATAATGACTCTGTCACAGTCCATGTTGCAGTGAATGACTGGAGACATACCTCACTGTACTGTATGAAGGTGCTTGCATCCCTCATAGTAACCTTTTTGGGCAATGTCAGAACAAATAAATTCCCAACATAAAGGAATCCACTAGAGACAAACTGAAGGTTATGTTGCTTAATGCAAGGAGTGTAAATCAGAAACTGCACTCACTGGAAGAACTCCTTACCTTGGAAAATGCCCATGGCTGTGTAGTCACACAGACATGGTTCAAGGCTGCAGAGACCCCCCTTGCCCTGCAAGGCTACAATGCCTTCAACACATTAAGACTTCAAAATGAGCTTGAAAGAACCAAAGGTGGAGGTGTTTACATCTTCATTAAAGACAAATACACTGCAAGACTGGTCAAAGAGGTCGACACCATAGCACTATTCCATGTCCAACTAACTGTATGTAAAACCCCATTCCAAATCATTTTTAGATATAGGTCCCCAGCCATGAACCATGATTACCACTCTACTTACTTGGACCTAATTGAATCACTCGCTATACAGGCAAGCACCTTGGTCATGGGTGATTTCCACTATCCTTCCATTGATGCACAGTCATATATGTGCACAAACAAGCACACCCTAAGGTTCCTGGACTTTGTTAATACACATACTGTGAACAGATAGTCTGCACCCCCACAGGGGGCTCGAACATCTTAAACTTAGTACTCGCCAACATAGTTGTTCTCTGCACTAACCCCTGTGTGTTAGCCCCACTGGTCAGGTTACATCACAAATCAGTCTCATTCACATTCACAATCATACCTTATACCCTTTCAAAAGCAGAAAGGATGAAATATTTATCCAAAGCAAACTACAGCCTCCTAACCAAAGCCATAAATAGTTGCAACCCCCCTGCTAGCACTGTCAACAATGACTGCTATACAGAGGTGTACACAAATGACCTGCATAAACATCTATGCAAATGTAGAGAGTCAGCTGAACGTGAACAGATCAAAACAAGGTCACCACAAGAGGCAACTGACTCAGAAGAGGAAGGAGACCCTTCACAGCCTGAACAATCAAATTAGTTGTCTTGTAAAGTCCTGTAGAGCCACATAGAAACCTAAACTTGCATTCCTAGCTAAAGATAATTGAGCATTCTTTATCTATATAAGAAATCTAAAAGTGAAGGACCTGCTTTGTGCTGAACTAATAGTGGATGATGCCACTCATACTGACCCTGAGGACATTGCCAACCTGCTACCTGACACTTTGGGGTAAACTTCACTCATGCGTCCCCACCAGACACACCTCAAAACATACCTGTCATCATTCCTCTACCTAGAATCTGCAAAGAGCAGCTCATAACCTTACTGTCCATGGGCAAAAAAAAAGCCTCTGTGGGACTGGATAACATCCCAGGCTGTCTACTATATGGTCTGAAACAGGATCGAGCAGAAGCAGTTGTCACTGTCTTCAACCACAGTGTAAGTACTGTCTTTGTCCCAGCAGAGTGGAACACAGCAACAGTAATTCCCTTGCCCAAAAGGGGCCTGTCAACTGACCCTGGGAACTGTAGACACCTAAGCCTTACCAGCTGTATTTGCCAGGCCATGGGGAGAATAATCATGGAACCTATCAACAAAGACATAGGTGAGCTTCCAACTATTGTGCCAACACAATTTAGCTTCATTAATGGTAGTTCATGCCTATTAAAACCTGGTGGATAACTTTGAGAATGTCACCAAAGCCCTGGGTGAAGGCAAAACACTACATACAACCTATCTTGACTTAGTCAAGGCTTTTGACACAATCCCCCACTCAGGCATCATTGATAAACTCACACAGCTGGGAATTAACTCATATATCACTAGATGGGTAACCAACTGGATCACCAACAGAACACATACAGTCAAATTTGGGGATTCCACCTCTAGTAGCAGACCAGTTACCACTGGTGTACCACAATGATTTGTGCTGGGCCCCCTACTGTTTGAAATGTATTTCTCAGATGTCCAGGGGAAAATACATAGCCTGTGGCTTACCATGTTCGCTGATGACTGCATACTGGGTGCAATCACTGAATCCCCCAATGATGCTGACATACTACAAAAAGGCCTTACACAGACAAAAGATTATTGACAAAGCCTCAGACTCAAAATAAATACTAAATAGTGCATTATCATCCCTTACAGACAAGGAGAAGTCCCTGGACATTACAATATTAACTGTACCCCCTTAGCTGAAACTCCATAGCAAGAGTTTTGGGAATGCAGGTTGATAGCACCCTTAACTGCAAGGGTCCCCTTCTAATGGTCGACATTTCAAAATGTTGACAATCATTTGACTGAGACCATATGATCGACATTTGAAATGTTGACCATGGGGGCTGGCATCATGCTACAGTGCGGAATGGAAAGATTTCCACTCGGAGTTGGTATATTAAAGTTATGGGGAGTGTGGGGGAGCAGCAGGCGAAGCCCCCCTGCTAGCAGCATTAAGGTAAGTTTGTGTTTTGTGTTTTACTATGAACCTAAGGTGACATCTGCCTGGGCTCCAGGCCAGTGTCTGATCCTGCCCTGGTGGGATGGTTGTATATGCAATAATGTGATATAGCTGATTATATCAGCATTATCTGTTGAGCATGTAGTGGTACATTAGCATTGTCTAATTCTCTGTTGAGCATGCAGTGGTACATCAACATTGTTTGTTGAGCATATGGTGATAGTTTAAAAGGATCTCTGTAATGTAAAGTGATATCACACACACACACACACACACACACACACACACACACACACACACACACACACACACACACACACACACACAGACACACACACACACACACACACACACACACACACACACACACACAGTTGACTGCAGTGAGAACAGAACCCCTACCTATTTTTTAAATTTTATTTTATTTGGCATTTGTTGACTGGTAAAGATCGACTGCATCAAGAATCCATTTTCAACTGAGGCCCAGGGACCTAACTTTTGTAGGTAGGCTGATAGAAAGCAATTATAATGAAAGTTTGTCCAGTTTAAGAAGGGTGTCTACAGGGATTTTAGGTAGACTCCAGGTCGATCTTTGGAAAAAAAGAGATAAAAAAGTAAGTGTTTAGCTAGAGTACATTAGTAAGACTATCAGCTAATTTGTAGAGACAAGAGAGGGTGCAAGGGGGGAAGCTAGGTTGATTGGATCAGGGGTTGCTAGGTTTCTTTGGAATGGAGGCAGATGTTTGTATCTTGCAAGTGGTTTTTCAGTGTTAGTTTGGAATTCTTGTGGTCTGTAATTGTCCTGATGCTGCATGGTAGGGTGTTCCAGAGTTCTGCAACAGTGTAGGAATATAGGCACTGACCAGCTTTTTTGTTTGGTCTGTTTAGAGTTACTAGTTGCTTGTCTTTGGATCAGCGATTTCCAGTTGATGTGTAGGTTTGGAGGAGTGAGTTGAATGCTATGCAGTTATCAGGTTGGTAGATAACTCTGTTTTCCATATTTAGTTGTAGGTGGTCTAGGAGGATTGGGAGTTTGAGACAATTGAGGGTACTGATGTAAATGTAGTGGTGCATGTTGTGGGGTGCATTTATAGCAAATTTTAAAATGTTATTGTAGCAGGATTCCAAATTATTTTTTAAGGTAATCTGAATTTTTCTCAGAATGGGAGCACCATAGAGAAGAGAGGGGAGCAGGTAAGTAGCAGCCAGGGTGGTTTTGGTGGTTGAGTTCATGAAGGTTTTGTGCCGGTATAGCATTCCTAGTTTGCAGTATTTTTTTTTATTGCATTGTGAATATGTAGATCAAAGGAGAGCTTATTGTCTATGGCTACTCCTAGTAGTTTGGCTTGGGTAACAACTTCTAACTGAGTATCATTTAGAGAAATGATCTTGAAGTCAGTTGAGAGAAAATTGGCTGTGAAAACAAGAAGTTTTGTTTTATTAAGGTTTAGCAGGAGCTGTGCATTTTTTAGCCACATATCTGTGGATGTAAAGGCAGTTTGCATTAGATGCTGAAGGTGTTGTATGTTGTTAGAGGAGGAGATGATAGTAGAATCATCTACATATTGTATAACGGAGCTTTGGTTGCAGGCGGTATGAAGGTTGTTAAAGAAAATGTTAAAAAGTAATGGTCTAAGAATGGACCCCTTTGGAACACTGGTGCTATTTGTTTGATAGTTTGAGAGGTTCCCTGACATTTTACACATTGTTGCCTGTCTGTTAGGTAACTATCGAACCATAGCTGAGAAGTAGGGGAGAGACTGAGGTTAGATAGTTGCTGTAGTAGCTTTGAGTGGGAAATGGTATTGAAGGCCTTGGACAGATCAACAAATATTAAAGATGCTAGCAGTCTGACATCAATGGCTTTGTTGACTGTATCTATGAAGGAGATTAATGCAGTTGTTGTACTATGTGATGATCTAAAGCCATGCTGAGTGGGGTTGAGTCATTTGTTTTGTAGGGTATGATTAAGTAGCTGTTTATGTATACATTTTCCTAATAGTTTGGATAGGGGAGATAGTGTAGCTATTGGGCGATAATTGGAAATGTCATAGAATTTACTGCCTTTGCAGAGGGGGTTATTTAGGATTTTTTCCAGAGGACTTTATGATGCATTGGTTGATGAGTATACTGACTGGTTAAGCTATGGCATCAATGATGAGCTTTAAGTACTCTGGTGGGAGATTGTCAGCAGAGGAAGAAAAAGGTTTTAGTCTGAGGAGTAACCTACATATGTGATGAGTGGGTACAGGTTGGAGAGTAAGGAGCAGAAGTGTATTGTGGTAGTATCCTAAGGGAGATGGGAAGATGAAGACAGAGGTTCTGTAATAGTTTCTGGGGGCTGGGGTTTTGACTGGGGTGAGAGTTTGAAGGCTGGCTGGAAAGACTGAGTAGACTGAGGTTCTGGGGTTAAGGAGCTGAGAGATGGTATGCCAACATTGTTGGGTTGTTTTTGTTGGAGTTTTGCTGGTGGGAGAAGTGGTGTTTTTTTGTCATTGTTAACCATTTTTCTTTTGCTTGGTTCCGTAGTTGTTTGTGCTTTTTGTAATTTTGCTCACTTTTAGTTTGTTGCCATTCTTGCCAGGCTTTGACTCTTATTACTAATAGATTTTTGGTGTCCTTGGTTAGCCAGAGAGCATGATTTGTTTCTATTGTTTTAGTGCAGAAGGGTGCTAGGTTGTTCAGGGTATCTAGGAATATTTTGTTGAAGTGGCTAATGGTGTCATCAAGTGGAATGGATTTTATTGATGACCAGTTTATAGATTTTAATATTGAGTTAAATTGTTGTTGGTTGAAGTTAGACAAATTACGTGAAGTTTTATAAATGTGTTTTTTTGGTGGTATGGGTTATGATTCTGTTAGTATAGGTGGGTAGGTGGTCACTTAAATTATTGGGTAGGATTCCAGAGTTGGTGTATTTCTGGGGATCTGAAACTATGATCCAGTTTAGTGTAGTTCCTAGGTCTTTATTTTTGAAATTCTAGTTGGGGTAGAGATAAGCTGGGTAAAACCATATAGGTTTCTGCTGTTGGTGGTGTGTTCATAGTTTAGACTTTGCCAATTTATGTTGTTATCCTCTAGGATGATGGTTTCACTGGTGATGTTTAGGGAAATCCAGGAAATGAAATCTTCTAATATGGGAATGCTATTCCCTGGAGGAATGTATAGCACTGTAATGCATAGTTGTTTGGTATTATTGATTTTTAAAGTGGCTGGGAGAATTTCAGCAGTACTAAAGGAGGAGGATGAGTTTAGGATATGGGAATAGGGTGAGAGTATTAGGATGGACTAATGCTACACCTCCCCCCTTTTTTTATGAGTTTGGTCTGTTCTAATTATGTTGTAGCCTGGTGGGAGTAGTTCAGTATTTTTATGTGGTTTTAGCCATGTTTCAGTGAGTGCTAATATATCAAGGGAGTGCTGGGCTAGCCATGCGTGGAGTTTGGTAGATTTACTGCAGATGCTATGCAGGTTAAGCGTGATTAACAGTAGACTTATAGAGAAATTAGTTTTGGAAGTGGTGGAGTTACAGGAAGGGCCAGGGTTGGAATGGATATTGTCACACTGGGCTAAAATAGAAGTATATATTTGTGTGATGGTTAACAAGGGTTATTTTAACTAAATGCTTTAATTTAGTTGTAAGAGGGGGTGTTGGTTTAGGTGAGTCTTGTAAAATTTTCAATTTGGTGAATAATGCTATGCTGGAATTGTATAGTGAGGGTGATATATAAGATAAGGTTTCTGTTTTTGTTTCTTGGGGAGTATTGGATGTGGAGGATTCTACTGGTGTGAGAAGATTCTGGGAGTTTAATGATTTAGTGCATATTAAAAGGGTGATAGTTAGTCAGATGAGAGGTAGTGTGGTTCAGCTATGGTGAGATATGGTTGTGAGATCTAAGGAAGGAAGGAAATGTAATGGGTGAGTGTGTTGGGGTTAAGGAGGGTGGAGTTGTAGAGTGATGAGGTATGGGATGTGTTAGCTGATTGGTAATGAGTACAGGAAAATAGTAGAGAGTAAATGGAAGTAATGTGATTGGGCAGGGATTGTTGATACGTGGTGACTGGGTATAAGATATACAGGTGGAGGGGTTGGGTTGGTATAAAAGTAACTGATGTGAGGGTGGGGGAATGGGGGTAGAGTAGGGGAGTGAATTGAGCCTGAGTGCAGCAAAGGCAAATGGAGCAGGCTGGCTCTGGTCTTGTAACTTGCAAAAAAAAAAAAACAATCAAATAGTTGTGTTTAAAGATGCTAAGTAGTGCAGAGTGAGGATTAGAAGAAAGTAATGCTGGCTGGTTAGCAGTAAATGTAGAATGCTAGAACAGATAGCAGTAGGCAAGGAGGAAAACAATACTGCTGTATGGGAGTGAAAGTGGGGGTGAAGGAAGAGAAGGACTAGAGAAATTTAATAAGGGTCTCAGAAGAATAACCTGGTACATGTAGTTAGATTTAAGCTTAGGAAGTATGATGAAAAGAAGGAGTGGAGGGGGGCTAGAGGGGGGTGGTGATGTACAAGGGATGTTCGGTTAGAACAGGGCAACAAAACTAGAACATTAATCTGCTAGCTGTACATACATTAATATTAGGGTGACTTTCCTTGTTAGAGGAGATTGGGTGTCCAATGGCAAATAGTTGGTTATTGTCCAGTTGCACCTGAGTTTTCACAAGAACACATAGAGCTCACCTGGAGTAGTGAGGGAGGTCAGTAAGGGGTGTGTTACATTACTTTTAGGGTGACTTTTCCTGAAGAGGAGATTGGATATCCAGCAGCAAATGGATATCCAGCAGCAAATAGTTGGTTATTGCCCAGCAGCTGGCACTTGGGTTTTCAAACACAGAGAGCTCACCTGGAGTAGTGCACAGACTACAGAACACATTACTATATGGAAGCACCATACCACAAGTCTGACTTTTACATCTCTGCATGTCAGCTTACAGTGGATGACATCAGCAGGCCATGTGGGAGACAACAGGTTGGGAGTAGAGGGCTGCATGAAATGGATGTGTAGACTTGTACAAGTATTAAAAGACTAGCAAGCCATGCAATTGAAGAAGTAACTGTAGAATAGCACATCAACTCTGCTGAGTAGCAACACACACACACTCAGTTGACTGCAGTTAGAACAGAACCCCTACCTATCTAAGTACACAAACTTCAGAACACAGTACTTTACACAAGCGCCATGCCACATGTCTGATTTTTACATGGTTGCAGGTTAACTTATGGTAGATGACATCAGCAGGCAATGTAGGGGACAACACGTTGGGAGGCCTGCATAGACACATGGATTCATAGGTTCATATCAGCCAGTAGCGTAAGTGTAGAGTAAGTCCTAGGTGTGTAGAAGCCTAGCTAAGTAGAAACACAAGTACTCTTACTGAGCATAGTTGGATGTTTGAGTTTAGCAGCAAGGTTGTCAGCAGCATCGACTGGCCCTGTCCATGAGGGAGCACACAACCTTATATATTAGACTTTGTAGCATGGTTGATATATGTGTGTATAAAATATTGAGCCCCCAGGGTTGCACTGGTTGTGTGTGTGTGTGTGTGTGTGTGTGTGTGTGTGTGTGTGTGTGTGTGTGTGTGTGTGAGGGACAACACAATTATGTATTGTGAATATATGACATATGCTTAGAATCTGCCCTGAATTTCTAACGTTTCCACATGTAGTTTTATGTCATACAAAGGAAATGGAGAATAAACACTAATAAGAAAGCATTACATATACATTTCCATAACACAGTGAGCAGTGGATTTGTGCAATGGTTAACAAAGTATACAAGCATGCGAGTTACACCTGTTTACATATATTTAAGTGGTGTCCAAATCGAGTTGCGTTGTCAGTGTCAGTAAAAATAAAACTACATAGCATAGAGTATATTTGAACCCAAGGCCATGTGTAAGCCAGTCCTACACTTACACCTGTTGCCACAAAATGCTGAGGAAACAGTTGTCTTTGTTGCACTTCATTGCTGTAAACTGCAAAGTCACAGCAATATAACAAAGGTTGCACACTCTGTACAAGAACCCAGTACCATCTGTACTGCAGGCTGGGTTTTTTCAAACTTAATAATATGGAAACTATGTGGATAACCAGGCTAGGGGCTTTGTTCAAACCAGGATTAAATGAGATGGCATAACTGATAACCTGCTTTTTCATGCTATGTTTTTCATGCTATGTTTTTCATGCAATGTTTTTTATGCAATCTTTTTTATTAATATTTCTTCATTTCTTCATCTTTATTTTTATTTTTTATGAGATGGATGCATCAGATACAATCCACATAGTTTTTTTTGGCAATATCTCTTTAAATGAGTGTGTATATATAAAAGACCAGGATGTTTCAAGCTGTTTAACTAATTGTTAAACTTTGTTTCAGCACTGAAGAAGGCTGTTTTTTCAGCCGAAACCAGTTTGCTTAATATTTATTTTGTTTTATGATATTCAGTCTTTAATAAATACTTTTGCCTGCATCATCATTGTGCTGGTCTGTTTTTGGTTTTTGTTATCATTGGTTTGGACCTTTGCACTCTGTCCCACGTGCGTGTTCCTTGGTTTGGTCTTGTGTTTTGCTGTTTCATGCTGGGGACGCCTGAGGTGCAGGCAACATCGTTTTCGATAGCTTATGCATATTCTTGGATTATCTACAGCTACAAGATATCCTGGCTTTGACATTTAGTATGGATATTTTTATTTTTATTTTTGCCAATTTTTGTATTGTGGATTCAGCTTGGTCGGATGTTTACACTTTGGAGCTATTTTTTCTTCAATATTGACATTGGGCCTGTCGTGGGTGTCTTTCGTACATATTGGAGCAACGGGACGACGTCGAAGGCTGTGGCTTAATTTTGTTGGACGTTTTGGTTTCTGGACAACTTTTTCTACCTCAATATAATGTACTGTAGACTGTGTTATTTGGCTATATTTCATGCTGCCACTTGGATTGCTTGGATCGCTGCAGTCTTATCTAAATCCTAAATTCAAGCATTGTTTAATATTTTCTATTTCAATATAAGGTACTGTCGACTGTGTTATTTGGGCTGAAACTTGGATTGCTTGGATCACTGCAGGCTTATCTAAACTCTAAATTCAAGCATTATTTTCTTCACTATTGACATCGGGCCTGTCATGGGTGTCTTTTGTACATATTGGAGGAACGGGACAACGTCGAAGTCTGTGGCATTATTTTGTTGGACATTTATTTTTTTGGTTTCTGGGCAACTATTTCTACTTCAATATAAGGTACTGTAGACTGTGTTACTTGGGCTGCCACTTGGATTGCTTGGATCGCTGCAGGCTTATCTAAACTCTAAATTCAAGCCTCGTAACTGTATATGAACAATTTCCTTTCTTGTTTTGCACGATTAAAATCACTTTTCAAGAATTGTTATCCTACGATGTATTCTGAACAAGGTGCAAACCCAAGATGATCCTAATGGTCTAATAAACACGGTTTTGATTACCATAAAAAATATATAACTTACTGTGGACTAGGACATACTTGTGTTTTGCTTTCTGACAGTTCTAAACACTAACTGTCTTATACATCATTTGGTGAACACATGCTCTGCGTTATAGTTATATTTGTGGATATTCTTTCTTATTTGGAGCAATAACAATTTTTTTGTCTTTTGTCTCATTACATTTTTGCTACTGTGGAATTCTATACAAATTAACCATTAGTACATTGGCTTGGCATATGTCAGGCTCGTTTTAA
Source organism: Protopterus annectens (assembly GCF_019279795.1). Classification (NCBI taxonomy): domain Eukaryota; kingdom Metazoa; phylum Chordata; order Ceratodontiformes; family Protopteridae; genus Protopterus; species Protopterus annectens. Next base: position 1,002,906,210 of record NC_056725.1, on the reverse strand, counting down.
GGTAATTTTCATTACCTATGGTTCTTCTAGTTTTTTATACTAGTTAACCAATTTTGTTTTTTATACTGACATTCGCTGTGTGGTTGCTCTATCAACAAAGCAATATTGATTTTTAACATCATTGATAACTTGTTTTTTCAGGATACTTTTTGGGTATCAGAGATCAGGGTTTTTCTAGTCAACCAATGCACATGTTGCATGTTGCATGTAGTGTAGTTATTAAGGAACTGATGTATGTATATATTATATGTGGTTCCAACCCAGTTCTTATCCTACCCACAGTTTTTTAACCAATAATATTTGCATATGGTTTTATGCTGCAGTGATCTTGTTTGTGTAGCATATGTGCACTTATAGGGGCCAGCAACCTTTACCCTATACACTATATATTTTTTGCAGGACGTTTATACTGTATTTATACTACTTCTTAGGACATTTATCCTAATTGGTAATCTCATTTATTTGGGACAATGGTCCATACAAATTTATGATTTCTAATATATCAAACAGATTTTACATAATATTAGGGACATATGTCCAGTTGGAATTTATAGAGAATTGTTTCACAAAATGGTAGCAGAGATGAATAGTCGGCTACAAGAACTATGTCATAATCTCATGATTATATCATCAGGTTTGCTAAGATTCAGTTTTTGAAAATTAACCTTTATATTGCAGAAAGGTGGTAGTTTATGAGAGGAATTGTCTAACATATTCATATCTTATACATATACACTATTGGTCATATTATTCACTGTATGTAGATAGTGTTGGATGTGGTTGGTGGCTTGCCCTGTGGTTGTGTATTGTTCTACAAATATTGGATTGCATGCAATACATAACCATATAGCCAAGAGTGAGTGACATATTCACTGCTTTTTATACTTCTATAGTCTTGTTGGTAGGTTTAAGAGCTTGGTTGTTGCATTGTATACATCGGTTCTAATATGGACCTTAATGGTATCTTGAAAAGTCTAGCAGCTGACAAGGACAATTTGGAAGTGTTTGGCTTCCATAATAGGGGGTCAACCAATAGTAACAACACTGAATATGACTCCAAACAAAAATGTGGATTCATCTTTCCTAATTTGGCCAAAAATATGAAACATCTTAGGTCTAACATCTGGCACTTGAAGTTATTCAAGGCCTATAAATTAAAAGATATTACCCCTAGAGGTCTTAGGATCCATTTACAACCTCTTGTCTCTAATGTTGATGCTCAGTTATCACAAGATTGGGCCTTGGCACAACACGAAGCCATGTTGTTTGTAAATACCTTGATTGGGTACTATGAAAGAACTATTGAATCACAAATTGTTGAAATTAACAAAGTTTGTATGGAGGCTCAGGCATTTCAAACTGAAACTTATTTCCAGGAACATACTTCAGCTTTGGCCAAAGATTTGGCTAATTTAGAACAATAACTGATTAAGAGAAAAATATAGAAATTTAATCGGGATTTGTCCGATTATGAGAAAGGGAAACCCTTTGTTGTATCAAAGAATGTCAGGTTCACGGATAGAGCTATCAAAAATAAAAGCAATCAAGGCAGAAAAAGGCCCAGGTCAATTTTAAGAAGGACTGATTCTTCAGTCAGTATGACTTCAGAGGATGATAATTCCTCAGCTACTGATTATGATGTACCTTCACATCAGGCATCCCCTGCTGCTAAGCGAAAAGTGTCTGACCTTTTAGACCCTTTAGACATAAGACATGCAGGGGGGGGGTGGCAGAAAGCATAGAAACAGACATGGGAACATCCAGTTTACAGGTACTTTTACAACAGATGGTGAAATAGTGAACAATGTACATAACATTTCATCTTTTGAACTATCACCTGTACATATTCAAGTACTGAATAAAGGTCTGAATTTTGTGCCCTCCACACCTGTTTATGAATTCAATTTGTTAAATATTAATGAATTCTGCAGATTGGTTAATCTTAAGATATTTTTTTCAGATCAAGACTCTACTCAAAGATCTACTGAGTTTAAATTTGGTAAATCAGATTTTGCACCGCCTATGGATAAACATGTTTCTATCTTTAAGGAATGTGTCATTAAAGATTTGCATTTTTCCAATAGGTACTCACCTGTTCATCATAACCTTACTCAAACTGAGAGACATGCATTAACTGAACTCCAACTTAACCATTCAATAGTTATCACTCCGGCTGACAAAGGGGGTGGTGTTGTGGTTATGGATCATAGTACATATAAAGATGAGGCCTATAGACAGCTGGCCAATACTCATTTTTATATTAAGATGGTTGTGGATCCTACACCCAATTTTAAGGCACAAATAGATTCTCTACTGGATATAGCAATGGAAGATGGGATCATTAGTAGACAGACTTGCAGACAACTAAAAGTGGCTGAACCTATGCCCCAGTACTTATATTTACTTCCTAAAATCCATAAAGATTCTATTAACCCCCCAGGAAGACCAATTGTCTCGGGCAGAGACTCTCTTACAGAACCACTTTCTGCTTTCCTTACATATTATTTGAAACCCCTTTTGGTTCATGTTAGATCCAGAATACAAGATACTACTGAGTTCCTGAATATCATTCAGGACTCACAACTGGAAGCCGATTGGTGGCTATGAACTTTAGATGTGTCATCTTTATAAACAAGTATACCACATGAAGCCGGAATAACAGCTATTTCATATTGGCTAAACAAATCTGGGTTATATTCAACTGGTTTCAACAATTTTCTGGTAAAGCTGACTGAGTATATGTTATGCAAAAACAATTTTTACTTTGATGGACAACCTTACTGGCAGATTAAGGGGACGGCAATGGGGGCGTCTTTTGCCCCTATATATGCTGACCTTTTCATGGGATTTTTTGAGCAATCATTCATCTATGATGTGGATCACAATTTATATATAAACAATCTTGACATCTGGAGGAGGTATTTAGATGACTGTTGGATGGTGTGGCGTGGGGATAAGGACCATGTGTCTGATTTTGTTAAATATCTTAACAACGACCCTTGGGATATACAATTTACCTCAAACATTGAATATGAAGAGATTGTTTTCTTGGATGTTGTTGTTTCCAGACAGATGGATCATACTTTAGCTACACATGTACATAGGAAGTTTCCTCAGTATAACACATTGCTACATGCATCCAGCTCTCACCCCCGCCACATCATCCAAAATATCCCGAAATCCCAATTTTTGCGTATGAAACGCATATGCTCATCACATGAACAATACGAAGCTTGTGCACAAGATTTGTCAGATAGGTTCATTGATCGTGGATATCCCAAACATCAGATCTCTCATACCATTCAACAAATTAAACATGTGACATGACCCGCCTTATTACAGTATCATAATAAGGAACATAATGATAATTCCATTCCTAAGCAGCCAATCAGATTTGTTACTACTTTTGGGAACAATACATTTAGATTTAGACAAATCATTGACAGACATTGGGATATACTTAAATCCCATGAACTTTTGAATGAGATTTTACCAGACAAATGTGCTTTTTCATACAGGAGGGGTAGGACTATACATTCAAGGTTGACACATTACAAAAGGTATACACCAGCAATACCTGTCCAAACGACTTTATTTGGTGACCCATTGCTTGGCTGCTTCCCTTGTGGGCACTGCAGTGCCTGTCAACATATTCTTAAAACCAAAGAATTTTCAAGTAAGAATACATCTAAAGTATATCAAATTAACATTTTTGGCAACTGCAGTTCAGATTGGGTCATTTACTTAGCTACATGCACCTGTTCATCATTTTATGTTGGTCAAACATCCAGACCATTTAAACTGAGGATCAGTGAACACCTCAGTGCCATTAGAAACCAGCGTCTGTCCAATGCTCTTTACAAACATACTATTCAACATACCATGGCTGTCTTTAAATTTACTGTCATTGATAAAATTTAAATGCATAGGAATTATAAAGCAGGTTGGCACATACCTCTCGTTGGCACAACAAACTTAATAATATGGAAACTATGTGGATAACCAGGCTAGGAGCTTTGTTCAAACCTGGATTAAATGAGATGGCAAACTGTTAACCTGCTTTTTCATGGTATGTTTTTCATGCTATGTTTTTCATGCAATGTTTTTATGCAATCTTTTTTATTAATATTTCTGCATTCCTTCATCTTTATTTTTATTTTTTATGAGATGGATGCATCAGATACAATCCACATAGTTTTTTTGGCAATATCTCTTTAAATGAGTGTGTATATATAAAAGACCAGGATGTTTCAAGCTGTTTAACTAATTATTCATCTTTGTTTCAGCACTGAAGAAGGCTGTTTTTTCAGCCGAAACCGGTTTGCTTAACATTTATTTTGTTTTATGATATTCAGTCTTTAATAAATACTTTTGCCTGCATCATCGTTGTGCTGGTCCGTTTTTGGTTTTTGGGTTTTCTCAATGGCCAGGATATTTGAACGTATCTGGTTACTATTTTTGCTGTCTGCTTCACAAGTGGTCTGCCACACTTTGTGCAATCCCAGTAAACACAGGCATTACCCTCTTACGCTATTTGCACTATGTGGTGCATCATTTAAAAAGGGCAATGAAAAAGGAGAGGAATAAGAAAGAAACCTTTTGTAATGGACATATATGAGTAAAATAAGTGTCTGCTGTCACATGTTAAGGAACTTTCTGTACAAATCCATCACTATTTACTTCATTACTGCTCCAAGTTAAGATATATAGAGATCTAATATTCATAGATAATAACAGGTCATAGACAGATATTATTATTACAGAATACATTCTAGGGTCAGGACTTACCTTGCAAATTCAACAATTGAGACAATTTTATTTCAGGCTTGGAACTTCCTTTTGTCTACTCCCATGGGATGTAAGTATGCAGGAAAAAACAGAATATAGGCTAAATGTATGTTTTATAGCTTGTTGAATATCTCCACCTACTGAAATCACCTGCTTATGTTGTAATTAGCAGCTATGAAAAAAATCTGCTACTTTTCTGCATATATGATCTCTGTTTGTACCCATTGGTGCACAATGCGCACCTGTGAGCTTCTGAGTACAACGACACTGTGCACCAATGCTGAAATAAGGTGAACACAAGTCTACTTACTACTGTTGTCCATGCCTGTGATATCACGCAAACATGCAGTTCAAAAAGTAGAGGGAAGGTTGCAGACCATATAGTAGAAACCAGGACCTTCTATTCTCTAACCCTACACATACACATGATGCCACAGGATATAGCTATGTGACAAGCACCAAGAAACCTGCCATTCATTCCTCGCTGCATCATGGAAACAAGGATGAAAATTAAAAAATCCATTTTAATGTAATGAGGATTTATTATTATTATTATTATTATTATTATTATTATTATTATTATTATTATTTTACAACTGTTGACCAGGTTTGTCCGACTGAGCTAAACCCCTATTTCAGCGGAGACCCAGGGAGAAAAGCTCCAAGTTAAACATATTAAACATTAACAGAAAACAGTTATGCAGAGAAAAGAAAATTGTTGATTGTATACAGTAACAAGTTAATGGTAAATCAGTAAACATAAATATCACAAAAATTGATTGAAGGCATACAGTACATGTTAACATCATAAAAAATGACAGAAGATATAGTCATTATCAGAGAAGGTTAAAGAGCATCCACATGTCTGTATTTCCATATTTGCAGTATTTTAGTATGGAGTTTATGAGCTACAGAAAGGAAAGTTGATGGAGTTTTTGGTTGAAAATATGTTTATGGTGGGCAAATATAGTGGCAAGTCCATTGACTTTGCAGGTATGCTTTGGTGGCAGCCTTAAATTTTTTTCAGTTGCTTAAGAGACCTAATTTCAAGTGGGAGGCTATTTCAAGCCTTGGTGGGGTTATAGCTATAGAGATTACATCTGAATTTAGTTTTTGGTTTGTGAGTTACTAGAAGTTCTTTGTTGGAGCTATGGAGAGGTCTAAAAGGTGAATAGAGAGAGATGGGAGTTGAAAGAGTAGGGCAGTAGGAAGGTTGGTAGAGGATGCTGTGAATGATCCAGAGCTGAGAGAGCAGCAGCTGGTGTGGTAATTCAAGTCAATTTAGTTGTTTCAGTGAGAGACAGTGATGGGACTTGTAGGTTTTCTGGATAGTGAATCTAGCTATCTTATTGTAGATTTATTCAGGTTTGGCTAAGAATGTCGTGTTAAGACTAGTGAAAATTTGACAGCTGTACAGTAGACTGGGTAGTAAGTAAGCATGACAGAGAGTTATCTTAGCTTCCCTTGTGAGAAATTTGTTTGTTGCGGTACAGGAGACCTAGTTTCTGATGAGTTTTCCCGATACAATTGTTGATATTAAGACAAACTTGAGCTGGTCATCAGTAATAACACCTAATAACTTTGTGCTAGATTTGACCTCAATTAAAGTGTTATTTAGAGACCATATTGAGAAGGAGGATTTGATATGGTTAAGGGTTTTAGGTAGGAAAAGTAGTAACTGAGTTTTTTTGGGGTTAAGGATTAGTTGGTTTTTGGAGAGCCAGTTTTCAACTGAGTTGAAAGTCTGTGTGGCAGAGATGAGTTCGGAGGGAGAGGGTTGATAAAGATGTTAAAAAGTAGTGGCCGAAGGATGGCACCTTGTGGGACACCCATTTAAGCTGGGAGAGGAGGGGAGTGAGCAATGTGTCATTTCACTATGCAATAGTAGCAGGGGGGAAATTAAGATTAGTTAGTCTGTGCAGTAAAAGAGTATGAGAGATGGTGTCAAAAGCCTTTGAGAGGTCTAAGAATAGGCAGGAGATGTCTGTTGTCTTCTCTGGTTAGTGAAATAGAATTAAGAAAGGATCTGGGTCTGAAACAGTGTTGAGTAGATGTGAGCAGATTTTCTTGGAGTAAGTAGCGCATGACTTGTTTATGAATACATTTTTTGAGAATTTTGGAGAGAGGATAGGATAGCGATAGGTCTTATCGGGATATGGATTAGGGGAACTAGGAGGACCAGGGTGTAATATTTTATTTATTGAGTTCCAGAATTTTTTAGGATTAGATCGCAAGGCTGAGGGGGCATTGTAGCAGAAGTCTTTCTTGTCTTTATTAATGCATTTTTTTGTCAGATTTCTAAGTTCTTTACATTTTTGCAAGTCTGCTGGGAGCTTTGTTTATGACCAAGTTTTTTCATGCTTTGTCTCTATTTTTTTATTAGGGTATGAGTAGTATTGGATAGCCAAGGAGAAGTATTGGACTTTACATGGACAGTGCAAAGAGGAGTTAATGAGTTAAGAATATTAAGGAAGGTGGAGTTAAAAGACTGGACTGCATCATCTAGGGGGAATTGATTAAGGAAGTTCCAGTTAACTTCAGAGAGGAGAGATTTGAAGGCTTCAGGGTAGAAGTTAGTTAACTTTCAGCATGTTATGAACATATGCAGTTTGGGATGGTGGAGTGAGTATCTTAGCCTCTTTATAGGGGAGTGATCACTAAGAGAGTTAGATACAGTTTTGGGGTTGTGGTAGTTGGAGGGATTAGATACTATTATACCATGACCCCCAAAAGGTGCATGCTGATTGGCCAGTGTGCACATTGTAAATCGAGTTATACTAATGGAAAAAGGTCCGGTCGCCCGGACTTTTTTCCATTAGTATAACTCTACTTTTAAAACACTGTCTCGCTGTGTTAAATGGGTTTAACATAGCGAGACAGGTTTTAAAAAAAAAGCAACGGAGAAAGCAAGATCTCCATTGCTTTTTTTACTGTTTCACTTTGTTAAATGGGTTTAACATAGCGAGACAGTTTTAAAATAAGCAACGGACATCTCCGTTGCTTATTTTAAAACTGTCTCGCTACGTTAAACCCATTTAACATAGCTTAAAACAGTAAAAAAGCAACGGAGACCTTGCTTACTCCATTGCTTTTGCTCAACTCTGATGTACTGCGCAGGCGCAGTACATCAGAACTGTCACGGATGCCAGACATCTGCGGAAGGGCAGTAAACAGGCATTATACTATGCCATTATTTAAGAAAAGTAATAGTTTCTTTTCTTAAATAATGTCATGGTATAATAACAATAACCCACTTCTGGGTGTGGGTAATGCTGTATTTACCCATGGTTGGCTTTGTTTGGTCCCTCGGGCTTCGCCCTCGGGACCAAACCACGCCAATCGTGGGTAAATCCAGCATTACCCACACCCAGGCGTGGGTTATTGCTATAGTATCTGGTCTTTAAGAGCATTAGTAGTTTGTGAGTTGTTGGTGTGTGGATGATACATTTTAACAAATAATAAAGAGGACGACACAGAACTTGTAAATTGTGCACTGCTAACATGCACTTTTATACTTCACAGACCTACATGTACACCTCTATAAGTGTAACCTGACACACCTACCTGATATCATCCTTCACTGTTGCCATGCATTCAACACAAACACTGTGAAAGTGCCTAAATGAAGTGAACATCCCTACATGGTTACAAGTTTTTGGGATTCAGCAATTTTAATGAGTTTTGACCTCATTTCCATCTTCACTGTTTTGGCAGCCCCAAATCTACATGGTTAGGAACTGTGTACGCAGAGAAACTGAAGGAGAGCCCATTGATATACACTCAGGGAAGGGTATTACTCAGGTGTATATATCTGGACAGAGGAATTCAGGCTTGGAATTCTATGTTTCATGCTGTTAATACTTTTAGCTTTCTACATTAGTTACAATTACATTGTTCATTTGGGGGTTGGGGTGCAGAGTGGCATTTATGTCATGGCACTTAATAAGGAATTGTTCCTATTTTTAATATAATTTTCTAGCATCCGACATGTCTGGGAATATCATAATGTGTGTGGGGTTACATGTTAGGGTCTGTTTTATTCAAATGTATGGACAATTACTTGATCTAGTTTCCATGTAGACTCCTTTGAGTGGCTGTATTTGGAAACGTTTAGCATATATGGCCAATACGAGCAGTGAGTCTACACAGTTAATTTACAGCTTGTTGAATCACTTCACCATGTTGATTCCCTTCATTAGCATGCAATTCAGCTACTTATACTGTAATTTGCATGCCACAGAAAATTCCGTGTTTGTACTTGAGTATGCGCCGCTATGTGAAGTTCACTGACTCAAAATCTTTTTACAGCCATGTGCACATCATTCCATGACTGACACATGGTCAAAATATTTCTGCAGGATTTATTGAATCTTCCCCCATTCATTATATCATAGCAAAACTCATACCATTTAATTTCCCAAATGCCTTTACTACCGTATAGAGGAAGACACAGCCTCAATAACATCAACATTGTTGTCATCTAAAGTTTCTACTGTTCTCAAATAAGATCTTGCTTGGAAGTATTTAGAAATTCAACACCAAAAGTTAAATAAACAACTTGGACATCACTGTCATCGCTGGAAAATAAAACACTCCAATCTTCAGAATTACTTTTATGCCATGAACTGACAGCTTTTGTGGAATGCCTTTCATGATATCAAAGGCCAGAGGGGTTTCCACAGAAAATTGCAAGGATATGAAGTACTAAATAATGAAAAATAACAGAAAAAAGGGAAATTATTGTAAATCATGAAAAGGTTATGGGAATATTACAGAAGGATGCATTGCACCAATAAAACAACCATGAATGTAAGAAATGTGATAAATCACTTAAACCTTGGCCAACCACCAATAAAATTATAGCAAATTTGTATATCTGGAGACAATTAAGACTCTTTGAGGCTAGAGATTCCATACTAAGATAAATATTTTTCAGGGCTATTGCATTTTTTGTAAAAAAACTAGTTTCAGTTATTCCCAAATAATTTAATTTGCTGAACATTTTTAGTAAAAAAAAAAGTAAATTTTAGAAATCTGCCAGACTCTAAAGAAATATGTAAACTCAAACTACCACTTCTTAAACTATTTTATACTTTCTCAAGAATGATTTCAATCACTTTAATCTCCAAGAAGACAATACCCCTCTGTGGATCATCATGTTGAGGTCATTGAATCAGAAATTTTACATTATTACAGAGACATCCCTTTCACTGATATATCACCTCGCCTTTTTACAAAATTTCCCCTTCTTTAAATTTCTGATGCTTGATTCTCAAGCTATTTTCAAAAAAAAACTGGATATGTTCAACACATTTTTCTCACTTCGTCCTTTATCTGACAATCCTAATTTCCTATTAAATAACTCAGTAATAAATGTAACAATCACTTGTATGATAAAAAAGCTTTGCCTGCATCACCTATTTGAGAATGGTAAACTATCTTCTAATGCAACTTTGAAAAAATATTGGAATCCTAATAGAAGCTTGATTCTATAAACTAACTTGATTAGAACATACATGTTCAAATACAATAAATCATTTAAATGTGTGTGGTGGTATGGGTCCTTCTTTTTTCATGGCTCATTAATCCTAAAAAACAAACTGTATATATTTTCTGTATAACTTCATTTCAAATTCAGATTATTACTTTAAACTGCATAAAATATCTCTTAGTCCCTTTACCTTCAAAGGATAAATGTAAATCCTGACTGTTCATGCAGGTATACTACATATTCTTTTTTAGTGCAGCTCCATTCAGCCATTTTGAGATTGGGGCCTTTTTGTAATAATTTTCTGAGCTAAGAGAATGTCAATAAAATGGTTGCAAATGGTATATATCTTTCCCTGTTTGGTATACCTGCTCAGTCATACATCTGATAATACTTATCTTTTACTTCAACTTGCATTAGTATTTATTTATTGCTAACTATTGGTTAAAAACAAATTGCATTCAGTAAAATAATGATATAATTTCATCAAGAAAAGCTTCATAATTGAAGGAATGGTCTATTTTTTGAGGCTGGGGAAGATTTCTTAATTATGGAAATGTATTTATTATGTTATAAATGAAAACACCAAGCTTTGCTGCTTTATTTTAATTACTAACATATTTTGTGTTATATTACAGGGGTGTATCTAGGATTTTCAAATTTGTACTCACAGCTCTCAAACTGCTACCCCCCCCCTCCCTAGCCAAGCTACGGCCATTCTCGTAATTCACAGTTCATTCTTTTAGTGTCGATGAAGGGGCATTCGCTGTAATGCTTCTTCAGTAATATAATATAGATTCACTCAAACTCAGTTCCTTGAATTGAAAATGAACCTGAAAGTCAGTTCTTTGAAAAATGCAGCATGGTAGTTGGGGTAGAGGATTCATGCTTTTGTTTTCTGTAACTAGGGTACAGCTTTTGAGCTTGAGTAAATTACTAACCAGCTGCTACCCCTAACTAGAGTGTTTCATTCACACACACACCCCTACCTACCTCTTAGTGTAAGAAATATGGACAAAGCCTAAAATAAACAGGGGCAAATATTAAATAATGCTCTCGTGAACTTAGAAAGTTGCTAGAATAACAGGATTTGTGCTAGTATGAGAAAGTTGCTAGAATAACAGGATTTGTGCTAGTATGAATTTTTCTAAAGGACATGGTCTGAAACTCAAATGTCTGTCATTATTTAGCAACTTCAGCCTTCAATGATTTTCTAGAAAATCACACAATTTATGAGGAACAAAAAATCTGGGCATTCTGCAAAATTTGGACAGTTTAGAGGTATGCTACCTACCTACCTCTCTCTCTCTCTCACACACACACACACACACACACACACACACACACACACACACACACACACACACACACACACACACACATATACCTCTCAACCTCTTAGAGCAACAAACCCATAAATAAAACTGAGGCAAAGGCCCAAAATTAAGGACATTTTTTTTAAATATTGCTCTTATAAACTTGGAAAGATAATAGAATAGTAGTAGGTCTTGCATTGGTATGAATTTTCTGAAGGGTATGAAATCTGAAACTCAAATGTCTGCCATTATTTTCTAACTTCAGTCTTTAATGATTTGCCACTAATTTGCCAGAAAACCACAATTTTATGAAAAATTAACCAAAAATGTAATGCAAAAATATAAAATTGCCAGACAATACAGCTGGGAACCTGTCAAAGAAGGGACACCATTTTAATATGAGCACTGTTAACTTGAGCAGCTGACAAAATTAGAGAATCTACATGCATTTCTGAAATAAAAGTAATGTATAACTCTGATCATTACAGTTATTTGTAATTGTAAACCCTCCACGTTTTCTTCCAAAATTGCTATTTTGCGAAGGGATTATTAGGGGGAGATACATCTTCATGACTGTATTAAATTATATTCCTTGTACAATAGATTATAGTTGTTAGAAAGCATTTTAAATTTATTGTTTTGAACGTTTTTTCCAGTAAACAATGAAACAAAATGCATGCACCGATAATGACAAAACAGCTCAATTCAGAACATTTCCATCATAAAAGTCTATTCAAACTTCTACAGTCCACCAGTATCAGTAAATATGCACAATCTCTGAACTAGTAAAAGCCATCTACATAATTCCACATTAAAGAAATCTGTACCTAATGAAGAGGCTGCTGCTAGCAAACAACTTTATATTTCATGGTTTCATCTACAAATAAAGTGCCTGTTGCCCTTGAGGAATAAATTGCCTATGTTGCATTAAAAAATGATATGTTAGTAATATTGCAATAGGGAATGGATGGCAAACTGATAACAGGTTCATAGTTACTACTAGATATCTTCACCAAAAAGGACTACAGCATCCACCCCCCTTTACAACACAGTATAGTATCAGCAATGCATCTACTTACTGTGGGACCCACAGCCTTCTGCATCACAAGCAAGTACACTACCTGTTGTGCTATTAACAGAACAAGCTGACTCAACATAAGCAGCACTAAACTTTAGTTCCCCTGCAGCTCTCAGCTCCTTGTAAAATGTACTCAACACTCAGCTGTATCTCTGAACTTTGTAGCACAAGAAATCTGGAAAAAGCCAACATTTATTGAGGGGGACAAAAGCCCAATAAACAGAGACAGATTTTAAACATTGCTTGTATAATTTTGGAAAATTGCTAGAATAAAATGCTGTGTTACCACCATGCATGTTTTGAACCCAGAACCATATGCATTACAGTCAGTGCAGCATACCACTATGGTGAATCAGCAGTTTGAAAAATAGGAAGACAAACTTAATGGTTATCATTTAGATAGCTCTCAACCTCTTAGCACAAAAAACCTGGACAAACAACAAAAACAATAATGGAGGAAATACAACTTCAGTTCTCACTTCCCACCATAGCTCACAACTGTTAGAAAAACAAATTTGAACAAAGTTCAGAAATGGTGGTGGTTAGGGACTTTAGGCTGTTCTTACCCTGAAGCAAAGGTACAGGGTTTTAGCCTGAATACCTATAGCCGGCAGGTGTATTATGTGGGGGCATTTACACACACACTTGTCTTTGTGATCACCACACACTTACCTGATTGCCTTTCCAATCACCTCACCACAATGATAATCCATTCTGATTGCCTTGCCCTTCACATAATCCAATACATCAAGTTAATATCTCTCGCTCACAGCCAGCTGGTTCAAGTTATGCACATTTCCCACAACGATAATCCATTCTGTTGTGATTGCCTTTGACATAATCCAATACATTCAAACTAACATTTCCCGCTCGCAGGCAGCCGGTTTAAGCTATGCACATTTCCTGCTTGATGCCAGCCAGCTGGACATGACATAATGATGTGAAGCTCAATTCTGACTGGCTGGTATGTAGCCATGAAATGTAACTTAAAGGAGCCAATGCTGTTTTGAAAAATATTTAATTGTTTTAATTAAAAAAGCTACCCCCTCTTCTAAAGAAGTTGTACTGAAATCAATACAGTGTGTATGCCTCCCGACGTCCCTGTTACATTATGCTGGTTCTTATGTGGCTTTTCTCTAATACAAGACATAAATTAGTGACTTATTTATATCTAAAGGACATGTATGCACTTTCCTCCTCTGCCATACCTACAATGAGTAAGGTATAAAATCAAATGTCTTTATGAAGATATACCATTAAAAGTAGATATGCAGAGCATAGTTTGGGTTTGAATCATATTGCTTAAATCTCAGACATTCTGGTGTTCAAATTTCTATATATATTTTATTAACTAAGATTTTATTGTTTGCAGTATTTGTCTTAATGTAATTAATATATTGCATGTTAGTCTGTTATAGTATAATCTTGTTAAATCTGCATATATTCATGACTCATAAATTAAAACAATAAAAATTGCAGTTGCGAAAAAATCATTTTATATTATGCATTTGCTTGCTACGAGTTTATAGCACTCATTCTGTGCAAAGCTATAGTTATATAACTCTGAATTTTAACAGCTTAGCATGACATTCTGCATAATTTAATGGCCAGTCTCAGGTAAATGTTTTAAATAACATATTGTTTTATGTAACCCAAAACAGTAGGATGGTAAATGTCTAACTGATGGGATAATGCGGCCACTTCAAACACTACCATTATTTCATCTCTGCTGAAATTTAAACGGAAAAAAAAAAGAAACCTAAAAGCAGAGTTAAGATGCCTGCAAAAGTGATAAATGCAGGGTGAAATTGGTATAGATGAAAATGTACAGATCTGTTGGCATAACACCATTGCCTGCAGTAAGAAGTCCACAACAAAGAAGCGCCATGATCTGCAGTGCTCGTTAAGTGCACGAGTGTGGCAATATTTCCATTTCTTACGTAAATCATTATCATGCTTTTATGCATTACAAGTACCCCATCAACTATATCATGGAAATTACGGCTGGCTGCTGCTATCAGAAAAATACATGAAAGATACTTGGTCATGCTGTGATACTTAGATAAGATGTGAGGCACTGAGCTAATTTTCTTTGTATGTGATCATGCCCACTCATCTTACACACTTCAAATAAGCACTGACCATCTTTTTATTTGGAATACTATTTTGCTACATTGTATCAGATTCTTGCAGTGAATAAAAAGGAAACTAACATGTACAAGACAAAATATCACATTTTATGTGAAATATATGTTTGTAAAATAAAAATGTAATCAGTAAGTAAGAGTTAAAATGCTGTGTGTGAGGTGACTATATCAATACTTACTTGTTCAAATAAGTAATCTTTCAGCAAGGTGTAACATATTTCACATATTTAAAACTTACTATGACATTAAGATAGTGGTTTCTGTATGGGGATTCTTACAAAATGTTCAGCACTGAAGCTTCCAGCCTCTCTTGAGAGCCATTATCGTTTTCTCACTACTTAAGTGCAAAAATGTGTCATAAGGTAAAGATGTACCAGATGTTCATATGAACAATTACCTTTCTTTATATGATAATGTATGATAAAACGAATATCTGTTTAGATATCTAATCCCTAGAATATCTGCAACCATGGAAGGTATACTGTTGAGATAATATAAGAAATTCCAGTATCCCAGAAAGTGTTTTAGCCTCTCAATTAATTGTCAAAATAAGTGGCTGCATATCTTCAACAAAAAGCCCTACACTGAAAGTGATGAAACAATCAGAACTATGCAACAAACATATGCCCACCAGAAGTTTGCTAGTAAATAAGTGTCTTATTGTGAAGATGTCTGCCAGGTGATACTAGCAAGGTTTGATAATCACCACCTATTATCACCATGTTAGGATAGCTTCAACTCTCTCCCCATGATTTCACAGCTGGTGAAGGGAGCATAAGGTGAATTCCTTTTGCACAGCATAAAAAACGGAACGTGAAGAAATGCTCACAATCCTGCCTGATGAATAAGATGACCAAAACCACATTCAGTTATCTAGTTTTAAATACATGTACACTTTACTATAGTACCACAGTAATGTAACACTGGTGTTCAGTACCATCTGTTTGCACAAATATTCTTAAAGACAGGTGTAGAGCATTGCTCAGTACTGTTCTTTGATCTGTTCAAGTCTTATTATATAAAGAATACAGTTCTTTATAGTTCTTCTGCCTCACATAGTTTATCTTTCTGGGCAACTCATTTGGATGAAAAGAGGTCCTTTCCCCTCCATACCCTTCTCTTATTAAAATTAAAGTCATTATCAAACACAGGGCCTTCTTTAAAATGCATATGTCTAAGCACCTTGTGCAGCTTGAAAGGACCCAAGAATTGCGGACAAAAACTGTTCTGTTTTATGTTACTTAAGCTACTCCATCCAATGAAATATTCTCTCTCTGCTCCATCTCATACAGATTTTTGAGATTTGACCTGGTTTACTGCTTTTTGTCATGAAAGATGCTTTACTTTTTTGGCTTTATCTACCTCCATCGAATAAATTGCCTAACAGCTATCTGTCCCAGAGACCTAAACCTCCATTGCAAGAATGCTGTACTTTTTTGACTTTCTCTGCCTTCATAAAATAAATAGCCTAACAAACACCTGACCCAAATATATAAATTTCTGTTGCAAGTTCAATAATACTTGCTGGTACAATATATTTTTTTCTTTAATCCCTTCTCTACTTTTAGAATACACTCCATCTGTAAACCATGCTAAGTATATTGGTAACTATCATTAAAGGCTGCCTGGACAATTGGATGGCTAACAAACAACAAATTCACATCTTGTATTAGTGTAAATGGTCTTCTTTCCACAGGACACTAATCTACATGCTTTTTTTATTATCTTCTGGTATTTTCTGTTTTTCTGGTTTAAGTGGTATACATGCTGACCCTAATGTCTTCAAGCTGCCATCCCATTTGCAGTTTATATTCCTCTATTCATCCATTTCCAGATCTTCTGTGCTTTAGTTGCACCAAATATGATTTTATATTTTACCCTTTTGTAAACTTTCTAAAATGTACTATGTTACCCACTTTGCAACCCTTAGCTGAGATAACTTAAGAATTTACTAAACACAACAGATTCAATATGTCTTCTCCCAGCCTTGAGATTAGTAAATCTTATGATGTTGAGTGTGGCAGATAGCTATTCTGACTCTTTCTCAACATCAAAAAGAGAAATAATATTTGACCCAAATCACCTTGAGAACTCAGTGTAATAAACAAACTAGTGTGTCATCTAGCCGTTATGGTTTTCTTGAGTCCATGTTATGGTGCATTCCTCTTCCAGAAGTCCATTTAGTCTCCAGTTCTCCATATACTTCAACCCTGGCTTGCTTATTTAAAGATATTAGATAAGTGAATAAATATTCAAATGGTTCCATTGCTTTTCTAATGCCTCCCCTTCTGTCTCTCACTTCCATCTTAGGATGTCCCTGCTGGTCTTCCACATTTGCTCTGAGTCTCTACTTTTAAACCACCTTGAGCATTACTCATGATATGATTACCCTGACATCTGTGTCCACAACAGTCCTACTTTTGTGGATTTCCTCAAATTTCCCTGTGATCTCCTCTGCCAGTACAACCATCACCTAGGGATTATGACATACTGCTGTTTTCCATTCATATATTTTCTTATCAATTTCCACTTGGATAGTAACTTATCTTTGCTCACACCTGCTTTAAGAATTTGTAAATAAACATATATTATAGAGTTCAGTGGGCTAAGATAAACATCCCATGACATCATTGTTTTACATTCTAAAAGATTAATTGTTTTCCTAGGTCATGTGCTTGTATTTATGACTGACCATGAAAAAAAATCATAGCCCTTTTATGATGCCCACCACCAAGTATTAAAGCTAAGCAACTTGATACTATAGTTAATCACGACACAAGATAAGAGTCTTTGCTATCATAGTGTGTAGACAACTATCTGATTATCAGCTCTTTAATCGATTTTACCATCTTAAACAAACTCCACATGAGCTAGATTCAGATTTTTCTTGTTTTGGGCCATTTCAGTTTATTGCTCACTTACAACAATCTATCAACTGGCACTTTTTACATTTATTGCATTGTAAACACATAGAGTTGGAAGTATTTTTTTACCTTTTACAGAGTAATAAATCATGGATTACTCATTTGAGGTGTGTGCATTACCTCTTTTCCAAGCATGTTCTCCCAACTGAATCACTGCTCAGCAATTCACCACAGAAACAATCTCCATATGCTTCATTTGTAATTAGATCCTCTGGTAAGCTGCTGGCATCATGATTGTCTGAAATATTTTTTTTTGTCTTCACAAACATTAATCCTTTTATGTTCTTATATATAACTCAGTTGGTAGTTTTTAGAGTTATATGAATTAGGCAAGCATAAAGCTTTCATCTCCTATTCTTCATATCAGCCCTACCAACTCTGGAGTAAAGCTCTCTCCCAATCTTTTACAGAGGATCTTGTTAGGTAACAATATGCTCTTCTTCTCTGGTGTTTTTTTTTTTTTGCTGGATTTCTAGCTTTCTTAGGATCACTGTGCTGCTTTTATTCTCATATTACTCTAACTCAATGGAGTGGATTAGCAAATACTGTATCCGATCCTTTTGTTATGCAATTTTCATAGAGGAGCTCTTTTCTCCTGCCTATTTTATTTAGGCTTTATGCTCCCTAGTTTCCCCTCAGCTCTACAATGTCTTCTTCTACTTGCCATGTGGACCAGGCCTACAGTCAATGCATCTTTCTGATGACTCCTTTGGAAAATCTCAGTATTTTTGCAACATTTCTGGAATCTGACCTCCTTGCTCAACTTTTTGTAGGTTTCTGAACTCCTAAGTGCTAACTCTGCAGTATACTTTTCCTTCATTCTGTCAAGACGTTTGGACTTAAATAACTGTTCAGGGAATTCCTTGAAGGTTCAGCCTTTCATGCTAGTCACCAGGCTATGTGTCTGTCAGACAGACAGTAACTGAAACCTCCGATGATATCAGCATTTTCACGCTGAAAGTATGCATGCATAGCAGCAATAAAAGTAATATGTCAGGTTTGTGCATTTTACAGTGATAGCAGAATAATCATTATTTATACTGTGAAGGGGAGAGGGAGATGTAATAACCTATTTTATCCAAGCTGGTAGGCAGAATAACCAGCTAGATGCATTGCCTGACATTAATATTTGTCTGTGAGATGTAGAGTGGTATTCATAGCTGTGACAAGCACACGTAAAGGCAATCCACATTGTTCATGCATGTGCACAGCAAAGGCAATATTCGTGGATGCCATTTACACTATGTGATGGTTGCAAAAAACAAACAAATTAATAATGAGATGTAAATGAGAAATAATTGGCATATGCTAATAAGTCCTTCTTCAGCCTCTTTCTGATTCAGTCACATTAGGATGCATTTCAACACTGTAGACAGATTCTTTATAAAAGGTGGAGTCATGCCTTCTCTATTTGCTTTGCAGTCCACAAACATGATTTCCCTGCTGCTAGCTTTTCTGTTTCCCAGTGAGAGCTGCTTATTGTGGCCAATACTGGTTGCACTAGTGGTACTCTCCAGCCAAGAAGGCTGAGATATAGGTAGAGAATAATTCATCATAATTTTAATAATCAGGAGATACTTGACTGATTTTGAATCAGCAGGGATATTGTAATTGTCTTAGTGAGTATGTATAGCCTAGGGTGTTTGAAAAATTTATTTTTCTCTAATAATTTTGCATTGGTTTCTAAAATGTGAGGTTTAGTGAGTTGTGTATTTATGCAAAAAAATAGAATTGTCTGACTTCATTAAGTGACAGCTCAAAGCATGTAAAAAAATCACACTGTTTCCGGTACCACTAATTGCATTCCAGTGTTTTATTTATCTATCTCCAGTTAGTTTTACTTGAGCTTCCATAACCTCCTGCAACCTACTTTACTTATTTAAAGCCTTGTGCACTATTTAATTCTATTTTCATTGCTCAAATGTCTGTGCTGTTTCTTGTTTACACTGTGCAGAATGAAGCATTGTATTTAATTACTTTTTGATGATTTATCAATTCATATAGTTTCTGCATATGTGGCTGGCAGTGTTAATGTTAATTGATAGAGCCCAGTCCCCCTAATGGTTAACCATGAGCTCAGTGAGAAAGTCAATCAGAGCTACTGATGTCTGGCTTGTTGGCCAGCAGTTACCTGCCCTTAATATCTCAACTTGCTCAAATCAGCTTCCAACCAACAGTCACATTTTATGCAGACTGTTCTATGATCTTAAAACCAACACGTTAACTCTTTCAGCGAGTTGTTCAAATGCTGTTGATGAAGTTCTGCAGTTATGGCAGTTATCTAGCATTCCTACAACGCAGAAGCCGAATGCAGCGGAAAAACTCAAGTCTGTATGAGAAACATTCTAGAATCAGGAAGAATAAGAAGCACCAGTCAGATACACAGTCTCAGAAACAGAATTTAGCAATACACTTTTGAAGCTTTTTGATGTGGGGCATGCTGATGCAGAATTATTGATAAAGACTCAAGAAGACTGGGATTTTCTACAAGATCAATGTACAGACAGAAAAATGATAATTGGTGGAGAGGACATTGAATTCAAAAAATGAATGGACAGAAAGGAAAAACAACTTCAGGAAGAAATAAAATGCAAAGATAAAGAACAGCTGAAAGAAACAGTCAGAGAAGCTGAAGAGCTGACAGAGGCAGAAGTCAGTAGTGAACATGAAAATGATGATGAAGATGCTGCAGCAGCAAACATGTCAAAATACCACCAGAATTTAGTAACTGGTAGACAGCCTGTCAAAGAAGTGAGCACAGTAGATACAGGATTACCTGAATCGGTAAACAAAAAATACCGACTAGTGGATGATCCTCTTTTTGTTGCCAGCTTGGACCACACAAGAATAACTTCTTGTCAAGCAATGTATGTTGTTGCACCAGTGCTGCAGGCTGCTGGAATTGATGTAAATGATCTGGTCATGTCCTCCAGTTCAATACACAGAGCAAGGCAAGCTGCACAACAATCCATTGCTTAAAAAGTAAAGAAGCCGTTTTAACCATCGACACCCATTGTAGCACATTTGATGGGAAGCTGTTACCTCAAGGTGATGGAGAATTTGCTGATTACATGCCAGATGTTGTTACAAGTTGAAATACTGAAAAACTTCTGGACATACCCCAACTTCCATCAACCATTGGTGAGCTGATGGGACAAGCAGTGGTACAGGCATTACACAGCTGACCAGGTGTTCCAGAATGGCTAGCCAATTTCTGCTTTGATACAGCCAGTGCCGATAATGGTGTGCACACAGGTGCCATCACAGTGATTCAGTGAGCATTTGAGAAACAACTCTTGTTTTTACCATGCAGACATCACATTTTAGAAATTATTTCTATGGCAGTGTTTGACATGTTCTTCTCATCTTCAAGACCACAGATAGTTTTTAGAAGATTTAAAGAATACTGGAAACTTCTTGACTTGAATGCATATGCACAACTGGTTAAGGAAACTGGAGGTAATGGATGCCTGTTAGACTGTGAGAAACACTGGCTAACTGAGAAGCAAAGTGAGGTTGTTGCACTACTGCGAGACAAGCTGACGTGTGAAACACAGCCTCGTGATGACTACCTTGAATTTCTCGAGCTGTCACTGCTCATCCTCAATGAAAAACCACAAGGTGAACCATTTGCTTTCAGTCCACCTGATGCATACCATCATGCCAGGTATATGGCGAAAGGCATATACTGCCTTAAAATCTACTCCTTCTGGAGCAGTTTAGATTAACTGCACATGAAATTTAGGTTTTTGGCCTAATCTGCCTCTTCACAGTGACAGTGTACATTAAGGCATGGTTTTCAGCTACTGGCACTTGCAATGCTCCACTCAATGATCTTTGCCTGTTGCAGACACTGGAGTCGTTTACAGCCATAGACAACCAGATGGCTAAAGTTGCTTTGAGAAAGGGACACCTTTCGTATTTGAGCGAAGATCTTGTAGCACTGTCCTTGTTCTCAGATTGAGTGTGGAACAAAGAGAAATGGCACATATTGAAGCCTTGAAAAAGCCACCCAGTAAGGAAGATCTAAGAAGAGTCAATGCAAAAGCTGTTGCCAGTTTCCAGGGCATGACCTTATCTGACTTCGCAACAGAACGATCAATTAATCTGTTGACTGCTGTCAACATAAACCCATCTTTCCTAACAGCTGATCCTGCAGCATGGAGTGACATGCCTGACTTTATCATTGCAAAACAAACTGTTACAGCTTTGTGAGTTAACAACTGTGCCGAATAAGCAGTCAGATTAGCAACTGACTTCTGTCAAGTGCTGACTCACAACGAGGAACAGTAAAAGCTGGTATATCAGATCGTCACAGAACCACTAAAAAGGCACTATAGTACTATAAATGAATGGATGTAAACTTGAGCTTACTACCTATGAATGTTGTTAATTTTTACTAGGCTTATTTTTTCCTAAACTGTTTGACATTTCTGTTGCTCAGAATTACAAACAGACATTTGAGATGCAGCATGAAGCTGATATTTGCCATTTGTGTACTGATTTGTGACTATAATTTCTATTGGCTCAATTTGGAAAAAAAAGTGTAAAACTCTCAGAATTAAAGTGCACTGAGCTGTCACTTAACTTACAATTTAAGGCTTTACATTTTATATGGTTCTTTGTCCTACCAATCCTCAAAAAATCAAGGGTATGCGAATAGAAAATCAAAAAAAAAGTTTTTGCATATATACATGAAACACCCTAGTATAGCCGCTGCAGGTACATCAGGGGAATGTGTGGCCTTCATATCCCTGTTTTACACTAAAGGATGTATAGCTCTCTCTAAACTTGCCATGGGGAAATTTCAGAGACAGACTGGAGACATGTTGGCATCTCATACACTTCTGCCTCAAGGGTACATCAGCAGTTTCTGGACATACTCTTAGCACATGTGGATCAGTACATCTTTTTTCTAGTGCCACCTCAGGACTGTACCCAGACTATGTATGTCTTATATGGGGTGGCACATTTCCATGAGGAGCTCAATGTGAAAGATTGAAACCGTGTTGAAATTACGGACCATTTGGTCCATGGAGAAGTACTAAATAAGAAGGGCTTCCTCTATCTATTGTCAGGTAGTGTATGATGCATAGGGGTGCATAAACAATGTGTTTACTGAGCATTATGGCAGTGCGCATGATTCCCATATCTGGCAAAATAGCTCACTCTACTACCTCTTTCTGCATGTTAGGATGACCCCTCCCCCCAAAAAAATATTCATAAATATTTCTTAATACTCTTAGTTTTTTCTCTTCACCGATTATTTTCTCTCTCTCTCCCTCCCTCTCTCATTATTTTTGATCACTCAGTGCTGGCTATCCACTGTTGCCATGGCTCATGACACCAGTGAGAAATCCAAGAGGATCTTTAAGGAGCTGTAGAAGATAATATTAACACAGCCCTGTGACAGATGTGTATTGTCATCAGGAAGGTCTTTGGCATGTTGAAAATTCAGTGAGTCTGGGGGTGCCCTTCAGTATGACTCAGCTACTGCGTGTATAATGTTTACTTCATGTTACATTTTTTTTCCATAATATTTCTTTATTGTTTTTCATTATTTTCCACAACAAAACAATCACAAGAGAGTACACTGGTGATAATTAAGGTAGTACTAACAACAATATACTTAAAACATATTTACACTATTTACATGAATGCTTTCATATTTCTTCTTAGTGATAGAGAAAAAAGGTTGTTTCCTCCAGGGTTAATATCTTAGAATAGTGACTTCTAAAACATGATCTGTTCCCATGATGTAAGCTGAAAAAGTTTCCTCGGCCAAAATTTTATGCCAGAATGATATTGAAAACCTGTTCCCATAACTTCAGATTATATGGATTATTGTTTTGTTTGTTTAGTATTAACTTGTGGGCTAATATATGTTTTATCGCTAATATCTTAAACTTTTCCCAAGAAGTTTTAGATGGGGTTAACCAGTTTGTAGCTATGTAAAGTTTCATTAGTAGAAAAATATTAATTAGGGTGGTCATTTGGGTTTTAGATAGGTTGTTTGGAGGGATATGTAAAATTGTAAATTCCCAAGTAAGCGTTGAAGCTTGGTATCCCATTTTTTGTAGTTGTAGTTTCAGGGAGTTCCAAAGTTTAAATATACATTTGCAGCTCCAGAACATATGCAAAAGGTCAGCAGTTTCATCTTTACAATGTGGACATTTTGGTGAGTTTTTAGGGTTAAATTTATGCAAGCTAAGTCGCGTGTAATATGCATTATTGTATATCATGAGTTGAGTGAAAGCTAGCTTCTGAAGGGAAATAGATTTTACCATTAAATTGAATGCTTGTAGTATTTTATTTTCCTCAATCGATGATATTTTTTCCCTCCAATAATTAGACAATAGTAGCTGGTCTTGAAATTTCATGTCTTTTAACAATTTGTATGAACATGTTATATATTTCCTATTTTGAAGAAGGGCTTGCCATAGTGTAACACATTTCATTAAATCATCTTTATTGATGGATATGTTTTGAAGATAACTTGTGGACATTTCTTTGATCTGTCTCAAAATCAATAGATATGATTTAGGAAGGCCCAGTTGATGTCTTAATTCATGAGCAGAACCATTTAGATATGGGTATATATCTTGTAGTGTTAAGTTAGTTATAAGTGGGAACCTTTCCAGATCTATTAGTTGACTATTAATTTTCAGGTTAGGATTTTTATGTATAGGTTGTAGGATACTTCATGTTACATTTTGCATAACATGACTGTGCACTGATCTGGTGGTGAAGTGACCCATACTATCACTGCAGCCCCAGTTCCAGTCCTACTATGATTAATGAAGAGCAACTAGTAGAGCAGTAGTAAGGAACCTCATGCAGCTGGCTCATGCATTGCATATGGCTGTACAGGTAAAGAGGCAATGCTTAGTACAGAATTATCGACCATGGCATTCAGGTTAGTGTTTTTTTTTTCTTGTAAAAACAAATATAGTATAATTGATGCATGCAGTGTGGGCTATGCTGTGTGTTGCATGGTCTGCTGTCACTGTTCATCTGACATTACCTCTTATACTTAAATAATTTATTTATTTCAGAACAGGTAATCATATTGCTGTTTATGAATGTTAAGCCTGAGCGCTCACTGACACCTGTTCAATGATGCTATAAGTCATCACATGATGATTAATGACATTCTTAAATGTCTGCACAATACATTATGCTTAGGTGGTGTACTTAAGTATGAACATACTTACTATCCTGATGTAGTACATTTAATTAAAAAATGTAATTTCAGTATTTAACATGAGTTTATTTATTTTATTTATTCATTGGCATTAATTACTGGGAAAGTCCACTGGGAGAGGCAAAGCCCATTTTCGATGGAGGCCCAGGGAGAAAAGCTCCAGGTTGTACATAAAACAGAACACAATTTCTTTCAGGATGATTTACAAGATTTACATAAATAGGTTGTTTGAAAATAATACAAAATAAATAATAAAATATATGTATAAGGATCAAAATGCAAGTGTATATGTATAATATTTACAACAATGGAATATTGACTTGAATAGCATCAATAAGGCATTAGACAAAACAAGTGATACATAGACTACAAAGTGTAAACAGGCTGAAAGTTAGTGTTGCATTATAATACTATATAAAATGTAGAGGTAGGATGCAAGTTAGAAACATGCAAGTAAAGGGGAGTAGTTGTATAGGAGAGGTAGGAGGGTTGAAAAAAGAGGTAGGTTTAATAGAGAATTTGGTAACAGGATATATTAATACAACATATAATGAATATAGGCAGGCACTAGGGAAGGAATGACTGAGTTCAGTGGACAAATTAGGTAATGGCAGAGGAGGAAGTAGAGCAGTCACATAACCAATTAGTTATAAGGGATGTATTGAAGGTGAATGGCTGTAGGTAGGGAATTCCATTTTTTAGCCATGGTCCCAGAGTATAATATCTGTCCTGCAGGTAATCTGGGTTTAAGGACTTGAAGAAGCTGCTGTTGCTCAGATCACAGCAGCCTAGAGAGGGTGTGTGGCGGGGGGGGGGGGGGAGTAGTGAGTTTAGTGTGGGGCAGAGTTGTGGTTTATAAATGAGTTTGTGAGTAAGTGTGAGCTAAAGGAATAATAAGTAATGGGGAAGTTTGGGCCATTGTAGCTTTTTAAGGGCAATACAGTGGTGAGTTGAGTGGCGGGTGTTTGTAGCGAATTTAGAATCTTATTATAACATATTTCTAATTTAGATTATAAGGAAGACTGCAGATTGGTGAACAGTGGAGCACCGTAGGTTAGAGAAGGCAGCAGGAATGTCTGTGCTAAAGTTAGTTTGGATGGAAGGGAGAGGAGCTTACTATGTTTATAGAGCAGTCCTAACTTTTTATGGGTCTTAGATATATTATTTTGAATATGTAGATCACATTTTAGGTTTTCATCTATTATTACTCCTAGCAATTTGGTATGGGCCACTAATTCAATTTTTGTAGTGTTGAGTGAGTAAATGTTAAGGTTGGGTTTATTAGAATGTCTCTTAGGTGTAAAAATCATGTTTGTTTTTTGAGGGTTAAGAGAAAGATGGTTTGTGTGAAGCCAAGTCTCCACCAAGAAGAAAGCTGCCTGTGTATTTTGAGAAAGAATGATTACATTTGGTACAGAGCAGACTATGGTCAAATTGTCTGCATATTGGTCAAGGGAGCCCTGTGAGATAGTTAAGAGGAGAATATTAATGAAAATATTAAAGAGAAGAGGGCCTAAGATGGCTGCCTTGGGGGATGCCTGTGGGGTTGAAAAGATAGGGGGGAACTAGAATTGTGCCACTTTACAGCATGCTCTCTGTTGGACAGAGAGCTTTGAAACCAGTTGACAGTCTCAGAGATAAACCTATGTTAGATAGCTGAGATAAGAGAATAGGATTAGAGATGGGGTCAAATGCTTTTGACAGATTTAACAATAGGGCAGACACAACATATCCTGAATCCCTGGCTTTGTTGACTATGTCTAGGAATGAGATCAATGCAGTGGGTATGCTGTGACCAGATCAGAAGCCATGCTGTATTGAGGAGAGGATGTTGTTTGAGAGGACATAGACTAGGAGTTGTTTTTGCAGACATTTTTTGAGGACTTTTGAAATAGGGGAGAGTATATTGATAGGGTGAAAGCTAGAGATGTCAGTTCAAGGGCCACCTTTGTGGAGAAGGAGGATGATTGCTTTTTTTCCAAAGACAGGGGACATAAGATTCAAGAATTGATCTATTGATCAAAATACTGATAGAGTAGGCCACAGCATCAGCAGCAATTTTTAGGAATTTGGCGGGGTCTTTGTCAGCCGTGTTTGAACCTCATTTTAATTTTGACAGTAGATTTTTAATGAAGGAGTTATGGATGGGAAAGAAGCTAAACTGTTGTGACTGTTGTAGGGAAATTGAAGGTTGGGTAATGGTGCTATGAGAGGTGTGATCCAGGATCTATGAGGTATTATTGGGGGTAGTAGAATACTGTGAGGGGGATTGGAATGATGTAGTTGTAGGAGTAGAAATATTAGGGAGGCGAGAGGAGAAGAAGGCAGTAATGTTGGCAATGGTATCGATAAAGTAAGTATTAAAAATACTGGCTATTTGTTCTGGGGGCATGTTAGGGTGTGGGCAGGGATTAGATTTGGTGCCAGGATGTAGGAGATTATTTATGGATGACCAGAACATTTGGGGGATAATTTTCCTATTTAATTGGTGGTTATAGAAGTACTGCTGTTTGTCTTTGCAAATTATCTTTTTAGCTTGATTTTGGAGCTGTTTATAGTAAATAAGGTCTAATGAGTTTTTAGATTTAAGCCAGGCTTTTCAGGCTTTATCTTTGAGTCATTAGTTCTTTGGTGGATCTTGTAAACCAAGGGGCATGATTTATGTTTACTCTTTTTCTTCTAGAGGGAGTGAGACTGTGCAGGATATTTAGAAAGGTGCCATTAAATGAAGAAGCACATCATCTAAAGGGAGAGATTTAAGACTATTCCAGTTAATACTTTTTAGGCTGTTGTTGAAGGTGATAGGGTTAAATTTTGGGAGAATTTTGGACAATTTTAGTATGTTGGGCTTTGTTGGAGGAGGATGTAGACATCCTACAACAAGGCCTCACTGAGACCATGGAGGAAGATGTAGACATCCTACAACAAGGCCTCACTGAGACCAGTGACTGGTGTCAGAACCATGACCTTAAGCTCAATGCCAAACAGTGCATTGTCATTCCCTTTGGGAAAAATTCGGTGCTCATGAACTACTACATAGGCGGTAGTCCACTAAACACTGAAGGTGTGATAAGAGACCTGGGGACACAGGTTGACAGCAACCTCTCCTTTGATAACCACATTGCCACTTTGGTCAGAAAGTCCATCTATGTAGCACATCTCATTACAAAAGGTTTCTCATTCAGGAAGAAAGAGGTCATAACCCCTCCTTACTCGTCCCTCATTAGACCTATTATAGAATGCAATGCCCCATTTGGTGTGTACCTCACTAGACACTTACAACAACTGGAAAGGCCACAAAAATACCTAACTAAAAGGATCTTAGCCCTTAGATATATGCCCTAAATGGAGAGACTCAAACAACTCCAGTTATTCTCTGTCTCATATTGCCTACTTAGAGGCGATCTCTGCTTGACCTACAAAGCCATGTCTGACCCAGAGCTGTTAGATATGCTACACCTAAAGAAATCCCAGTCACTCCACGCTACATGCTCCAGAGACATTAACCTCATTACCACAATAAACAGAACATGCTGGAGGGACAGGTTCCTAACCCAGAGACTTCCCATACTTTGGAACAAACTTCCCATTCATGTCAAGCAGAGCACTTCACTGGCCCTCTTCAAGAGAAATCTTGACGAGTGGATGGGCACTCAGAAGTTCACCCTGGGAATCACTTCAATGGCTCTGCTTGACAGGGGGACTGGGAACTAACTTCAGGCGGCATTATGCCAGAGAACCTTCTTGGGCTAGGCTTGTATAGGTTCCAGGGCCATTAGCCTAGTACACACCTATAAACCTATGAACCTATGAGGAGTTGGCACGAACAGCATAAGCTGGGAGATAGTCGCTAATAGAGTTGGACAAGGTGCCTGATATGGTATATTTGGAAGGGTCGGTGACTTGAATCCAGTCTAAGATTCTGCCTACATTTGTTTTATTATTGTACCTGGTAGGAGTGGAGATAAGTTGTGTGAAGTGAAACAAATTTATGCTAGGGGATGAATGCATGCAGGAAATGGAAGACCAGCCAATGTTCATGTCACTGAGTATAATAGTTTAGTTTTTATGGAAAAGGAGATCCAAGAGAGGACATTTTCTAAGATAGTTATGTTATTTCCAGGAGGTATATAAATGACGATAGTACAGAGCTTTTTAGAGCTGTTAAGATTCAAAAAGAAAATCAGAATTTCAGCATTTTGGAATTGAGGGGTAGACTGTTTGAAAGGAGTGATGTTTAGAGTATTGGGCAAATGATTGCAACACCACCACTTTTATTGTTTAACCTATCTGCTCTGATTATATTAAAGTTTGGTAGGAGAAACTCTGAGTCCTGAATAGAAGACTTTAGCCAGGTTTCTGTGGCGGTTAGGATATTGGTTTTGGTATGAGAAAGCCAGGCTTGGAGTTCAGCCGATTTATTACAGATGGTTTGGAAGTTTAGGGTAGTAATGTTTTGGGACATTTAGTAAGGATAGCTTGAGAAGGGAAGGGAGTATTGTGGAGTCTAGGGTTAGAGTGGATGTCTACTGAACAATGAGGGAAGAGAAAAATTGGGATAGATGGTGTGTAATATAAAATAGCTTATTAGAGATATACTGGTAAATGAAGTCAAAGGAATTGAGGGGGTAGTGCAAGGAATAGTTGATGAAGAGGATGCATTTATAACTCACAGTTTGAATAAAACATTTATAACATTTTTTTATGTTACATAATGTTTCCTCAGTTTTAACTATTGCATGTTTCAAATGACTTTTCATTTTATTTTAAGGTACTGCTCATCAGATTTTTTTGTCCTACACTATAAGTTGTGGTCTCAGAGGCATCATCATTTGTGCAGTACTGAGTGTAAAGTGGCAGCAGTGGTAGTTCACATGGCAGGATACTCATGCAATCTTCCTTTATTTTTTAAGGCATGTTTCCTGTAACAGTGTATAGTATTTGATTTATGTTCTCAGTAATTGTCAGCTGTAACACTGATAATGGATCAAACACTATTTATTTATTTATTTTTAACATTTGTTTACCGGGAAAGTTCACTGGGCCAGACTAGCTTATTTTCAGTGGAGGCCCAGGAAGAAAAGCTCCAATGTGACACAAATACATAAAATTAAAATGTTTATAAAATACATAAAAGTACAACAGAGTGTATAAAATTGCATAGAGTGAAAATATGGCTGAATGAAATACTGTATCAATAGAAAGTTAGACACAGTAATAGTAATGTAGCTTAATAAAACTTGAAAATAGTACAGAGCAAATATAGTGATATGAGAATTAAGCAGTTATATGCAGAAGAAAGAAAAAAGTATAAAATATGGGTAATAAGTAAGATCAGTCAATAGAAAAGATGAACATAGGATAAATGAGAAAGGTATGTGGGTTTGAGTTAATAATGGCACGGGGCAGTAAAGGAAAAAGAAGCAGGTAAATGACAAACAGTAGAAGAGGTATAAGGGGAAGCAGTAATAGTTACAGGACAATACAATAAAGGAGAGAAGTAAGATAAGTAAATAAGAAGGAAAATGGGAAATGTGGAGAGAAGGGGGGAAAGGAGAAAGGAGGAAAACAAAATCAAGAGGGGGAGTTAAAACGTCTGTTAGGAATTAGAAAATAAAAGTAATTATGAGGAAGATCTAGAATAGATAGATTCAGGGTTTAACTGGCAGATTCATTTTTTTTTTAAATCTCTTTATTCATGCTTTGTCAGTAATAGTAACAAAACTATATACAATGCATATCTAATAAAATCAAACAACTATATGCAAAAGAGTACTTTGCCCAAACAACAGAGAGACTTTCCAATACTCCACATAGTAAGGGTGAAGTCTAATGCTATAAAGTAAATACTTGTGAAATGAGAAATGCTTAACTGCTGTGTGTTTGACTCCATCCCATGGAAGTGCAGACCTGTCCTTCCAGTTAAGTGTGATATAGTATTTAATTAGCATGAAAAGGAAGATTTAGATATGAAGTTGTAATTTGGACAACCCAGAGGGGGGAATGTGTAGTAATGTGAACTTCCAGGACAGAGTAGATTTTGCATTGCCTATTTTTTCCAGTTGAACCCTTAGGGAACACCAGAGCTAATAGGTACACTTGCAACTCCAGAAAATGTGGATAAGGTTGTCTCTTTGGTTAGGACAGAATGTACAAAAGGGGGAGGTATTAGGATACATTTTATGTAATATGCATGGAGTAAGGTAGGCATTGTTTAACAGCATGAGCTGAGTATATCTAAGCTTTTTTTAAGGAGGTAAATTTGGATGATATTTGAATGGATTTGGACATTTGGCTGGTTGAGATTGAAGGATTTCGGTATAGCCAGTATTTGGAGTAAATGAGGTCTTGTTGAGTTTTGATCTAATTAATTAGCTTGTAGGTATGGGAAATAATATTCTTTTTCTGGAGGAATAATTTCCATAGGGTTTTTCATGTATTAATATCATTTAATGTCAGAGAAGGGTCTTCCAAAATAGTGCAACACAGTTCTTTAATTTGTCTTCTAAAAATTGTGCAACTTTAGGGAAGGCTCAATTGAGATCTTGTTTCAGAGATAGAATCATTCTTAAGAGGAAAGAAATCAGTGATAGATTTGTCTTTTAATAGAGGGTATTAGTCTAAATTAATAATTTTCTTATTCAGTTTGACATTGGGATTAAGGTGGATGGGTTGTAGTGTGTAAAAAAGCAGGGGAGAGATTTAGGGATTTAAAGACCTTTTTCAAGTTAGTTATTTTATGTTTTAAAAAACAAGTAATCTCCGTTGTATCCCCGAAGTCTCAAAACAACCCACTAAAGTGTAGTGGGTCTAAAAACAAAACAGTGTAAGAAACTTCTCTGTGTGGAAGATTTTCAGTCCATATATTTCTAGTTAATCACTGTATATAATCAGATCAGACAATAGTAGTAGAAGTAGCAAACGTAAACTCGTCAAGTCAAAAAGTAATAATAGAAAATATATAATTCTACAGCATTACTAAGTATTTGAAAGTAATCCAAGCAAGGCAGGCAGTCTGTTTCCAGTCGAAAATCCTTTATTAAGTACACAGACAAGCAATCCAAGTAAAACAAAAATAGTGTAATAATTTCCTCACAAGCTTTCTAAATATATATATATATATATACTTTTTATCAGGCATGGGAGTGGTTTATTGTGCTGTAAAACAAAGTGTTATTGGTACACATGTTAAATTCACATCCCTTCCCCCATCAGTGTGACATTCGAGCTGGTCCTGCCCTACCTAGTAGCTGTCATAATAATATATAGCCCTAATGTACTTTAATGGTACATCTTATTTAACCAAATTATTAAGTAGATTATTAAGTCTGTGATTTTATATACAAGGCAATATATTACATGGATGGAAATATATAAACCTTAGTTCATTTTGCGATCAAAAATTATATATAAATATATACATATACATTTTGCATGTAAAAATCAGTTTCTATTTTCATAACCTATTGTTAACAAAGATCGCTTTCGTCCTTCTAGACTTCTTCAGGTCTGTGTACAAGAACCCTAAGAACCTATATAATTGTATAATTAGTTAGTATTGTTATTACCATCATTTTGAATAAAGTTGGAAAAAAAAAAAAAATATATATATATATATATATGATGATGGAAACAAAATATACACTTAAATTTCAAATGATTTAAAATGGTATTTAAAACCAATTTGTAGAAAAAAATAAAATAAAATACAATTAGTCATGTAAACAATGTGGCAATTTTCTAAGTTCCAGTGCACTTTTAATTGAACAGTAGTAGTTTAGTCCAGGCTTTCTAAAAGAGTTCAGCTTTAATTGCCACATAAGTTCATGTTTCTCCAGAATATTCGGGATGTCTCCTTCAAGATCACCCATGTCTATGCAATCCAGGATTTGGAACTTAAAACCTGTGTGTCTTTTATGAAGAGAAAGGAGTTTGGCTAGTGCATTATTTTTACATCCAGAGCGGATTTCTGACAGATGACATGAAATCCTTCGCTTGAGTTTATTTACAGTCTTGCCCACATAGAATGCATCACATTCATTGCACTGTGCCCTGTAAATTACCTTTTTAATGTTACAGTCGCCCCCTGCACTGGTTTTAATGATCTTCTTTAAATAAGGGCAATAAAAACTATTACCTTGCTGTATAAATATACAAAATGCACAATTAGTTTCACATCTTTTAGTGCTTTTCTCACATGGTCTAGGGTTAAATTCAACAAAACTTCTAATATTCCTGGCCTTCCTATAAACAAATGATGGGGCTTCACCTAAGATGTTAATCAGAAAAGGGTTTCCTGTGACAATGTCCCAGTTTTCTTCAATAATATTTTTGATACTGTGATAATCCAAAGTGTATGTCAGGATGCAGCTATTTTTGCATTTGTTATTCTCTGTGGAATTACTTAACATTTTTCTACTGGGGAGGTTGAGTGAAGGTGCTTCAGTCCTTTTCAGTTCTATAATGGGTTCCAGGATGTTTTTTAATATCTGACATTCATAGCCTCTCACTAGAAAATCATTCTCTAAGTTGTTCAGGTTTCTCAAAAAATGGTTCCATCTCTGTGGTAATTCGAGCTAATCTATAGCCTTGGGATTTCACTACATTATATTTGGTTTTTGTAGGATGTAGACTTTTACTGTGGAGTAATAAGTTAACCCTCGTTGGTTTTCTGAATAGATCAGTGGTGATTCTGTTATTGTTCTTGTCCTTGGAAATCTGCATATCTAAGAAAGTGGTTGAAGTACAGCTATGGGAAGAGGTAAACTTCAGGAAGGGGGTTGTTTGATTGAGGTAAGTGATAAAATCTCCAAGCTGCAAGGTGTCACCTTCCCACACAATAAAGGCATAGTCAATAAAACGTAAATAGTATGTGATATGCTGCGTGTAGTCTGGGTTGTTTAACACAAAGTCCTCCTCCCATTTGCCCAGGGCTATGTTAGCTATGCTGGGAGCCATGGCAGCCCCCATTGCTATACCAGTTTTTTGTTTGTAGTGTTTGCCATTGAAAGTAAAGAAATTGAAGTCCAGTACAAGATTAATGAGCTTGCTTAACTTTTGCAGTTGTGCCTGTGCACCTTGATTATGTTTCTTAAAAGACTCCATAGCTGCTGTTATACAGTAATTGTGAGGGAGCACTATGTACAAGGATTCCACATCAATAGTTACCAAATACTGTCAGCTTCCACTGTAATGTTTTTTATTTTCTTCAAAAAATCCATTGAATCTCTTATGTATGACTTATTCTTTTCTGCTAGAGGTTTCAGCAAGTAATCAAGGTAAATGGCTGTGGCTTCAGTAAGGGAAGGTCTATAAGGTGGGTCTTCTCTGTTCTTGTGTGGCTTTGGTATTCCAAAAAAGTAAGGTAAACGTGGGCATGGGCTCCATAAATAATTATAAAGATTTTCAGTGATAAGTTTTTCTTCACATAATGTGGTGAGATCAGTGTTCCATAAATCATATGCTCTTTTTATGTCATCCATAGTAAATAACTCATAAAAATCTGTTATCCTCCAGCATATTCTCTATCTTTTGGTTGTAGCTAGTGGTATCAGTCACAAGTATACCTCCTCCCTTGTCTGCCTTCATTACACGCCTGGATTTATCATTGCCTAGCTCAAGCAATGCTTTTCTTTCTCCCTGTGTTAAGTTATAAAGTTTTTTCTTTGGAGGTTTTTTAAGCAGTTTCCTGATCTCCATCTCACATTTCACTTCAAAAGCAGCTAGTGTTTGATGTAGTGGTGGACAATAGCTGCTAGGCCTTTTTATAGTTTCATCAATAGGCTTATTTTCAGTGTCACTACTTTTGCCATGAAACTGTACCCTTAAGTTGAGCTTCCTCACAAACATTTTAAGGTCTATCAGTACTTGAGCAACCTCACTCCTGCAGCTTGGTAGAAAAGTAAGTCCTTTGGACAACACACTTTTTTCCTCTTCAGTCAGTGCTTTAACAGAGTGGTTCCAGATAAGTGGAGCACCTGTTATTGTGGTACCTGTTGTTGTTGTTATTGTGGCTGTTTCCTCTGTCTGAGCCTGGGACCTGGGTTGTAGTCAGGGTTCCAGTTGGGATTGCCCTGGTATTGTATTTCCCTCACCCCTGTCCACTATTTGGTTCTCCGGTTATGAAAATAGAAACTGATTTTTACATGCAAAATGTATATGTATATATTTATATATAATTTTTGATCGCAAAATGAACTAAGGTTTATATATTTCCAGCCATGTAGTATATTGCCTTGTATATAAAATCACAGACTTAATAATCTACTTAATAATTTGGTTAAATAAGATGTACCATTAAAGTACATTAGGGCTATATATTATTATGACAGCTACTAGGTAGGGCAGGACCAGCTCGAATGTCACACTGATGGGGGAAGGGATGTGAATTTAACATGTGTACCAATAACACTTTGTTTTACAGCACAATAAACCACTACCATGCCTGATAAAAAGTATATATATATTTAGAAAGCTTGAGAGGAAATTATTACTCTATTTTTGTTTTACTTGGATCGCTTGTCTGTGTACTTAATAAAGGATTTTCGACTGCAAACAGACTGCCTGCCTTGCTTGGATTACTTTCGAATACTTAGTAATGCTGTAGAATTATATGTTTTCTATTATTACTTTTTGACTTGACGAGTTTACGTTCGCTACTTCTACTACTATTGTCTGATCTGATTATATACAGTGATTAACTAGAAATATATGGACTGAAAATCTTCCACACAGAGAAGTTTCTTACACTGTTTTATTTTATGTTTTAAAGACATTAATATGTTAAATTTATTTAGAATTTCTTTGTTAAGAAAGGGGATGGCTTTAGGGTTAAAGTTAAATATTTTCATATAGTTATGAACTGGTAGATTAACTTTAAGTAATGTCTGAGGTAGGAATTGAACAGTTACATAACCACTTGGAGAAGAAATCATTGTGCCATGCATTTTTAGAATCAGAAGGTCTTGGTTGTAAGTGGATAGAAGCTGGAAGGTTATTCCATGTTTTGAAGATTGTCCAGGAGTATAATAATTGACCTGCAGGTCATTTGGGTTTACATATTTGGAGAAGACATTGGTGTTCAGAATGTAGAGGTAAATCAGTGCAATCTGAATGTTATTATGCACAGCTTTATTTTAAAACATTTAATTTAATTCTAAACAATACCATTATTGAAATGAAATGTATGTAGGTGCAAAGTGTCTTAATACTGAGTTGCCTTCTAAACTCACATATTCTGCCTTTTTTCAACTGTTTTCATTTAATAGCTCATTTTGAATTAAATATTGACATCTCTATGTCAAAGTCAGATTGTAAGTTCCTGAAATGTCTAGGCTAAATTACAGTGGGTGAAGGTCAAATTTGTCATACACTACATCTCTTAAGGAAGGGGTAAGTGAAGGTCATGTGATCATGAGGTGGTTCATGTGAGCTGGATGATGACTTTCTGCAATGTCATGATCTATTTGATGCAGGTGATTCTACAGACACTGATCTCACAGTGTTGTTGAGCCTGGACCCTGAATGACAGGTTTAGTCATGTTTAGATAAACACTAGCATGACCTGCATGAAATCTGTTGTGCTTGCTTCCCTTACTATTTCCACTGTCTTGTAGATAAGCAATTGTAGTACAATGTGATATCCTTTCACGTGTCTGGACAGTACCCAATCTTTGCTCCTTCCAAACCTGACTACAGTCTGAGTTTGGCAAGTCGTCACTAATATAGAAATGGAGGCAGACAGGGATGCTTGGTATGTCATCATTTTATGGATCAATGTGATTATGGCATTATGCCTACTGTCTGCCATTTCTCTGTAGTGCTGGAAATCCTCATGTACATCCTGGGGATTGCGACCATTTCTAGCTGACACTCTGTGGCAGTGCACTGAGCCTTAACAATGTCAAAGGGCACTTGCTCCTGGGCAGCCAGTGATTTATGTAAATCCTCGAGTAGCCATGACCTATGCCTGTGTCTGGCACCCCTTTCTAAAGGTTTTTGCAACTTCTGAATTTTTGCCATCATAGTATTTCTGTGAGTCTGTAGATACTAGAATATAGGTACATCATGGGTTCATCCCCATGCAACGAGTAGTGAAATGTCACTCTGTACTTGAGTTTGTGGTCCAGTGTGACTTCCTGCAGAGTTAGAAGATGTTGTATGGGGTATGGCAACCTGCCATAAAACTTGGTGTCTGTGTGAAACTTTCCTCAGGTTGTCTCATAAACATTACATGTTACTATCATTATCAGCCATTCTACAGCTGTATCCTGTAAATTTGTTGGTATAGTCAAACTGTTTGCTTCTGTTACCTACACTGTAAAGAATGAATTGAATGCATTAGTATTCAAATAGTGGCATACACTACAGTATGCTATATAAGGAGATTTTCAGGACAGTTATTATGCACAGTCTCTTCAATGTCATTATGTGCAGAAGTGAAGGGTTCACCTGTTGAAAGTAATTGGCATGTGTTACATGTGATCATTCCATTTCAGCATTTAATTATTTATAAATGTGTTATTGTTGCTAACCAACCTTACTGAGTAGATCTCTGTTATTGCTGCAGACATGGGTAATAACCAGTGTCCACTCCACCTCTGATTTTGCCAGTGCCATCATCATTTGTGTCACAATCATCTTCATGAATGGAGAGGAAGTATTCCTTACCAGATTTTAAAGGGATATATGTAGGAGCCCCTCCCCAGTACTGTTACAGATAATTGCATTCTGCCTTGCAGTTGCTTTGACACATCCTACAATATCATTGGCCCTCTTCTTGCACTGTGAGAATGTAAGGTTCCTTCCACCAACAATGTTTATATCCAATACCACTTAGTTCCAGGTCTTAGTTTGGGTCCCCTTTTTCCAAAAAAAAGTTTTTCTGTATTCTGTAAGAGTTGCCATGAAAATAAAGTTCTTATTGCTAAAATTGCCCTTTCTCTGTCTGGGTCTCTGCTACTGCATCATTAATGTACCTAAAACAACATGCCATGTCATACACTGAAACTTTTGATCCAGTCATCAGTCCAAAAACAGTAACAAAAGCATGCCTGCTTTCATCACAAAATAAATCATATATTTCAGTGCTACATCAGGTCTGGTGACACAACACCAGTATTTGATATACAAATATGGTATACATACCTCGCAACCTCTCACAGCAATAAATCTGGACAAAGCCAAAAATAATGGGAGGACAAATAGGGGACACTTTTTAAATACTCCTCTTACAAACTTGATAGCATAACAGGCTTTGTATTGTTGCACATTTTCTGAAGGACATGAAGTCTGAAACTCAAATGGCTTTCATTTATTATTATAATGTAACTTCAATCTTCAGTAATTTGTCAGAAAAACACAACTTTTATGAGGAACAGACGAAAATATGAAGCAAAAATCTGGACACATATGAAAAGTCCCAATCAGATGTGTTAAACTTGTGTTGTAGTAATCTGTGCAGCAGCATCATTACAGTCATACTAATATTGCAATACTTTGCTAACATTTTCCTGTTTTCATTATGTCATTTTTCATTCAGAAGTGACACTCAAAAATCCCCTAGTAAATCAGCATGTATCTAGACAAACATCACTCTGTTCAAATGAGGTGCATCAGAGTACAATCAAATTAAAGCATGCACTTACTGTATATCATGTGTTGTATAATTACCAAATGTCACCAAAATGAGTTTCTAAAATATATCTTGCATTGCCATTATGACTTTTTCCATGTACATTTCCAGTTTGGCAGTCAGGAATTCCCACTCATAAATGACACCAGTTTTATCATTATTTACATGACTCATCTGCATCAAACCATCAGATTAATAAAAACACAATGCTCCTTGAAAGCACTATTATTTAACATATTCTAATAATTTCAACACTTTACTATTTTTTTCTTCCTTAATTAAGTTTACAGTTTCCTAAACCATCTGCCGCAAATCTTGAGTGACCACAAGATAATATAGTGGTCATAAGCTTGTGCACATATAATTTATACTTGTATGAAAATTAGGCTGAGTTTATCTTATCTCTATGAAATATAGTATTACATGAGCATGTACATTAACAAACTGCATAACCAGGTGCCAGGTATTCATGAATGTGCTGAAAAGAGTGTAGGGTAACTCAGCAAAACGCAGCTGTCCATGTGAATGCATGAGCAACCCTAGTAACTTTTGAATGTCCCTATAATTAGAAAATGGAAAATGGAATCAGATACATTTGAGTCTGGACTATCAGGGAGCATAATCCATGCCTATCCTGCATAATCTGACACACCTCATCACCTCAAATCATTCAATATTTAACATAAGCTCAGAACGACACACACCGGAAGATTTATTTATACAGAAAAGAAAATACTGAAAAAGTATCTATAAAGAAATGATCACTGCATGACATTGAGCCTTATTATTCAAATCAAGATAACAACATTGTAACACACAAGCACACATAAATATAAGCAGCTTAAAAAGCAATGATTTAATCACTAAATTTTACCTACTGTGGAAGTAAAATATGAATGTATTCCTTTGAAAAAAATATCTATGCAACCAAGCAGTTTGGTAAAACCAAACTTGCCAATAATAGCAGTTCCATGTCTCTTGCCCCTGCATGATAGCTGGGTTTGGTTATAGTGGTGTTACACTCCAAAGGGTGTAGTTCCAAACCTATGAACCACAGCTATGCAGTTAATTTTTTATTCTGCTACTGCAACTTTGAAAAATAGCAGCACTTGCATGAGGCCAAACTTAGAGCTGGTCTGAGAAAGTCTCTAAAATAATTCTTTACCTTCATAGGGATTCATATCTAGATTTTATTGAGTCATGTCCGCAGGTATGACGACCATAAGCCTGATGGGCTGGCTGAGTGGTTAGACCACATGACAGTGAGAAGGCCAGATTTCTATTGCAAGTATTTTTACATATTTTATAAATCTTATAAAAAATAGGCTTAAAGAACACAGTATAGAAATATTGCATAAATGCAGGTAAATCCAAGAAGAAATATATGTATAAGTTCAACTGTGTATCTCTGTATGTAATCCAAAAGTAAGAGTTGGCATAGAGTTGGCATAATCATATCTGTAAAAACTGTATTTGTATACAAATATGGCACATTTATGTGCTGACATGATTTTGTGTGTAAATACAAATGTATATGTAAGAATGAAGAAATATATGTAAGTATACATACATATCTCTGTAAAAGACAGATGTAAATCCTGCACAAGTATAATTATAAATATATTTTCATGTATACAATACATTTAATACCTTATTCTTGATTAGTCTAAACAGCCATTCCCCACTTCACAAAAAAGAAAGAAAATTAACCATGCACCATGGATCACTGTCCATATAAAAACTACAATATCTAACAGAGACTATGCAACTTAAAACTCCCTATATCCTGCAACTTTATATTGTGCAGTCTGAGCAAAAACAATTTAATCTAGATAAAAAAAAGAAACAAAATTATAATGTTCTACAACTTCAACACAAAAATAACCCCCAGAAATTATGGGCATCAGTACATAACTTGTTACATCCAGGCTCAGGTTAGGAATACCTACTTTATAGAATGCATTGCCTCCCTAAATAAAATCTCTTCACCCCATTGAATGCTTCTACCACCCCCTCCCCACATTAATATCCAATCCTAGTAATTCAGTGATCAACAGGTTAGACCAAAATCATCATTAAACATATACCATTCAATCTACAAATTCCTTTATCACCCCCCACCACCAGCATCCTCTCATGAACCTAATTTACCATCTATATCCATTACTAGCAATTTCCTCTTAGGAGCTTTCTCTACATCAGTGATAAAAAAAAAACAACTGCTTAAACTCAAACCTTTCTCCACTGCAGCTGACAGATGGCCACCTGAATCCCTAAA
This sequence comes from Protopterus annectens, assembly GCF_019279795.1. NCBI lineage: Eukaryota > Metazoa > Chordata > Ceratodontiformes > Protopteridae > Protopterus > Protopterus annectens. Next base: position 1,002,865,354 of record NC_056725.1, on the reverse strand, counting down.
GATAGCTGCAAATGCCATAGCATGCCCTGTCTCTGTCCTTATCAATAGATCAACAACTCTATCACATTTACCCTCACTATGGAAAAAATCTTATATTATCCCACTTTATAAAGGTGAAATTTTGGCTGCCCTCTGTAACTTTTGGCCTATTACAATAATACCCCTGTAAAACATTCTTATAAGATGCATTCATAAGCAACTCCTCCACTATATTCTACAAGAACTGCTCTTAATATCTACCCAACATAGATTCTATCCAGCATCAATACAACTATTAATCTCCTTTCATTCACTGGCACCATAAATACAGGCACTCAGGCAAATTTACTTCATCGTTATTCCTTTACCTGTCAAAAGCTTTCAGTAACGTTTCTCACTCTAAACTCTTGTATACACTATCACAACTTAGACTATCCCTTCTTCATTACTGTGGTTCAATAGTTATTTAACTGACAGGCACCAAGCTTTAAAATGACATGATACTCTCTCTCTCTCTCTCTCTCTGTTCGTGCATGTCTCCACCGGTGTACCCCAAGGTTCTACTCTTGGGCCACTCCTCTTGAATATCTTTATCAATGAGCTCTGTACCTCTGTAGGTCCAGTGTCTCTTATGTAATATGCTAATTATTCCATACTTATATGTGCATCTAATAAACTGCCTCAGCTCTGCCATATCTCACAGGAAGCTTTTTCCTCAGTTGAAAAATGGCTCCATAATGCCCAGCTACTACTCAGCCCTAAAAAACAAGGTTATTATTATTTTACCCCAAATCACACATGCCTGATGAAACAAATTTCAAAATCCTTTTCACTAAACAAACTGAAATTGAAGTAGTCTCCCATACAAAACTTATATTTGACCTGCATGTTCTAAATATGATAAAAAGACTCAGCAAAACTTAGAAATGCTTTATCAGTATAAAGACTTCCTTACCAGTACAACCAAAACCACTCTTGCCTCTACTTACTTTCTCCTATTTTTCTTATATGATACACCCATGCTAACCAAACTTCAGACTACAGTGAATAATAAGCTAGAGGCATGTTATATAAAGTAGCAACATTTACCACTGTCCAATAATAGCACATCAACTACTGCAGTGTCCTTAAGGCTTGAATTTGCTTGAACTGCCTCACCACACATATATTAGTGGAAAAAAGCAATTTCCCCTTTCCAATTCACACCCACTGGTGTACCCCAAGGCTCAATTCTAGGACCCCTTCTATTTAGCATTTCATCAATGACTTCCCCCAGGCCATCACTAACTCTAGACTTATTCAATATGCAGACGATTCAACAATAATTTGCTCTTCCTCCTGCACTTCTACACTAATGAAACTTACCCAAGAAGCATTCTCTGCTACAGAGCTATGGATGCTTCAGAACCATTTAGCACTAAATGCTAATAAGACTAAACTGATGTTATTTTCCCCCTTCAGAAGCATTACCCTAGATAAACACTCTTTCCTTATTACCAGCAAAGATAACACTTCTCTTGAAACTGTCTCCACTGCCAAACTCTTAGGTATCCTAATTGATGACTAACTAAAGGTTGAGAACCATTTGTAGGCAAATATCAAAAAAACTCACAAAAAACTAGGCTTGCTTTACCGTCATTACCAATTTATCTCTCCCCCTACCAGACTCACTCTTGCTAACTCTTACCTAATCCCATCCCTACTATATGGAGCCTCTATCCTTACCAACCTGCACTCCTCCCTCAAAACTAAACTCTCCTCCTGTTACTATAAAATTGCAAAATTTGCGACTGGCCACAGATCCAACACCCATCACTGTACCTCCCTACACCAATTGAAATGGCTTGAACTCCCCAATTATCCTATCTATACACAACTCATCCAAGCACATAAACTTATATTTAGCCCTTCTCTCCGCCCCTCCCTCATCTCAACCTTTAAAATGCATCTTCCCAACAGATGCCTACGATCCACCCAACAAAATCTAATTGAACTGCATAAACCCTCCCGCCCAGCTGGCAAACATCTTCTTTCCTTCTGCCTCGCATGCCACTGGAACTCCCTCCCACCTCTCATCCGTGCCACCAACAGTCTATCTTTAAATCTCTTCTCCACTCTCACCTAACATCACTGTGGGAATGCTCCCACCAACGGTCTCTCTATCTTTAAATCTCTTCTCCACTCTCACCTAACATCACTATGGGAATGCTCCCACCAACGGTCTCTCTATCTTTAAACCTCTTCTCCACTCTCACCTAACATCACTGTGGGAATGCTCCCACCAACGGTCTCTCTATCTTTAAATCTCTTCTCCACTCTCACCTAACATCACTGTGGGAATGCTCTTGATCTCATCCTAAATAATATCTCTATCTATAATCCCTTCCTACTTCAAGCACTTCTGCTGACACCTTCTTAGAAACTGTCTCTCTTTATTCCTCCTTGATACATTCATATGGGGTCCTTTGCACTACCTTTTACAGTATGGCTCTAATCTCAATCTTTGTTAACACTGCAATACTTTATCTACCCTGACATTTGATTATTGTTAAAACTATGATACTTCTCTACTCTTGACATTTAACACTGGGATACTTTATCTACCCTGACATTTTATTATTGTTAAAACTGTGATACTCTATCTACTCTGACATTTTATTTTCTAACTCTCTTTAACCTCTGTATCAGTAACTAGTAGATTTAAAGTTATGTCTTCTTAGTAGCTCTGTGTAACTTAGAATTCTTTTATTGTATTTTGTAATATTGTGATTCTAACTAGTTTCTTTAAAGCTTTTCTCCCCAGGACTCCATTGAAAATGGGCTCCTCAAGGCCCAATGGACCACCCTGGTAAAACAAACTGCAAATAAATAAATAAATAAATATTACATATAGCTCATCTCCAACGCCAACATTATTCACAAAGCCGATGACTGTCCTGCTTTTTGCCCTGTTCTCCATGCCTATCATCCTAATAGACTACTTTGATCTAATGAACAACATCTTCTCAGCATATATAAACTCCACAAGTTCCCTGACCAAGGTCATTACTCATACTCTGTTGTTAAAAATGAAATTATATCCCTCTGCCAATAAGATCTACCTCTAACCTCTCCAGCTTCAAACCTATATTAGACTTGGCACTGCTCCTTCACTACCACAAGCTGAACTGAACTAGTCCCACCTTCCTTCCACCCATAGCATATGTCTTAGTCATTAATTCACTCCAAAAGTGGTAAATTTATTTCTTAGATAAACAACATATATAATTTTGCATAGATTATATTATCAAGTCATCTCTGTTCCAAAGAGTGTGCTCAGCGTGTTTAATGGAATGTACTTGAAAAACTGCAGTACACAAATGCAGAATGTCTAAACATTGATCTCAAAAGATTGAAAGCCTAAACACTGAAAAAAAAAAACAAATTTTTAGTGGTGCAATACCTCCTGCACCCTCACATATCCTTCTAATTACACAGACCAACTTCGAGGTTACTTTACAGTGGGGAAAGGGCAAATTTCCTAATGCCATGGACCTAAGACCGGCAGAAGTGATCAAATAAGTTTTGATCACTTCTGTTGCCATAAAAAATAAATAAATAAATAAATATATTCCACATTACAAATGTTCATTTGCTTGTACTGAGAATGTTCTTTTTTCAACTAGTTATATCTTTCCTAATATTTGCACTCTGTGTAGATTTACAATCCATCAACATAAGTTGAATTTTTACTTGGTTAATATGTTGCTCTTCTGCATTAGGTTTATTAATGACATTTATCTGTAACCTTGTTATGCTAATGTGGGGCTTTTCTTTCTGAGTCTCCTCTCAAAATTGGTTATTATCCCATTTGGACTTTCCTGGTAAACAAATGTCAAACAAATAAATCTCATATATATATATATATATATATATATATATATATATATATATATATATATATATATATATGTTCATAGGTAGGTACTAGGCTATCTGCCCGAGGGCCTAGCCAGAGTGTGTCGGCTTTCGCTGCCCCATTGATTAATTAACTGATCCTCTGTCAAGCAGAGCCAATGAAGTGATCCCAGGGGTGTATTTTCTGTTACCCATCCACTCATCAAGGGTTGTCTTGAAGAGTATTAGTGAGGGGCTCTGCCTGATGTAATTTGGAATTTTGTTCCAAAGCATGGGGAGTCTCTGTGACAGGAATCTATCCCTCCAGCATGTTCTGTTTATTGTTGTAGCGAGGTTTAGCTCACTAGAGCACGTGGGTCGCAATTACTTGGATTTCATTTGGTGGAGCATGTCCACCAATTCTGAGTTGGACATGGTTTTGTAAGTCAGGTAGAGATCACCTCTGAGTAAGTGATATGCCACTGAGTACAGCCGGAGTTTTTTCAGTCAGGCTGCATAGGACATATGTTTGAGAACAGTAATCCTCTTGGTGAGGTACTTTTGTGATCTTTCCAGCTGTTGGAAGTTTCTTTTGAGGAACACCCCAAATGGGGCATTGTACTCTATGATGGGTCTAATGAGTGACGAGTAGAGGGGCACTATAACCTCTTTATTTCTAGATGCAAACCCTTTAATAATTAGATGGGCCACATAGAAGGATTTCCTAACCACTTTGGCAATATGATTGTCAAAGGAGAGATTACTATCTATCTGGGTCCCCAGATTTCTTATTACCTCTTCCGTATTAAGGGGGCTGCCACCTATGTGGTAATTCATGGGTGTTTTGTTTTTCCCAGATGGGATGACATTGCATTTTTTTGCATTTAGCTTGAGGCCATGACTTTGACACCAGGTGTCCATCTCAGAAAGGCCCTTTTGGAGGATGTCCGTGTCAGCCGGAGAGTCAATTATGGCTCCAAGTTTGCAGTCATCGGTGAACTTGGTTAGCCATAGTCCTCCTGGGTTTGCCTGTACTTCTGAGAAGTATATGCTGAACAGTAGGGGTCCCAGGACCGATCCTTGCAGGACAGCACTTGTTACTGGTTTAGAGTCGGACCTGGAGCCTGCTATTCTTACCGTATGAGTTCTGTCTGTATGTTCAGGCTGGTGAGATTTTCTGTAATACTCGAGTGGGGAATGGTGTCGAAAGCTTTGGCGAGGTTAAGGTAGGCTGTGTGAACCACTTTTCCCTCGTCTATGGCCTTGGTAACTGTCTTAAAGAAGTCAACCACGTTTAGTAGGCATGATCTGCCCTTAACAAAACCAAACTGGGTCGGGTCAAGTGTTTGGAGGATCCCAATGCCTTTGTTAATGAGTTCCATGATAATGCACTCCATAACCTTGCACACCAGGCTAGTCAGGCCTATGGGGCAATAGTTACCAGGGTCAGTTGTGGCCCCTCCTTTGTGGAGAGGAATAACCATTGCTGTGCGCCATTCTATGGGCACATAGTCTGTGTAGAGGCTGAGGTTTAACAGCGTGTTTAGGTGGGGGTTAGTTCATTCTGTAGTTCATGCAAGACACAGCCTGGGACACCATCTGGTCCCACTGACACTGTGTTTTTGGCTTTTGAAAGGGCTGTTTTCACCTGTACATCTGTGACTTTTGGGACACTACACTTTTCCGGTATCGTTATGGGCCCTTTTGGAGGTGAGAGGTGGTGAAGTTTGCACTGAATCTATCTGCCAGGATGTTGGCAATATCAGTAGGTTCAGTATATTTTGTGCTATTTTGCACTAGTTCAGTGCATATCTGTGAGTTGCCACTTAGATTCTTAACATAGCTAAAGAAGGCTTTGTGGTTATCTTTTGAACCCTTGGCTATTTTTCTTTCAAAGTTAACCTTGGATGATTTCATGATGGACCTCAGTTTCTTACTGATACTGATCAGGGATGTCTTTCCTTCTTGGGATTTGTTTTTTTTCTGAACTAGTTTCCTCCTTCTATTGTATAGCCTGTTTTTTGCAGGGTTCCACCAAACTGGTTTCCTTCTCTTAGAGGAGTGAGTCTTGGTTTTGCTAGGGATGGCACAATCAATGCATCCTTGTAAGTGCTCATAGAGTGCATTTGTAAAGGTTTCTGCATCTTGGTCAGTGTTATCCTTTAGCATGGGGGCTGTGAAACTTACCACCTGTGTTTTAAGTAAGGTGAAGCTTGCTTTAGAACAGTGTTTTACTATGGTTTCCTTAGTTGGAGGTGGTGGTGGGGTGTTGACATCCAGAGTGATTAGTTTATGGTCTGATCTAACCAGTGACGGGATGACCTCCGGTGTGAAACACCTGTCACTCATGTTGGTGATGACCAGGTCCAATATGTTTTCACCTCTGGTAGGGGAGTTTACCAGCTGATCCAGGGCATTTGAGTTGATGAATTTCAGGAAGCGCTGGGCCTGGGAATTTGTACTCGAGTAGTTTTCCCAGTGAATGGTTGGGTAATTGAAATTGACCAATATCAGGGTGTTTGGTAGGACCTTCATGCTTTCCAGTGTCTCCAGAAAGGTGGAGTGGTGGTGCTGGGTCATGGAGGGTGATCTGTAGCAGGCCACAATTTGCATTGCAGATTTGCCTGATGTTAGTTGCACAAGGATGATCTCAGAGGTATCATGCTGCGCCACTAACCTGGAGGTGTAGGTATCCTTGATGAATATGGATACACCCCCTACTTTTGTGTTTCGGTCCATGTTTTGTGGCAGAAACGTGTGGTATGAGTTGTAGCTCGGTAGTGCTGGGGTGCTCTCTGGAGCCTTTAACCAGGTTTCAGTTACTGCACAGATGTCAACATTCTCCATACTGAGGAGTGCTTTGAGCATATGCATTTTGAGATTTAAACTCCTGGCATTGAGTAGCATAACCCTCAGTTTTTTGTTAATTGTGCTGGTTATGGAGGTGGGTTTGACTTTTGAGCTTTGCCTAAAAAAGGCACTATGGGGGCAGCAAGATCCTTGGCCAGTATTCGAAAGCCTAGGTGTGACAGGTACAAGCCGTCTCTTGTGAAGCAACGCGGCTTGTCGAGCATGTCGTCCCAGGCTGACCGACACTGGATCCCCTTTGAATGACACTAGAAACAGCCAATTGTTGAAATTGACCATTTTTTCTTTATATTGAGGTATCATTCTTGGTGAGGGCAGGATGCTACTCAGGGTCAGGGTCATACCAGCCTGGGCTCCATCATCAGAGAGCTCTTCCATGTCTCTTTTCATGTAGTCCAGGGAGGTATGTCTTAGGTCATTCACCCCAACATGAACAATGACAGAGTCATATTTGTACTTGTTCTGGAGTGACCTGAGTGTTTGTGTTATGTGGCAGATTCTGGCTTCTGACAGGTAGCTAGTGGTAACATTCTGGTTGTCCAGCCTAGTGAGTGGGACGTCAGTGTGCCTGATTATAGATTCACCTATTACTAGTGTGTTAGGTATGTTATTTCGCCTTAAGGGCTATGATTGAGCGGCACATTGATTTTGTGTTTTATGTGTTGTCTGGTTTGTGACGGGAAGTGCAGGTTGTTTGGGTGTCTGCTTAGGAGGTCTCTGATGCTTTTGCAGGTTTTTATTTAGAGCCTCCGAGTATGATTTTGTGTATTTATGTGTATTTTGGTTGATAGATATATATCTATATATATATATATATATATACACTGATCGATAGATATATATCTATGAGAAAAGCAGGGAAAACAAGGAATCCAATAAGCACAGGTCACAAGCTGAGCAGATATTTTGAACATTTTTGTTCTTTAATTATTTGTTCTAAATAATTAAAGAATGAAAGCTCGCAAGATATTTCTCATCTTGTGGTTTGTGCTTTTTGGATTCTTTGGTTTTCCTGCTTATCTCAGTTATTACTCTCTGGCTTCAGTTCATCACACATACACACACACACACACACACACACACACACACACACACACACACACACACATACATACATATATATATATATATATATATATATATATTTATATAAATACATGTGTGTGCATTTATACACAAACAGGAAATAACATATTTTGTTGGCACAAAATTTCATGCACGGTAATTATTAACCTAGTAATTAATTGTACAACAATCAGACAATTGTTAGAAATGAAAGATTCAGTTTGTGCAGGCCACTAGTTATTATCAGGGTAATTGTATAAGACAGTCGTGTATTTCAAAATATTGACTACACATACAAGATGGCTGGACTCAGCCACCATATCCTAGTCAGAGTGAAGGTCGGGGTAGGGGTTAAATTACCAAGTGAATGACCAGCACAAAGGATGCGGAGAAGTGCACTGTTTTATGAATTCTGTATGCATGTCTAATTCCCTTATATACTTACATTTATTAAGCAACAAATTATGAAGGCACACATTGACATGAAATATTTCTAGTGCATCCATCTGTAAAAATAAGTATTTTTTTTAATACAAGTTGAACTTGGAGGATGTCATATTTTACATGTATGTACAGTGCTGTACAGCTTGTCTTTCTAAAAAAAGGTAAAAATATGTTGCTTAGATTAAATTCACATAATATTAATTAAAACTGCAGAGTAAGTATGTACGGTATAGAGGAAAGCAGAAACAACCAAGGAATTGTATAATCAGCTTGCATAAAGTACCCATCTGCCCAAACAGGCGAGCTATACAGAGGCATAAAAATGTAACAACTGGAAGGAAGGCAAGCAGTCCTTTTAGTTTAACTTGTACTGAAGAAAACAAAAATGATTAGCACAGATGAATTAGTTACAAAAAAGTATGACATTTGGCATTTTGCTTTTTTTCCTGCTTAATAAATGAAAGCATATAGCAAAACCCAATATATATGTATACAGAATTAAGTACATATCTTAAGCAAGTGCAGGAATAACTTCAGTGCCTTGCTTAATAATAAACATAATCATGTCAAAAGTATTGCAAAACACACATCTGAGATAGTTAAATAACCATCCTCTATGTGTTTTTCTGCCACAGAAGAGATTTACTATAATTGAGTCCAGGGAACAGGAGGCTAAAAAGACTTCTTGAGGGTACTTGTGAGTATGGAAAAAATATAATTACATTTAAAATGAACTATTAAATAATTATTTTATTTTTTATATTTATTTATTTCATAGCTAAAATGCAGAAATAATTCATGCACAGAGTTGAAGAAGTAGAGTGCCTTCAGTACACAAATGCTACATAAACCATATCAGCCAGAAATTTCAAATGTATTACCATTTCTTATGTTACACCAGCATACGACATTAGTATTAGTAGACTACAAATATAAAACTCACCACCACTTCATAGCAATGTACTGAGTGTTCCCATGTTTACAGAACAATTTCCCAGAATTTCCTTTATTTGGATAAGGTTTTAATAAAAATAAAAAACTGTTAATAAAGATTGCACTGATATAGTGCTTTATAAGGGAATTTACTTTCTCTATTTCTTGTTTGTCTCTCTACTGTCCTTCTCTCTTTTTCATATTTGAATAATATATTCCATTGCCCTTCTTTATTTTCTCTTTCATATTCATTTTTCCACAGGCACAGAATCCTTCGCAGGAGCCCAACAATGTTCCTTCAATGTCAGGAAGCAGTCACTCTGAAAATCCAGGGACATCCTCACAGGGGCAGGGTGAAGGCACCAGTCCTGTAGGTACCAAGGCACATGGCAGCCAGGCAAACCCACTGACCATGGACTTCATCTCTTGGTTGAGGATGCTCTGGAACAGGTTGAGGAGAGATGCCTTCAGCCAGTCAAGGATGTTCTTCAGCAGGTTAAAGACCTGCTGCCCAAGTTGGTGCCAACCACCATGCCATCACAGGCCATTGCCCCTCAACAGTGGGGTCCTCCACTGCAACCCCATCAAGCTTTGGAAATGTTTAAGGTCCTGTGGACCAGTGGTTTCTCCTGAGCTCAATTCCACTTGACCCCAGTCCTTAATCCTCTGTCTTATAAACTTGTTAACCTACTTCCAAACCCAAAGCACCTATTACATAAAAAAGTTAGAAAAATCAGGGTGGGGATATCTATCCTCTTACCACATACATAACACCCCTCCTCTCTCACCTCCTCCAGCACAACCCTCTTGATGTTTTCCTTCTGTGTTTTCCTCTTTATGTCTACCTTTTTTCAATTTTTCTTATCTTTCCCTTTCCACTCTTTAAACACACCAGCAGGATGTCAACATACAGATTTTCCTATATTAAACACATAAATCCCCTTTATAGTTTTTAAAAGTTAATAGTAATAAAAGCTGCTTTGCATGACACTTGTCTTGAATACTAAATGTGGACCTGCTCATAGCTGCATTAATTCACAACAGCCGAAAACATATGAAATAATATGACCACTTATGTTATCACATGGTACCTTGCACATACTTTAGGATTAACTTCAGCTAGTTTAAGCTTTACCCAGGCTTAATACCTTTGCATTTACTTATTAAATATGAATGACTTGCGATTACTGAATTAACATATAGGTGTAGCACCGCTTTTAGTGAATAATCACTATACAAATGTGAGCCTTGGGACTATGAACACCACTCAATCTGAATTACCTGAAGACTATTGCTGATCATCCATATAAGAAGCACAGCTAGGAGTCTGTGCTTTCATGGTCTGTTATGCCACCTGCCATAGAAAGGCCAAAAAAACACAAAGACGCAAAGACAAAATGTGTCTTGCCCTCTCACTGCTAAGAGGATGCTGTGTTCCCAAAACAGAGCCAATGGGATTTCTGCTTTGCCCTAGAACTAGACTAAAAATGATTAAGATGGTGCAACAAGTAAAAATGTTTACAGTTTGCATTACTGTTGTTGTCTTAATATATTCCACAAATGCCATGTCGACTATTTTTGTGCAAATGTAATGAGTCTGGGTTTAAAGCTGTTTTTATTCTTTGCACAGGGAATGCTACAACTTACTTTAAGAGCGAAAACTGCTTAATGCAAACATTTATTTGAAACATATTTTTTATAAAGCCTATATAAAAGGACACTATTAAACATCCTTTTGATGGCATACAGGTCTTTAAATCTCATTTTGTAATATATTTATCTGTCCATAAATGTCAATTACACTAAAACAGTTTAGTAATTTGCAAACCCAGTTCAATACTGAATTAGTTGTTACTGTTTCCTTCAGCATAAATTATCATTGTTTAGCATTAGCAAACTTGTCTGGAGTCTTTAGCTGAATAAAGTGTAAAAAGTTTTATTTCTCACACAATTATGTATTTGGTTTCTATAAAATGTATATGATATTGAATAATCACAATGAAAATAATGAAAATAAATAATTGCCCCCTCTTTAATAAAATGCATATAGCATCAAGCTAATTACTACTGTAAGGTGGCTACAAGGGTAAAGAGAAACAGCCTTGACTGTACAAAGCAACCCAGGTTCTAACAACAGACATGGTTGTTGAAGAAGGCAGGTACTGCAGGCCGATATGTGTGTCTGCTGCTAGATCACTGATCCTGAGGAAAAAAACTATGATAAATTTCTAAAGCCTCAGCATCAACTGATTAATAGTTGGGACATTGGGCAGTTTACATAGAAACATCAGAGATTAGACCTGCCAAGGAGTGCACAGCACTCTAGAGAGGGCAGAGATGAGTGGAAACTGTTGAGTTCACTTCAGCATGTTAATGCAGGCATGTTTGCCTCACAGAAAAAAATCAGTTGAAAAGAGGGAAAATGCACACTATTAAAACATAATAAAAGGAAGAAAATCATGGCAAAAATTAGGTGGTGCAGCATTCAGTAGGACAGAAAAACTCTCACCAAATTAAACAAATAACTCAATGGACACAAAGTCTACCAAGCCAAGTTTCAGGTAAATTTGGCCTCCCAGGCCAAGGGCAACCACGAGGCATTCTTTAGTCATATCTGCAACCTCAAAGGCAATACACAATTGTGTGCAGAGCTCATTGTAAAATAAGCAACCAACACTGAGCCATAATATAGCAAACCTACTGACTGACAAATTCAGCTCCAGCTTTACCACTCTCTCCCCTTCAACCTTCCCTCAGGAAATACCATCAAGTATGACTCCTCCTGCTATCACTAGGGAACAGGTCCTTTATAGGTTCATAGGTCCATAGGTAGGTACTAGGCTATCGGCCCAAGGGCCTATGTAAGCCTAGCCAGCAAGGTTCCATAGCTTACGCCACCCAAGAAAGTTATTTTCCTGTGCCACTGTCCAGCAGAGACACAGAAGTGATCCCCGGGGTGTATTTCCTATTTCCCATCCATTCATCAAGATTTTTCTTGAAGAGTGCTAATGAAGAACTTTGCTTGACATAGATGAGTAGCTTGTTCCAGAGTATAGGAAGTCTCTAGGACAGAAATCTATCCCTCCAGCATGTCCTGTTTATTGTAGTGAAAAGGTTTAGGTCCCTAGAGTATGTAGCTTGGAGGGATTGGGATTTCTTTAGGTGTAGCATGTCCAACAGCTCTGGGTTTGACATAGCTTTATATGTTAGGCAGAGATCACCTCGGAGTAGGCGATATGCTACGGAGTAAAGCTGGAGATTTTTGAGACGGTCAGTGTAGGGCATTTGTTTGAGGCCAGTAATCCTCTTTGTGAGGTATGTCTGTGGCCTTTTCAGCTGCTGCAGATGTCTTGTGAGGTACATTCCAAAAGGGGTGTTGTACTCTATAATGGGTCTAAGGAGTGATGAGTAGAGGGGAACAATGACCTCTTTTTTTCCTGGATGAGAACCCTATTATGATGAGGTGTGCCACGTAGAAGGACTTCCTGACTACTGTGGCGATGTGACTATCAAAGGAGAGACTACTGTCCACCTGGGTCCCAAGGTCTCTTATCACACATTCGGTGTTAAGTAGATTGCTGCCTATGTGGTAGTTCATGGGTACAGAGTTTTTACCAAAGGGGATGACACTGCACTTTTTGGCATTGAGCTTGAGGCCATGGCTCTGACACCAGGCATCTGTCTCAGTGAGGCCCTTCTGTAGGATGTCCACATCATTTGGGGACTTGACTATGGCTCCTAGTTTGCAGTCATCTGTGAACTTCATTACCCAGAGGCCTTCTGTGTTAGCCTGTACTTCAGAGAAGTAGATACCAAACAGGAGAGGTCCCAGGATGGAACCCTGTGGTCCTCCACTTGTCACTGCTTTGAGGTCAGATTTGGAGTCTGCAACTTTTACAGTGTGGGTTCTGTCAGTGAGCCAGTTGGCAGCCCATCTTGTGACGTAGGGATTTATACCTAGTTTAGTGAGTTTAGCTATAATTCCAGAATGGGGGATGGTGTCGAAAGCCTTGGCGAGGTCAAGATAGGCTGTGCAAACCACCTTACCCTCATACACGGCTTTGGTGACTGCCTCAAAAAGTTGATCAGGTTCAGGAGGCATGATCTGCCTTTCACAAACCCGAACTGGGTGGGATCCAGAGTTTGAAGGTTACCAATGTCTTTGTTTATGAGTACCATGATGATGCATTCCATCACCTTGCAGACCAGGCTCATCAGACTAATAGGTCGATAATTCCCGGGATCAGTGATGGCTCCCCCTTTGTGGAGTGGGATAACTGTTGTTGTGCATAATTCAGTGGGCACAAAGCCTGATGCGAGGCTATTATTGAACATGGTGCTTAAGTGGGGAGCCAGTTCATTCTGAAGTTCATGTAAAACACAGCCTGCGATGTTGTCCGGTCCCATGGATGCTGTGTTTTTGGCTTTAGAGAGTGCAGCTTTTACCTGCGTAGTTGTGATTACAGGGACTCTGCATTCTTCCTGTATAGATATGGGCCCTTTAGGGGGTGAGAGGGGGGGTAAAGTTAGCACTGAACCGATCTGCCAGGATGTTGGCAATATCAGTTGGTTCTGTAATTTTCGTGCCTTTGTGCTGTAACTCAGAGCAGATCTGGGTGTTGCCATCTAGATTCTTGACATAGCTATAGAATGCTTTGTGGTTGTCCTTGGATTTAGTGGCAATTTTGTTTTCGTAGCTAGCTTTGGAGGATCTTATAAGGGATCTCAGCTTCTTACTGAGGCCGACCAGAGAGCTCCTCCACTCATTGGATTTTACTCTCTTTTGCAACAGTTTCTTCCTTCTGTTGTACAGTTTGTTTATGGCAGGGGACAACCAGATTGGCTTCCGTTTTTTGGAGGATAGCGTCTTGGTTCTGTTTGGGATAGCATGATCCATGCACTCATGTAAGTGCTTATAGAGTGCATTTGTGTAGGATTCAGCAGTTGTAAATGTATTGTCCATCTGCATGGGTGTCATGAAGATCACCACTTCTGTCTTAAGAAGCATGAAGTTGGCTTTGGAGAAATTTTTTACTGTGGTTTCCTTAATGGGTGGTGGGGGAGGGATGTGGATATCAAGGGTGATAAGCTTATGGTCAGATATTCACCCTCTAAGGCCAAGAACACTGCATTAATGGGCCCAGGCAATATTCCAGTAATTGTACTTTAACTGTAGCCTCCAAACAGGCTTTGTGCCTCATGAATGGAGAACAACAACAGTCATACCTCTCCATGAAGGTGGGCCATCTCCAGACCCTGGAAACTACAGACCCATAAGTCTCAATAGTACTATATGCAATGCCATGGAAAGAATTATCATGAAAATGATCAACATAGTAAACCTCCAGATACTGGACCCAACCCAGTTTGTTTTTGTCAAGGGCAGGTCATGCCAACTCAACCTGGTGGACTTCTTTGAGAAGATTACCAAAACAATGGATGAGAGCAAAATGGTTGGCTCTGCTTACCTTGACCTGGCCAAGGCATTTAACACAATACTTCACTCAGACAGTGTTGACAAACTCAAGATGCTAGGTACAAACCCATGTCACCCTATGGCTAGACAACTGGCTCACAGACAGGAACCAGGAAGTTAGAATTGGAGACTCCACCTCTACAAAGAGGCCAGTCACATGTGGAGTTCCACAGGGATCAGTCCTTAGACTGCTCCTTTTTGGAATTTACTTCTCTGAAGTCAAGGCCAATGTCAGTGGTCTCTGGTTGACTAAATTTGCAGATGATTGCAAGTTAGGACCTGTCATTGAATCTCATACTGACACAAATGTTCTCCAAGATGGGCTAACACAGAGCAACAACTGGTATTAGAGCGATGGATTAAAGGAACTAGCCTCCGAAACAAAGGGAAACCACAAAGCCTTCTTTAGTTTCATTAGGAACCTCCATGGAAAAGCCCATGTTTGTTCTCAATTAGTTCTTAACGGTATCACTTACAGTGATCCTGTTGACTTAGGTTCAGCGCAAACTTCACCCCCCTATCCCCCTAAAGGCCCATTCAACATCCCCGATACTTGTCCCACATCTCAAATCTCTGTAGATCAAGTGTTAAAGGCCCTATCCAAGGCAAAGAACACATCTTCCATGGGACCTGATAGTATCCCAGGCTGTATTCTGCACCATCTCCAGCAAGAACTTGATTCAACATTGAGCACCCTATTCAACCACAGCCTAAGTACAGGCTTCATTGCAGCAGAGTGGAGAACTGCTATTGTCATCTCCTTGCACAAAGGTGGTGTCACTACTGACCCTGGAAACTATTGTCCCATTAGCTTGACAACTCTGATCTGTAAAGCCATGGAGCACATTATTGTGGATCTCATAAACAAGGACATAGGCAATCTCCAAGCACTTGATTCCACCCAGTCTGGATTCATCAAGGGCAGATTTTGCCTGTTGAACCTGATTGACTTCTTTGAGACTGTCACCAAGGCCCTGGATCAAGTCAGTGCATACAGCTTACCATGACTTGGCCAAGGTCTTTGACACAATCCCCCACTTGGGCATCATCGAAAAGTTAACACAACTTGGTGTAAATCCCTATCTTATCAGCTGGGTGCCCAACTCGCTCACCGATAGGACCCACAAGGTCAAAAATATATGCCTCCACCTCTGATAGCAGATCTGTCACTAGTGAAGTTCCCCAGAGATTTATCCTAGGACCCCTACTGTTTGTCATCTACTTCTCAGAGGTCTGGGCAAAGACAAAAGCCCTGTGGCTGACCAAGTTTGCAGATGACTGAAAGTTGGGTGCAGTCACTGACTCCCCAGATGATGTTAACATACTATAAGAGTGTCTCACAGCAACAAACAACTGATGCCAAAATCTTGGCCTTAAGTTAAACACAAAAAAATGCATTATCATACCATTCAGCAAAAACATGTCCCTTACTCATTACCACATCAATGGCAACTCCCTAAGTACACAACCTAGGTACTCAGATTGACAACAATCTCAGATTCAACCATCATGCAGAGGCAGTAATCATAAAAGCCTTTTAATTGGTTTGTCTCATAAGTAAAGGGATTGCATCCAGAAAAAAGGAGGTTGTTACCTCTCTTTAGTCCTCCCTCATTAGGTCAATAATTGAGTATAACATCCCGTTTGGAATATACCACTCCAAACACCTGCACCAATTGGAAAGGCCACAGAAATACCTCACAAAGAGAATCCATGTCCTCCAAGTCCTGTCCTATATGGGCAGGCTCAAATCACTATCACTCTACTCAGTATCATACAGATTGCTCATAGGTGATCTATGTCTCACCTACAAAATAATATTGGACCCTGCTTTACTAGAGACGCTCAATATCCATACTTCTAGCTCCTCATGCATACCCTCTCAAAAGCCCTAAATCTAATATGCAACATTAACAAAACCTGCTGGAGGGACAGGTTTGTCTCCCAGAGGCTGCCCCGTCTCTGGAATAGACTTCCCATACATGTCAAACAAAGTAAGTTGCTGACCCTCTTCAAGTACAACCTTGATGAGTGGATAGGAAACCATAAATTTGTCCCAGGGGTTCGACGTGTCCCTCACTGACAGGGGTGACAGGTGCTGACTGAGGTTTCTTTTTTGTGGATAAATTCTTGGCTAGGCTTGTAAGTGCCCCAAGGTTATTAGCCTAGTAACCTCTTATTATCCAATTATCCTAAATGCCAAGAAATACATAATAGTATCCTTCCAGAAGTCATCCACCCCTGGTAACTATCATATTGACAACTCATCTCTTAAAGTTAACCCAGTAGTCAGAGACTTAGGGACACACATAAACAGTAATCTAGCTTTTGACCATCACGTGTCTACAGCTGTGAGGAAGTCATTCTATGTTGCACAATTTATAAACAAAGGTATGGCATCTAGGTCCAAGGAAGTCATTGTTCCACTGTATTCAGAATTCATCAAACCTATCATTGAGTATAACGCCCCCTTTGGTATGTACTTAACCAGGCATATCCAACAAATGGAACATCCACAACGTTTACTCACTAAAAGAATATAGGGCATAAGAAAATGTTCAAAGCAGGCCACCTCAAGGCCCTATCCCTGTATTCTGTCTCCAACAGGCTGTTGAGGGGAGATCTATGCCTAGCATAAAGGGTGTTGTCAGACCCCACTCTGATGGACCTCCTGCATATTCACAAAAGAAACAGCACCAGAATGACCTCTTCTAAAAACTTAAACCTTGCCTGTGATATAACTAGAACCTGCTGGAGAGACAGGCATGTACACCAGAGACTATCCCATCTCTGGAACAGGCTCCCTATCCACTTATCCATGTGAAGCAGAGTTCCTCCCTAACTCAATTCAGGTGTAACTTGAATAATTGGATGGGGAACAGGAAATTCATCCCTGGTTTGGTACCTATGTCTCTAATGGACACAGGCAACATGTAAATGGTTCATCTCCCAAGCCCCTGCTTGTAAATGTTTCATCTCCCAAGCCCCTGCTTACACTTATCCAGGGTACCAGAACTTGTCAGAGATTTGGGATGAATGGCTAGGCTTAAAAAGGACCTTGTGGTCGTTAGCATAGTAGCCACCTATGAACCTATGAACATCCTTGTTCACCCTCTAATGATTTGAAAGCTGTGATTTAGGGATGTAGCACAGTGCAAGCAGACAGGAGTTCAAGAAAAACATAGATTATAATAGTATGCATCTCGTCAATGACAGAATCTAGTGCAGAATAAATTATGTATAATGTAGTCTTTTACATCCTTTGTAAAATAAGGGTAATGTACAGAGCTGTAGTAACTACAGAGGGGTTAAATTGATCAGTCACATCATGAAGTTATGGGAAAGAGTAGTGGAAGCTAGGTTAAGAAGGGAGGTGATGATTAGTGATCAGCAATATGGTTTAATGTCAGGAAAGAGCACTAGAGATGCGATGTTTGCTCTGAGAGTGTTGATGGAGAAGTACAGAGAAGGTCAGAAGGAGTTGCATTGTGTCTTTGTGGATTTAGCGAAAGCATATGACAGGGTGCCTAGAGAGGAGTTGTGGTACTGTATGAGGAAGTCGGGAGTGTCAGAGAAGTATATAAGAGTGGTACAGGATATGTACGAAAGTAGTGTGACAGCGGTGAGGTCTGCGGTGGGAGTGACAAATGCATTTAAGGTGGAGGTGGGATTGCATCAAGGATCAGCTCTGAGCCCTTTCTTATTTGCAATGGTGATGGACAGGTTGACAGACGAGATCATACAGGAGTCCCCGTGGACTATGATGTTTGCAGATGACATCGTGATCTGTAGTGAGAGTAGGGAACAGGTGAAGGAGACCCTGGAGAGGTGGAGATATGCTCTAGAGAGAAGAGGAATGAAGGTCAGCAGGACTAAGACAGAATATATGTGTGTGAATGAGAGGGAGCATAGAGGAATGGTGAGGATGCAGGGAGTAGAGATGGCAAAGGTGGATGTGTTTAAATACTTGGGATCAACAGTTCAGAGTAATGGTGAGTGTGGAAGAGAGGTGAAGAAGAGAGTACAGGCAGGATGGAGTGGGTGGAGGAGTGCCAGGAGTGATTTGTGACAGATGAGTACCAGTAATAGTGAAAGGGTAAGTCTACAAGAGGGTAGTGAGACCAGCTATGTTATATGGGTTGGAGACAGTGGCATTGACAAAAAGGCAGGAGTCAGAGCTTGACGTGGCACAGTTGAAGATGTTAAGATTTGCACTGGCTGTGATAATGATGGACAGGATTAGGAATAAGTATATTAGAGGGTCAGCCCAGGTTGAAAGGTTTGGAGACAAAGCCAGAGAGGCAAGATTACGATGGATTGGACATGTGCTGAGGAAGGATGCAGAGTATATTGGGGGGAAAGATGCTAAGGATGAAGCTGCCAGGTAACAGGAAAAGAGGAAGGCCTAAGATAAGGTTTATGATGTGGTGAGAGAGGACATGCAGGTGGTTGGTGTGACAGAGCAAGATGCAGAGGACAGGAAGAAATGGAAACAGATGATCTGCTGTGGCTATCCCTAACGGGAGCAGCCAAAAGAAGAAGTAGTCCTTTACATCCTTTCATTGTAAGACTTTCATTGTTTGAATTGCATACATTGGTATTTTCAGAAGAAACTTCTTTCTTTAAAAATGTTGCATTACATAACAAATTCAGGTGTGTATTACAGGAAGGAGAGAGCTGTCGCATTACATAAGGAATTCAGCTGTACACTACAAGATGGAGAGAGACTCAGGTGACAGAAAAAGGACCATGATATTAATCCATAAACACATAAGCATGCAGTGCATTGCCTTCTCTTTCTTGCCAGTAGAAACTCTTATATTCTTAGCTAAGACACATATATTTTGAATGTTAAAATATCATAATGACATTTTACTGATTAGTTTCACCACTGATTATATGCATATATGCGCTGTATGTACATGTATAAATATATATACAGTGGATATAAAAAGTTTACACACTCCTGTTAAAATGCCAGGTTTTTCTGATACAAAAAATGAGACCACAATAAATAATTTCAAAACTTTTCCCACCTTTAATGTGACTTATAACCTGTACAATTCAATTGAAAAACAAACAAGTCTGTTAGGGGAAAATATAAAAAATAAAAAGCATACAATAAGCTGGTTGCATAAGTGTGCACACCCTTAAATTAATACTTTGTTGAAGCACCTTTTGATTTAATTACAGCATTCAGTCTTTTTGGGTACATACCTGCCATCAATTAGAGACTCTGATTAACCCCAAATAAAGTTCAGCTGTCCTAGTAGGATTTTCCTAACATTTACGCAGCTGCCTGCTACAGCAAAAGCCATGGTTCACAGAGAGATTACAAAGTGTCAAAAGGTTCTCATTGTTGAAAGGTATCAGTCAGGAGAAGGGTACAAAAAAATTTCCACAGCATTGGATATACCATGGAACACAGTGAAGACAGTCATCAATAAGTGGAGAAAATATGGGACAACAGTGAGGTTGCAAAGACCTGGACGCCCCTGCAAAATTGAAGAAAAGACAAGATGAAAAGTGGTCAGGGAGACTGCCAAGAGGCCTACAGCAACAATGAAGGAGTTGCAGGAATTTCTGGCAAGTACTGGTTGTGTACTACATGTGACAACAATTTCCTGTATTCTCCATATGTCTGGACTATGGGGTAGGGTTGCAAGACAGAAGCCTTTTCTTACACAGAAAAAACATCTAGGCCAGGCTAAAATTTCCAAAACAATACATCAAATCTCCTAAAAGCATGTGGGAAAATGTGTTATGGTCTGATGAGACCAAGGCTGAACTTTTTGGCTACAATTTCAAAAGGTATGTTTGGCACAAAAACAACACTTTGCATCACCAAAAGCACACCATCCCCACGGTAAAGCATGGTGGTGGCAGTATCATGCTTTGGGGTTGCTTTTCTTCAGCTGGAACTGGGGCTATAGTCAAGGTGGAGGAAATTATGAACAGTTCCAAATATCAGTCATTTTTGGACCAGAATCCTCAGGCGTCTGCTAGAAAGCTGACGATGAAGAGGAATTTCACCTTTTAACATGACAATGACCCCAAGCATACATCAAAATCAATAAAAGAAAGGCTTCACCAGAAGAAAATTAAATTTTTGGAATGGCCTACCCAGAGCCCAGACCTAAATCCAATAGAAAATCATTGCGGTGACCTGAACAGGGCTGCGCATAAGAGATGCCCTCGCTATCTGACAGATTTGGAGCACTTTTGCACGGAAGAGTGGGCAAATATTGCCAAGTCAAGATGTGTCATGCTGATAGACTCCTACCCAAGAAGACTAAATGCTGTAAATAAATCAAAAGGTGCTTCAACAAAGTATTAGTTTAAGGGTGTGCACACGTATGCAACCAGCTTATTGTACATTTTTTATTTTTTATATTTTTATCCCCTAAAAGCTTTGTTTTTCAATTGAATTGTACAGGTTATAGGTCACATTAAAGATGGGAAAGTTTTGAAATGATATGTTGTGGTCTCATTCTTTTATATCACAAAAACCTGGCATTTTAACAGGGGTGTGACCACTATATATATATATATATATATATATATATATATATATATATATATATATATATATGTATATACATACATATATATATATATATATATATATATATATATATATATATATACACACACACACACACACACACACACACACACACACACACACGCGCACACACACACACACAAACACATACACACATACATATATATATATATATATATATATATATATATATATATATATAAATAATGGGTCTACTTCAATCAAGCAAACTTTTACAAGGTCTGACTCTAAACCAGTTACAAGTGGCATTCCCCAGGGCTCACTCCTAGGACCCCTCCTGTTTGGCATATACTTCTCAGAGGTACAGATAAGCACAGGAGGACTATGGCTGACCAATTTCGTAGACGACTGCAAACTTGGGGCTATAATTGACTCTCCGGCTGACACAGACATCCTCCAAAAGGGTCTCACTGAGACAGATACCTGGTGTCAAAACCACAGCCTCAAGCTAAATGCCAAAAAGTGCATAGTCATCCCCTTTGGAAAAAACAAAGTACCCACAAACTACCACATAGTTGGTAGCCCCCTAAATACGGAAGACGTAATAAGGGATCTGGGGACCCACGTAGATAGTAACCTCTCTTTGATAATCACATTGCAAAGGGGTTAGAAAATTCTTCATTGTGGCCCACCTTATCACAAAAGGGTTTGCATCCAGATCAAAAAAGGTCATTGTGCCCCTCTACGTATCACTCATCAGACCCATCATAGAGTATAACGCCCCATTTGGGATGTACCTTCCAAGACACCTGCAACAGCTGGAAAGACCACAGAAGTACCTCACCAGGATAATTGGCCTCAAACAGATGTCCTATGCAGCTTGAATGAAGAAACTCCAGCTGTACTCGGTTGCATACTGCCTACTCAGAGGTGATCTCTGCCTGACATACAAAGCCATGTCCAACCCAGAATTGATGGACATGCTCCACCTAAAGAAAACCATATCCCCTCGAGCCACACACTCTAGGGATCTAAACCTCACTACAACAATAAATAGGACGTGCTGGAGGGATAAATTCCTGTCTCAGAGACTTCCCATGCTCTGGAACAAGATACAAATCTACATTAGGCAGAGCTCCTAGCTAACCCTCTTCAAGACGAATTGAAGGGTGGATGGGAAACAGAAAGTTTATCCCGGGGATCACTCCTATAGTGCTGCTGGACAGAGGCACAGGGAACTAATCTAAGGGGGCAGCAAAAGCCAACACAGTCCAGCTAGGCTTATAAATGCCTTCGGGTAGGTAGCCTAGTACCTACCTACGAACCTATGAACCTATGAAGTTCGAACCACATATGGCCGATACCATATGTTTGAACTTGTAAAAGTTTGAAAACTGATGTGAAACCACAAAAAACAAAAAAACATAAAAATTAAATGTCTATAGCGGGTGGGGGGCTATGCCCCCCTGCACCCCCCACATGGGGGGCTTTGCTGATCACACCACCCTTACTTAAATATACCAACTCCAAGATTGTACTACATTGCAGAAATGGAAGATATTCCCTTTACGCTCTGTACGGAGATCTCCATTCAGTCAGAGCGGACTTTTATAAGTTCGAACATATGGTCTTGGCCATATGTGGTTCGAACTTATAAACATTCGATTGACTGAAAGGGACCCACATATATATATATATATATATATATATATATATATATATATATATATATGTGTGTGTGTGTGTGTGTGTGTGTGTGTGTGTGTGTGTAAACAAATATACACACACACATATATATATATATATATATATATACACAAAACAAATCTATTCCAACCCAGAGACAGTTTACAAAATGAGTTAGTGTACAAAATGGTGTTACTTTTTTCCATTCTATGCATCTCATTTCACCATTAAAAGAGAAAATAAGACTTACTGGCTTATGTTTGCTTATGTCTTTCCTGTAACTTGTATAGTATTAAGATCACCTGTCTGTTTTTTTTTTATTTATTTTTTTTTATGTACAGAATTAAAGTAAATGTATTTTCCACATGATCATGTGGGAATAGTAAACTAAATGAATAATGCATCATTAATTGTAATCTTCAACCTTCACCAAAGTAAAACAAACTGATGCATATATGATAGTGAATGGTAACACACAGTTTTATAGCAACAGTGCTTATTCTGTGTATAACACATTTGATTAGCTGACTGTACAAGAGCATAAATGAAGGTAAACTAAACATAATAAATGTATATTTAAACTTTGTAGCCATGGTATTATTCAGTCTTAAATGGAATAACACAGAATTAAAACTGAGATAAACACAAAACACTTCAGAATATATAATTCAGCACTTTTTATGACAAATTGTAATATGGTCTTGTTTTATTGCCTCTCATAATTCTACAATTATTAGCTTGTTACAAATCATTTCTTATAATCTACATTTGCTGATAATGAACAGGTGTGCAGAGGATGTTCCACTTAAGTGCCAAATATTATAGAATTAAATGACAAATGTGACACATTTTTTTTTATTTGGATTGCATTTGTTGCTGTTGCATTTCTGCATGATATAGCCTGCTTTTATTTTTCAATATGCATCTCATTTAGTATGATATTAGTAATAGATCTCCTGAAGAGAGAAATCCCTACTCACAATAATAACATATATTTTTATAGAGCCAAAAAAATCTAATATAAGGAAAATAACATGTAACACAGTCTTACAAAAAGATGAAATCAAAGGCTAGACCATTATAAGTACTGATTTTCTTTTTCAACCAATATAAGTTAATGACAGTGATCTCTTTTTGAACATGGAGCTTAAAACATTTTGCTGCTTACCTGATAAATAAATCCAGATGAATGTTGATGTACAATGAAGATACTGTGCAAATAATTTCTTTTATGTATTTTGTCATGTGTCTGATGTTCAAGCATGCTATCAAAGAATTATAATAAGGTATGTTTACTACACAATGTAGTCAACATAGCAGACAACGCAGTACTAATACAATACATTGTCTCATCAAATATTTACTGATAAAGAATCCTTCTAAATTTTAAGGTGCTAAATATGAATAAAATATTTTATTGTATAATAAAGCATTACAGTGGGTGCAAGGTTTAACTCCTTTTAATTCCTCACGGATATCCTCATAACAGGTTTAGCCAAATGTGAGTCAGTTGCAGTTTTAATCATATGTAACTTTATTTTGTCAGGGTTATAGAACTTTGGTTAGGGAAGTTTCCTTTTAAAACAAGGCTGGGTGATCTCATGATGTAAATACATTGATAGCTGCCTCCTAAATGAGTTAGAGATTTGTATGCTCTACCAAAGATTGCATTTTTAATGATCAGTTTAAAACTGAAATTTGAATTGAAGTTTGAAAGATCAGCAATAACAAAAGATCAGTGTCTCAACAGGTGTCAACAGTCACTGTTGATGTTAAGATGATCAGATGTCTATAGATGCAGTTCCCAAACCAAGTACTTGAATTTATTTTCAGTGGTGGCAATATAATATACCATAAGGAGTAGCTGCACTTCTGAGGTGCCATCTTTGTATGAGATATCCAAGGCAAGGAACATAGCTTCCATGACAGAGTTGTTGGTAGCTTAGCTTCCCAGTGTCCCATCCAAATTTATCGTATTTAGTATGAATTCTACCTTGGTTCTTCCATGCCCAGTGGAGCTAACCCAGTGAACACAAGTACATAAATAACCAAAATAAATCCACAAGTATCCAGGCTGTGAAACAATTCCAATAATAAAGGTGACAAAGCCAGTCAGAAGGCTAAAACACAGTTTTAATCTAAAAATCTTGAAAGTAGCAAATCTTGTTACTTTCAAGATTTTTAGATTAAAACTGTGTTTTAGCCTTCTGACTGGCTTCGTCACTTTTATTACAAGTAAATAAATGAATAAATAAATGACATAGATCTATGGGTACTTATACTGTGGCTAAAATGGCAGGTTTTAAGGTACATATAAGCTATGTCACACAGAATTCTAAATAGAGTGGCTAGATGTGGACCTATAGTTTAATGAGTAAGATGTTTCAGAAGAATCCAGAGGGTCATGGCAAAACAAACTTTTAATCCTATGCTCCAGGGAGACAATAAATCCCTCAATAAAAAGTGTCTGCACAGTATTTCTATCAAAACTGGACTAGAAGACAACCAGGAATTTATGGAAGGAAATTTGATTCTGGATTTGTACCCCCACTTATTATTCAATGATTTCACCAATAAGAAGCATATAGAGACTGTCTCAAAGTCAGAAATGCTGTTTGTCCGGGTCCCTTCAATAAACACATCACACCGAATGACATTTGATGACCTTTATTAAAACTTCCATAACATAGCTTTGAGCACCAAACTTATTAATTACAACTAGACACAATATAGTTGGTTCTAAACACAGCATAAACATCCTTATAATGTTAATCAGGGCAGCGTACCTACTCACCCTGTCCCAGTAAGCAGCGTCCATACCTTTACTCACTTACTTTACTTATGAAGCAGCGTCCCATCTCACTTCATATACCATTACTTGAATTACCTTCCACCAAATAAGCAGCATCCTTACCTCCACTTGCTTATCCATTCAGCAAACTTCCTCCAGCTGCTCATTTTCCTTTAGCCAAATCCTTGAAATGAACCCAGACACCAGAGGGGGAAGAGAAGAGGGCAAACGCTTGTCCCTCTTCTCTGACAACCAGTCTGACCAGGCTGTTCCCCCTCCCTTCTACCCAAAATTGTTCAACCAACCATCTACCATAAAGGGAACAGTTAAGCCAAACATCATTCGGTGTACCCATCATCTGTAAAGTACATTAGTACCCCGTCATCAACCCCACGCCTTGACATATCAACACTGATACACACCTATATGACACTAAATAAAGTAGGAGTAACCATTATACCACACCAGAACATCCACTCCCAGAGAATACATTGCCTTTTAGCCCACTTCCTTCAAGCCACTAACCATTGCTCCACCTTTCATGAATGACAACCTATATCACTTGCAAATCATAGTTTAAACACAGTTATCATCGCCTAAAAATGTGACTTTGACAACCCCTCCAATTTGCTGTTTTGATCTGCCAATAGCTGTATGCAAGACCTTAAACTGCGAAGAACTCTAAGATGTTGAAACTTTAAATACCACCCTGCCCACTACCTCTCAAGTATACCCCACCTTGAGGAAGGTCCCCCACCCTGTCCTAAAATCATGTTCCTCATAGTTCCATCTCAAAATTCTGGCCCAATTCCATTTTAGATATACAAATTAAAATTTAGCTAGCTTACCAGAGGCCTAAACCAGTGACCTTAGAGTACCCCTGATCCTATGATGATTAGACTCCATCCTACCCGTGAAAACCCCAATCTCACCTTAAACAATCCTCTTGTCTCAATATGCAACTTGCACCTACCATACCTTGATAGACTCCAACCATGCTGTGTCATCATTAACACAGACTTATGATTGCCTGCTAACCCCTTGTCCTCTACTCCTGCAATCAAAACATCCCCACAATCAACATCCATTACCTTCCAAAACCATTAATGACATGGCATGGACCACTGCTCACCATGCAGTCCTTCTGTGATCTCATTGTGCAACACTCAAGAGACTGAGACCTCCATTGCAACAGCCTCTATAAGTTTTCGATCTCCGTCACCTCCGGTCACCAACCAATGTCAACTCAAATTCCATTCCAATCACCCAACTGCTTATTTGACACCAAAGCATGATCATCTGCGAACTCACGGTATCTCACCACTGGACTCGACACACCATCATCTACAAAGAAAGAACAAAAGTAAATCCTCTAATATGTACTCACCTATTCCAAACTACAGCCACAGTGTTCCAAAACCCCATCTGCAAGAAAGAAAAGACATGTAAATCATCCAGAATACATAACACACATTCCAAGACATCTTCAAGAACAACCTATCCTACCAACCTGGGAAGTACCACCACCACCTATGCTTCCAATGCCCTATCAAATTGCTTTTCTTCTTGCCTCATTTCACTCCCTCATTCCGCAAGATCCTAAGGCTCTCCTAACTCCTACTCTGTTTCTATCCCATATGCTTACACTACTGCTCTGAATTAACCAGGTGAAATACTAAGAAATCCAACTTAAGTCCACAATCCCCATTACACCAACCTCTCCAAATTATGAGTCAAAACCTAGCCAATTCTGAGAAACTGTACAGTTGAGAGGCATGCTGAGAATCTCCAACCCCCCCCCCTCTACCACTGCAGTTACAACCTCTAATGCAATTAACCAGATGTGCCAGAACAGGCATATGTAACTTTCCAGTTCCGTCTTTAATGATCTATTTCATTTTCCTAAAACCACCAAACCATGAAACTGCCCAAGATATAAACCTAACCCAGAACATACTGCTATGCCACCTGCCAAATCCTTTGACAGTTTGGGTAAGGCCTGCCCTGAGAACCACCCACTGTAGACTACAAGTGACCTGCGTGGATGCCCTGTACTGCTAACAGTTACTCACACGAGCACCACAGAGCCATAAACTACTCCAAACAGGGACCACTCATCACCAAATGCAGAACAAATCCAAACTAAATTAATATTAACAAAACAAATAACCCAACCCACCACATTTCCATAACCGTATCTTCATATTCTAAATCAAAGACAACTTAATACTTACCAGTGACACCCAGTATAACCTGCAATGTCAAACCTCAACCCCATTAATGTCAATATAGAAAAGCACAGGGAACACTAACACTTACAGCAAGCACATCATATCATAGCCACCATACATCTCTGAACCTATCCATGCAAATTCTTGACCACAGCATAACGTAAAAGGAAAACAAAATGCTTGCTGCCAAATAAGGTTGCCACCCTGAATGTGAAAATAAGTTATCCACACTCCATCAAGATTTAGGATAGCAAAACACCAACTGGCACAAATGCAATTTCTGCACCACATGAAATTTCAACCTCCCACTCCACCTCATTGCAAGCAATCTGGACAAAGTCAGAAATAACAGTGTAGCACTTATAAATATTGCTATGACAAACTGAGCAAATTGGTAGGATAAGTTTGCATTAGCTTGCCATACTGAAAGTACCAGGTCTTACCCTCAAACATCTGTCAATCCTGAGTTCCTGCAAGACCTTACTGGACAATGTTTTAAATGTTAGCTTAATATTTTAAATTTCTCACATTAACTTTAAACATTAATGGAATTAGCTGGATAACTGAAAGCTGCACCAACTGCCTAACATCAGAGCCTGCGAAAAGGTACCACTGGTCCCAGCTGAGGAAAACACCTGGCCCAAAAGGAGCGCCTCATGCCAGCCACAGCTCCATCTTCCAGCTCTCAATCCCATGCTCCAAACATTCAAACACCACCACCGACACGGACAAAGTGCAACATATGGCTCAAAAGAGGAACAACCAACAAATTCAACAGTCAGAAGATCCCAATCAAAGATGGACCACTACAGGCCAACCACCATGCTGCCCACCAAAAGCCCACAAAAAGATGCGCTCAGCGTGAGCTCCATATGACCTGTTGAGAGCCGTGAACAATTACCACAAATGTCTCCAAGTCTCAGAGCACCAAATCTCTGTTACTACTGGACTAAAACAGTACGGGGTTGTAACAAAAGTTACCCTAATCAATTAAGGATGTGACTCGACTGCAAGAACAACCTATTAATAATTCCTAGCCTTACCATGTAGCAGTAAGCCTGCACAGGAACAGCAATTACAAGGGACCATGTTCGCGCCCTTGAAAAGTGAGAGAGGACTGACAGAGTGACAGAAGAATGAGCTAGTAGACTTCTGGAGTGAAGCACACCTCCCCCAAACTTTTCGTGTCCCTCCATTCATGTCTCTCAAGACCGGTAATTTATCTGAACTATTAACCTTAACATGTTGCCTCTTAACAGAAGGTAACTCAAACTTTCTGCAGTCCTTAAAGTCAGGCTTAGAATCAACTGTTATCAGCGGGTGCCTTGACTGCCACAAAATACTTGAAACCACGCCTACACCTCGGCTTAGACTTAATGCAACTATTCTATCACCAAAATCATTCACACTTAGAAGAACTGCAGCTGCTAACCAATGTGACTGCTAGTATGACTGCCAGCGAGTCATTCTGCCTGCTACTGGACTCACCATACAATGAACATCATTGAAGATTGATGTTCATAAATAATGACCGACATTTCCGTTTCACACTTCACCACCCTCCAAAATACCTTCTAAGGCAAGACCCATTATTCCATCCAGTCCTCCGTTTAGAACAATATTTAAAATAACACTATTTAAGGCCATTGTACATCCCCTTATCAATTGCTTTGTCCAGATTACCTGTGCTAAGATGAGCGACAACATCGAAATCTAAAGCACTGCTTCCAACATGCGCTCTTCATACCTCCCACTTTACTACAACTACCGTGGGAATGAGAGCTGTCATGCGGTCTTGTCGTCTTAATACTTGGGAAGAGAACAAAAAAAAATAAAAACCCACACACTGGCAGCCACATTGAAGGGAAGACTTTACCTGAAATAACCCCTCCTGACCCTACCAAGCTTACCACAGATTTGAGCTGGGTAGCATTCTCAGCGTAATGGCCCCCTCCACCACTGATGCTATCTTCCCTCAACGTTCGATTATATGGTTGCCATAATCTGACCGACAAAGTGTAGAGTCAAGAAGAACAGATTGTATCTGTTTATCCTACCAGCTTCCGTCATTGCTCTCAACCTAGCAATGGCAAATCACTCCAAAATGCAGAACAGTTTAATATATTAGCGCTATTAACTTCCGGCATGAAACGAACAAAAAATTGCCAACCAACATACATTTGTAACCCAGGACAGCATATAGTTCTAATTACATGTAAATCATGACCTTATCCCCCCCCCCCCAAAAAAAAAAAAAAAAATCAGGAACAGCTGAGAAGTACACATACAATCTCCTGCCCTTGTGCTCATCAACCGTAATGCCCTAGCCCTCCAGGAGCAAATTAATGTGAATACCCCCGCTTGTGAGCATATGGGTGAAAGAAAGCCTGCGAAACAGCTACTCACTGAGCATTCCTTTCACTGTGGAGAAACCACATTAAACTACTAAAAGAGAGCCATCCCAAATCCCCCAAACAACCGATCCTGCTACCACCATCTCTCTTCTCTTCTTATACATTTTTTTTTTTTTTTTTTAATAATACAAACCTAATCTCCCAAAACTGTAACCACTGGACCACCCCAACCTGTCCTGCCCACCCTATTTAATATATGCTTACTACTCACCTCCTCCAAGCACACTTCACTTATCCAAGGCCTGACTTACCACTGCGTTATCTATAGGTCATCTAGGACATAAACTTGCAGGTAGCAAGTTCACGCCAAAATGTGATTGCTTACCCGGCTACACTTGCCTAAACCCCTTAAGCCCCTCCCCACCCTTATCTCATTTCATCTCAATCATCCCTTCCTCCATTTAACCCTTTCACCTCCCCAATCCCACTAATTCCCACTAATAAATCACTCTAACCCCTCTTGAAGATATCCCAGGACAATTTGGCTTGTTGCCAAACCTCATTTATTTGTAGATTAACCACCACATTTAAAAGAGATGAAATAACTTTCTGTTGTAAAGATGCTTCAATCAGCAGAAATATAAAGTATGATGATTTAGATTTTTTTTTCATTTTGCAATTTTATTTACAAATGATTTGTTCTGCATGATGTCTTTCATTGTTTATTTCCTTCCTTGGTTTTCAGGTTTTATTTCTGTCTTTAGGATATGATTCAATATCATGTTTTATTTAGTGTGACTTAATGCATTGCTACATTTAAATTTTCTATTACTGTGGTGGACGATGCTTACCCAGGATGGACTTCATGAGGAAAGTAACTGTATCTAAGACATGCAGGTTGCTGCAGTAGTACAGAAGGGACCACTCCTGGTCATGCAGTTTTTACCATTCAAGTTCTTCTTTTGTTGCTGGGAAGAATATTATGGTTGCTAATTCTGGAAGTGTTTGAGTGGATATAAATTACACAGTGGCTTTGATAGCAATGTGATCTCTTAGAAATTGGTAAAACATTGTTTTCACTAAATATGTCAGTATACTACCTATAATTAAGTTCAACAGGCTGTTATCATTGTTACATGGGTTGGTTCTGGACAGCATGTCATTTAGAATGCTAAGGTTATTCTGAGCAAGAAAATGGTTAACTCGTGGCTGCTGGGTTCCTAGATGATTAATGTTAAAGCCCTCTATTACCATTATATAATTTATTTACAATATGTAAGATGTCCAGAATAGCTAATTTGAGCAGTTTAGGAGTGTAATGGTATATATAACCTACTGCTGCAAGTATCTCAGCATGATCGCTAATCATACCTCGCAACCTCTTAGTGAAAACCTACAAAATGGGGGAACAAAGGCCTAAAAATAGGGACATATTTTAAATATTGCTCTTATAAACTTAGAAAGTTGCTAGAGTAGCAAGGTTTGTTTTAACATACATTTTCTGAAGGATTGGAAGTCTGAAATGCAAATGTATTTTATTATTTAGTCACCTCAGTCCTCAGATCGTACCAGTGATTTACCAGAAAACCATACATTTTATGAAGAACAAACCAAAACTATGAGCCAAAAATCTGGACATTCTATGAAAATCTGGACAGTTGAGAGGTATGTTGCTAATGTTAATGTTTGCTAGTATCCATTTATTTCAGTCTCCATTTTTATTACTATTTCAGTTAAAAGGAGAGTTATTTAAAATTAAGAATAGCAGGTGGGTAAATGAAGAACAAGATAGAGAGCTGCTGGGGTTGTTAAACATTACTAGAAGAACAATTCTCAGTGGGATGACATGGATCAGGTGAATACATTATAATATGCTCAGCATGGGCTAACAAAACATCACTGTGTTAGGCTCAGCCTTGATATACAGGGGAACCTAAGGCAATGGGAATAATTAATATCTACATAAAATAATGTCCTTCTAACAGCAATAGTGGGTCTTCAGTGCAGTCCTCTATCTGTGCACTGCTGTTATTTAGACAACTGGGACAGGGATTAATTTAAGGAAGAATGTATTATGGAAATTTGCAGAATGAATGAGCAAGGATGTAACCCACAGAAACAGCTTTGTCTTAATATTGCTACCTATATTACAACAATTCTTCTGTTTAAAGTAAAGATGCAAACTTCAAATTACTGGTACATTAGGGATTCTCAGAGAACCGAATCTCAGGCCTAGCAGTTTGGCAATGATTTTGCTGATAGTTTTAGAGCTTATGGAAATCACCATTTAATATAATTTTACAAGGTAGTGTACTCAACTGAAGATGATAACTCAAAAAGTGACATTGTCCCTATCTTTCATTTTCAGTTTCAAATACTCCACGCATGAGAACAGGTAATGTACAGCCTTATGCACATTTTAGTAGATCGATATACAACATTTTAGACTGTCTGATGGCATCATTCTTTAGTCAGAGCAAAAATAGATTTTACACAAAAGCTATTGGGGCAGTTGAAATAATCCTCAAAAGTAGGGATGTCAGTCTGGATATCAGTGCAGAAGACAAAAGACCAGAAATCCTGGAAAGATTAGAATTATAAAAAGAATGCTCAGTTTACTGAGATGCACTTAGCAATGATAGGCATGGGTTCACCTCACAAATAGATCAACTGTCTTCAAGGTTGTCTGGTCAGTAGGGTCATGACATGATGAGCTTGGCTGGAAAGGGACTAAGTGTCAGCAAGGGGTCTATATCAGAACATCGATGTTTTAAAACTTTGAATGTTCTAATATCGACCTGTTTTGAGTGAAAGCTAAAAATAGCGACACTGCAGAACACCAAATTCTTTCCTAGGGAAAGAATTCAGTTGGCCGGTTCTGTGGCTTTGCTATTTTCAGCACTGTGGTGAAAGTTACGGGTCGGGTTCAGGAGCATATCAGATGGAGTAGAGTAGACAAGAACAAAAAAAAACTATTTCCTTTATTAAAATATGATTTCTTCTTGGGCAACATTCAGCACAGCCAAAATTGTGCATTGAGTTTATAAATCAGATTTATTACCTTTGAACAGCAAGAAAGTATCCTCTTAGAGCTATGGCAAAAAGACAACAATCAATGGATAATTTGTGCACAAGTATTCACAGTGGATTTATATAAAAAAGAAAATTTGTGCCAAGTCATTCAGATGTGCAAGATAAAAGGTGTCCACAGGGATGAATATTCAAAGCACCCGACAAGCCTGTATATAAGGGTGGTACATCTGAACGAGCTTCTGCCTTATATCTCCATACCCACAGTAATGGATCACTATTCCTCTGTCGTGGATGGCATGGTATGTTAGGCATTCATGACTGACTCAGTGTTGCCAAAAGTAAAGAAATACACCTTTGCAACTATTAGCAGTGATAAAAGCATTTTGCAAATACTAATTTAGTAATGTAGCAACTACCCTGTACAGTTTTCACAGTATCTCTCTCTCTCATACACACACACACACACACACACACAAATATCACCAGGATTTTACTGCATTCAACAACTCTGGCAGCACTGTCTCTTCATTCAACATTCATATGTTTATGAGTTGCTCTACTATATTGTTTACCCTCATTTACATCTCCTATTGCCCTAATTTTATTAATGCTGCTCATTTCCATCTGATAACACTACAATTTGCAAATTATGCATGCCATGGAATTTCTCAGCCTGTTGTGATCACACTTGTTATGTCTCTGACTCACCCCATCCAGAGATTGACTATTGCTCTGCAAAACTGACTATTCTTGTTATGAAAATTATGAAAACTGTTCCTATCAGCAGTGCAAAACCCAATAATGCAAGTCTCAGAATTTCAGAAAACAAATCATTATCCCTAGAAAAGCTGACTTTGGAAAAATGTCATTATTTCTTTAAGGGGTACCACAGCATAATGGGATGTGTTCATGCGCACTCTACTTGTCTATACCAGCTCCAAGATCACTCTGCCATGGAGAAGGATGAATGTAAGGAGATACTACAGTTTAAGAGTTTGTATAAATCCTGTCTAATCTCACTTCAAATTTTTCTTTTCACGGGATTGCATTTAAGCTACTCAGACTTTCAGTAGGGATACTAGGGACCCATATGAGGATGTCATGCACTACACATGTGCATACTTACATATTTTATATGCATGTCTAATAAATAGATATACCTGTAAAACTATATGTGTGTAAAAAAAAAAAAAAAATATATATATATATATATATATATATATATATATATATATATATATATATATATATATATATATATACTGTATTTCCCAGAAAATAAGACCGGGTCTTATACTTTCCCCCTGCCGAAATACACATTAGGGCTTATCAGGGAATGCCTTATTTACCCCCCTCCCCATACAACAATCTACATTTATTCATTTATTCATGTACAAAAATTGACAATTATTCATGTACACAAATCGACATTTATTCATGTACACAAAGTGATATTTATTTGGTACTTTTCTATTATTGGGCAACAGTTCTAGGTAAGGCGTTAACAGTTGTGTGAGAATTCTACATAAATTGTGCAGCAAACA
>NC_056725.1:1002810548-1002825548 GCF_019279795.1 Protopterus annectens | reverse complement strand
GATGAAGTGATGTAATAAATGGAGTCAACTATGTTTATTAAAACTGTCAGACTCACATGGCATCAGACATGTCAGTGGGCACAGACAAATGTCAATATTATTGTTCTGCACAGCAATCATCATTGCCACAGAGTAAGAATGACATTACAGGATAGAGTGGATCAAATGACTGTGTTACTCTAATGCAGTCTAGGACACCAACACTGAAGGTTCACACTGTGATCTGCTCTGTCCCTACCACATATGGAGACGCTTGGCCCAGGTTGCTCCACAGAGGAGACTGATGGGGTGACACCAGCATGTAGAGGTGACGGAGCATAACTGTGAAATGACTGTCTGGTTGTGACTGCTGGGTCCATAGCAGTTGGGCCAGCTGCAGCAGTGTGTGTATGTTAGAGCATAGACATTGATGATTGATGGCCAAAGTTGGTTATTGATGATTGATGGCCAAAGTTAGCTATGCTGAGAGTGGGGTCTGCCTCTCCCACATGGCAAGCAGCTAAGAATGGTCTGGGCATGCAGAACCCTGCTTGTACTACAGCACTGCTGTAATACTGTAGAGGCCAACATTTCTACTGACCATGCCACAGATAACTTAGTTTCATTCTGAGTAACCAGTGACACCATTACCTCACCGTGTCTGCACTCCTGTCCTTAATGCAGCACATTCAGCTGGTGTGCAATGTGATCTGTGGCACTGGCAAGTGCACATATTTAAGATCCATGATGTTACTGAGAACATTTTTTGCCTGTAAGAGTATGCAGACATCCTCTGATACCTGTCCATGCATGCCAGCTGCACCTCTATGTCTACTGTGACAGCCAGTATCAATGTGTTGTGGGGAACAGTCAGCATCAGCAGTAGTGTCAGCTTGGGTCTGCTGTTCACCTGTGTCATCCTGTTTAACATCTGATGTCTCCTTATTGTCAGAATGGCTGGACAAGTTTCCCTCCTCATCTGAGACTACAGCTGCATCCACATGACTGTCATCATCTTGGATGGACTGTATCACCACATCACTGTCCTGTCTGTCAGGGGCCATGCTACCGTAAGGAGACACATCAAATCCCACATTTTGACCACTGGATGGGCTAATGGAGGATATAAATACTTGATATTCTAAAACAAGAGACAGATGACACAGATCAGGACACCATTCTTACATCACATGCTGTTTATCATTAAAGACATATGACATATATATCTCACTGAAATGTTGCAGAGAATACTAATTTGCCATTAGGTCTTATTTGAGTATGGGTCACAGAATCTACATAACAGGGAGTTGACAATTAGGTTACGTATCCAGCATACTTGACATATATGATGAATACAAACATAACGCAGACCTAACAAGTCCTTCTATGAAGATGGCACGGTAGAAGAGGGATGACCTTCAACTACTGCTGGGAAGCAAAGCCAGCATAATTATTTCAGCGGAGGCCCAGGGAGAAATGCTCCAGACATAATTAATCACATCATTGCCAGCATGAAACACTTGAATGGAGTTAAAACATACAGTAGGTTTTACGTAAGACTTACCACTTGTTTGTACACTGAATTATGATACAGTCTGGCCGAGGAATGGTTAGGAGGACACACTATTAATGGAGGACGATAACAGGAGTAACAGCAATTGCATGTATGAAAGATCGGTAATAGCTTACCACTGACAGACTCCGGCTGTTGTGAGCTTCTGTGTTGTACTGCAGATCCTGCAGTTTGAAAGTAAAGAGGAATTAAAGCACAGTCTTGTATGCAGGCAACAGAATACTGATAGAATGGCATATAGGACACAGTAACAGAGGCTGCAGAAACTCATCTGATGGAAGTTGCACCTGTTGGACAGATGTCCCTAAATAGAAAACAGTGACTTTAATGTCATGTATCACAGGTCTGCTACACATTGCTACAAGCTATGATCCTGTTGCAGTAACATACCTTGTCTGTCTGTACTTGCACCTGTGTGGTTTGGGCCCCCAGTGGATGTACCTGTAGTGTACAATATTAGGGAAATATCAATATGGCAGTAAACACAGTGGCATGACATGAGGTTGAGGCAATAACAGGCAGTGGTCATGGTAACACATTATGGAGACACTCGCCTGCCATTCCCTGGTGTTGTCCAAAAGTAAATGGAACTGTGAATAGTAATGCAGACAGCATTAGAAATGTTGATTGCATTGCTCTGTCTATACTGCAGTTGTATGTGTACATGTCATTACACTTACAGTCATCATCATCACCCTGTGTGGATCTGGGTGCACAATTCAGTTCTGCTGCTGTAAATCCAAAATGACAATACATAAATATGCATAGAACACCAATATGTGATGATTTATTCTACAGTCATTCATGCCATGCAAATTAAGACATATATGTTTGGCCTGAAATTCCTGCTTCTCTCCCAACCCCAGGTATGCATTGCTCCCCAATCACCCTATGCAGGAGGCAAAACATATTGTGATCACACCAGGGTGTCAATGGTTGTCCATCACCAGGCATCTCTCAGTCTAAAATATCATCACAACCTCTTGGCTCTATAGAGGATCATTTCAGAGTAGCGTCATTATTAGGCCTCATGGAATCTGTTGTGAACTGCAACTGAATTAATCATGCTGGTGATGTCAGCCCACATTTCATTTCTCCATATGGCATTCCCTCCGTGTCCAAGTAGTCTCTGTTTATGTTGTTGTAGAGCATCTAGTATGATGCCATTTTCCTTTTGAGATAAATCGTCACTCCTAGGTCTGTTTGGCATCTGAAAGACAGTGATATGCACACAATTATATTTCTGTGGGGGCCCAGTTATGCAGGTGAATATGTGGACAGCGTATGCACCATAACAGTATGCATTCCTGAGCAATGCAAAAGTCTATGAAACACTGAGTATGACAAATACTAATGTGACATATAAAAAGTGACACCAATGCCTATATACATAACAGTTGTAAAATCAAAATAACGTCTGGTATCTGTAGAGACTGCCTGTGGTATTCAAACCCCTAACACTACATATCTATTGGATGGTGGTTCAAACACAACAGCATCATGCCACAGGAGTCCACCTATAAATCACATTAAAATACTACACAAATTACCAGTTGAACAACTTACAAAAAGCGACAGAAAACCACAAAATCCTTAAGCAGGTCACAGAGAGTGCAGATCCTTTTTATAGTGGAACAATAGTTATAAGACTTGTGTGAAGAACCATTAATTAATAAATATCCGTAGCAGCAAAAGGACATAGTAGATATGGATAATGTAGATTTCCGTACATACACCACAGAGTGTATAGAGTTACCTGTAAGACATATGGATGATCCATAAATTTGTCTTTATGTACTACTCATTTTTGCTATGTAAATCTGTCTATACAACTGCATATGGGAAATTAATGCAAATGGCAATACCTGCATGCATAAAGGTAAATCAAACAGAACTCCAGCAAGTTACAAGCATTTGTCTTAAAGCACACATTTTCAATAGGAATGACAATAAACAGGTACATTTCAGACACATTCCCTAAAACAGAAATGCTAGCAGGTGACAAGTTACCTTATCAACTACCTATAAATTATATATCACAGAAGTAAGAGCACTTAATCTGCATCTGTCTATAAGAACCATTTGCCACACACAATGAGTGAAGTTCACTAAAATTCCAAGTTTTGAAATCCTATTTGTGTACCTTCATGTAACTTACTGAAATTCGGCACTTTAACCAATAGCTAGGCATAACGGGAAGGTGTTCCTGACAAGTACTGAACAGGTATTGATAAATGGTATCATGTGTCGCACCTGCCTCCTATCTTTCAATGATCTGATAACATGCCATAAGTGCCACTTTTAAATATTGATTAAGACAGACTTGCAGATCAGATTATTGCTACCCATCAACTGATTCAGACCTCAGTGAGCATTTTTCCATTTATACATTTTCCATTGGAGTATTGATATGGGTACTTCCAGAAGGCTACAACATGTCCAGGTGCCCAATTGGACCAAGAAAGAGATCACACAGATGCTGATTGTTTACTCTGATTGCAGCATCAGATGACAGCCAGTCCAAGGAATTTCATGATGACTGACATCTAGGAACCAGATTGTGAGGGAGCACTGACAACATATGGGGATCTACCAGACTGGACTGCAACTCTGACACCACTATGAAGACCTGATTCAGGGTGATGCAGAGAAACATCATCGGAGATTTGTTGAGGTGCGGAGACAGCCAGTGGATGCCGACAGTAAGTGTCACAATCCTACATATATATGAGCATTCCTATGGAATTTTGAGATATAGCTGTGTCCCAAATATATCAGATACATGGCTTTTATAACCATTAAGCAGCTATTCTAATAGTTAGCTCATCTGGATAATTAAGAAGATGTGGTGACTGCTTTCCATGCAAGTATAGGTTGGACTCCTGTACTAAATGTATTAACTAATGTTTGTAAAATACATAATTCTGAACTTTGTAGATATACTTCTTTTTTCCAACATATAACAACATCATTTCACACATCCACTATAGTCATATCACTGACACCTATAGCACCTAGGCTGCTGCTGACTATACATTTCACAGTTATCTGTTATAGTATGGCAGTATCAACTATTCTAGCTGTACATCTGAATCGTAACTTATACTTTTACTTCACTTCATTCCTCCTAATAAAGTGAACAGTCTTACTATATTCTGATTTGTTTAAGCCAAGAGGAATTCCTGTCTGACTGATTACATATATGTTTCAATTATGTGTTGATAGCTGCTATTTCTGTAGATTATAATGGCCAGTAAGTGCTA
The DNA here is from genome assembly GCF_019279795.1 of Protopterus annectens. NCBI lineage: Eukaryota > Metazoa > Chordata > Ceratodontiformes > Protopteridae > Protopterus > Protopterus annectens. Next base: position 1,002,820,733 of record NC_056725.1, on the reverse strand, counting down.
GAAGTTTCTGTATTCATAAAGTATCTACAGTTATATAGATAAACACAAGCAGCACCTCTTTGTTAAAAAGAAACATGTGCTGCCTGTTTGCTTGGTCTCTGAAAACTAGCCTGCCTGCATATATTCTGGTGTGGTGTGGGTTCAAATCCACATGGGGAAACATATAATTAAATTGATATTTTGGTTAATTTCACAGATAGTTGAATATTCTTCCCTGCAGATATTAACAACTTTTTTGTGCAGGGTTGTGAATAACTCAGTTATCTGTCAAATTCAAGCAAATATATTCTTAATCCGTAATGGTCTGTTAAAGCTTTCCACAATATGTTATATGTCTGATAAATTTTTGTGCAATATGGTATTATTTTCAAAAGTGCTATCAAGTGTTGTTTTGTCATTCATTATTAAATTCACTTCAACAACTTTATCTTTTGAGGGAGTCAGATGGTCAGAGTTACAGCTGAAATGCGGAGCAGGGAGATGCAGTGATGTATGCATTTGCTTTGTGATATGCACTTTGCCAAGGAATGTCTTTAAATGCAGTACTCCCACATATCTTACAGTGTCTCTGATGTATACCACCTTTTATGTCTTTGGTAACAGGAGCTGTGTGATACATGACACTGTCCCACTGTCCTACTGTCTGAGGAATGAAAGTTTTCCATTGCTGTTAATGGTTGTGACCATAATGCTGACATGAATTCATTCTTAATAAGTATTTATGTACATGCTTTATATGTTCATTTAAGTCATGATCCATATTAGTTGTTTATCCCCCATCCAGGTGATGTCATAACCCCAAATCTTTTCACTGCATTCACAACACACATTCTCAGTCAAGATGGATTAGCTAGGTAGGTAGATGTTACGGTTAGAATTCAGGATGTATGTTTTACAATCTGTGTTCAAAGATGTAAATACCCATGAATAAAATTGCAAAATGTGTATGGTGATTATCTGATGTTCCTTAGAAGTACAGTTTCTAGAATCTGATCTGAGTGATGTATGTCCATGTTATTTGACTACTGCATCATTGATAGTTGCTGTTTTCTTTTTTCAGGCAATGAAGAACATACCCCATATTGTGCCCTTTGGATAGAACGAATGCACAGGCTTGAGGAGCAGCAGAGGGAGAGAGGTATGTTGCTTATTTTTACTGTTTTGTTAAATAAAATGCTTGTGATCCTTGTTTTAGGCCTGTATTTTTTTGCATTACCATGTACATTGCTTAGAATGCCTGAATACTCATCATGCATCATTAAGATAATTGCAATAATCACACTATACATAAAGGTCTATGCTTAAACGTCTGACTGAAATGCACATTTGTTGAAATATCATTTAGCATCAAGTTATGTTTCTGCAGATAATTTTTGAAATGTAGGCCACAATCTAAATGACAGTTGGGCTTGTGTATCTGTCACACATATTTGTAAGCTGGAAGTTTTACATGCAAGTTTGTATTGCCCTGATTGTTGCTTCTCTTTCATGGATTAGTATGTGTCGGTGTGTTTTCCAGTCACTGATCTGTTCTGCATAATTTGACTATTTACATATTGAATGGGTGTCAGTTGTCACTGTTCACACTGTAGATTACAGACTGGGTGGCATGCCTTCAGTTCCACATTGGTACTACATCTGCCTACAACACCTTGGGTGTTCTTGTTACAATGTTTTTCTATCCCGTGTTTGTGGATTATCCTGCAATTTTTTTTGCAACATTTTATAATCACCAGGCATCAGAATGTTTGCATTTTTCAGGTTACTAATATATGCTAATAATTGTAGGTAGTTCATGCATTCAGTTGTACACATAGAGTGCATGTCAGTGATTGTTATGGGTTAATTCAAACCAAGATAACAGTTGCAGATATAGGTTTCCCCTATGTGGATTGGAACCCACAGCATGCCAAAATTACGATATGCTGGCCAGTTGCCTTACGGGCTGAAGAAAGAGTCAGTGGTGATTTCAGTTAAAAAGAAAAGTACTGCTGATGTTTATAAGAAGTCCTGTGGAGAAAGAATGAATATGGAAACTGCAAAAACTTATTGGACATTTTATTCTAAAGAAATAACAGCTATCAACAAATAACTAAAAAGTTAGGTGTAACCAGTTGGACAAGTATTCCTTTTTAGCTTAAATAAATGTACCTGTGTACATTTCCTTCATGGAATGAATTCATGAAGTTATGTATCTGTTTTTATTCCAGCATATAACGGCGTAATAGGTGATACTTTGCTACTATAATGGAAAACTCCAAAGTCCGTGGTCATCCTTAGTATAGGCGCTATAGATGTCTGTGATGCACGAGACAGGCATTCCGTTTTAGCTTAAATAAATGTACCTATGTACATTTCCTTCATAGAATGAATTCATGAAGTTATGCATCTGCTTTTATTCCAGCATATAACAGAGTATTAGGTGATACTGTGGTACTCTAACAGAAAACTACAAAGTGTGTGATCATCCGTAGTTTAGGCACTATAGGTGTCTGTGATGCATGAGGACAGTGGCTGTGTGAAATTATGTCATTAGATGTGCACATCTACAAACGGAATAATTATAGATATTATACACATTATTTAACAAATTAAAGCGTAGGAATAGAACTCATAATTATAAGGAGAGCATTTATTAAGTCCATTTAATTATCTCCATGAGCTAATTGTCACAGCAGCTACTAAATGCCTCCACACCTCGACAATCCTCTGTTGTAGATCCTCTGCATCAGTCCGATGCTGGCTGTCACAGAGGAGTTGAACCTGCAGTGCAGTGCATACATCCATATTCTCTTCAGTGCTGCCTCACGTTCCAGTTCCATACATCTGTCATTGTGAAGTTCCTGAGTCTGGGTCTCATCCTCTCCTCCAATCCACCATGCACAGTCAACATCTGTATCATTTCCTCATCAGTCCAGTGGGGAGCAGAGACATGTCTCAGGCTCCTCAAAGCAGCCATAATGATCATCAAAATGGAAGAAGTCTGGAAACTACAAACATAGAGAAATGCTCACTGAGATACCACTCAGTTCACAGTTAGCAATAGTCTGATCAGTAAATTTCTCAAAATCAGTATTTGAAAGTGGCACTGATGTCATGTTATCACATCATTAGAAGATAATGGGCACAAGTCACACGTAGTGCTGTTTATCGATACCTATCGGGTGTATCCTCAGAACACCTGGGTGTTATGGTGCATGAAGCCAATTTATGTGGTGGTGCAAAAATGGGATTCCAAAAACTTGAATTTTAATGAACCTCATTAATTATGTCTGGTGCAAAGGGTACTTAAAGGTGGGTGCACATTAGGTCCACTTTGATTCTTTTAATCAGAGTGAGAGGTGCATTGACAATCGATAACATTTCTGTTTTGGTGATTAGTAAATCTCTTCATGTCAGTTCATTTCCAAAGCTGCCTGTTTAAATTAATTGTTACTGAAAATGTTATCTTCAAAAGAAGTTGTTATAAGTTGCTGGAGTGTTGTTGGTTTGGACTTTATACATACAGCTGTTTGTTATCTTAAATAATTGATTTCAGTCCCATATGCAAACTTATATTGCAAATATTAACACTATACAAAGGCAGATTTATTGATCATCTACAATTCTTGCTGGTGATTCTTTGTGCTATGTGGTGTAACTACGGAAACCTACAGATTCCAGCATTAACTGTATCTAGTATATTATACCATATTACAGATATTTCTTAATTCACCTTTCCTAACAAAACTGTTAAAAACATGTGCTGGATATTTCTTCAGTGATGGTTCTAAACAAAAGGTAGTACCCACATGCTAAGGGTCCGTGCTGTCTATGGCCTGCTTACAGATCCAGAGGTTTTCCGATGCTTTCTGTAAATCATTACATTGTTACTTCTTGTATCTTAACATGAACTGCATGCAGATTCCTGTGGCATGATGGTGTAATTTTTGTGCCTCCAGTCAGCATATATGTACTGTGAGGGGCTCTACTCCCACTCAGAACTCTAACAGTATTATAAGTTATGCTGATTTTACAAATGTTATGTATATAGGCATTTTTGTTACTTTTTATATACCACATTAGTATTTATCACAGATGGTGTTATACAGACCTTTGCACTGCACAGGAATGCATACTGTTTATGTTGACACATGCTGTTCACAGAATCAAATCTGTAAATGGGCTCACACAAGAATATTTTCATGTATGTGTTACTGTCTTCAGATGGTCAACCATCCTGGGGTGACTGCTTCTCCTCCCTAGCAAAATAACATCATAATTCATGCTCTCCGGCAACATAGATGGAGACTCCTAGGCCATTTAGGTCTTATGGTTTGGAAACATGGAATCTGGACTGTCCTCACCAACATGATCAGTGCAATTGGTGGCCACAACTGATCCCGTGTTGCTTGTAGATGATGCTGCTCAGACATGATCCTTCATGCAGCCAACAGAATGAGACATTACAAAAGCTCAAGGGATGCCACTGGTGATAGAATGCAATTCACCCCTTCCATGACATCACAATATTTCTGGCCTCATTGCATACAGCAAGAGAGGAAAGATACATCCCCAGTGATAAGACTGAAGCTGGAGCTCCAGGCCAAACACGTATTTCTTTCTTTCCATTACATGTCTGTGTATAGAAATAATCGCTGCATATTGAATGTATATGATTACAACAGCAGAGTTGAGCTGTGCACACACTTCCACACAGAGTGAGGATGATGAATGTAAGTCTGATGTCTGATGACATGTATTGATAACAGAGCAGTACAAACAACATTTGTAATGCTGTTTGCATTTATATTCACAGGTCTATCTACTTTAGGACTAAACCAGCGATTGGCAAGTGAGTGTCTCCATATTGTTACTGTGACCACTACCGTTTTATTGCTTCAGCCTCACTTCATGGCATTGCTGTTTACTGTCATATTGTTATTTCACTAACATTGTATACTACAGTACATCCTGCGGGGCCCAAACTGTGTAGGTTCAAGTGCAGACAGACCAGATATGTTGCAGTAGAACTGTCATAACTTACAACAATGTGTAGCACACGTGTGATACATGACATTTATGTCAATATTTTTCAACACAAGCCCATCTGGTGTTCAGTTGCCCATCCATCATGTGAGTATTTGCAGCCTCTGTTACTGCGGTTTTTATGTGATGTTGCTTTTGCTAAATACATGACTATGTTGTCTTTCTCTTTACTCTGCTTATCCAAGAATCACAGTACAACTGACAGCCTCTCCACAGCAGGAGTCTGTCAGTGGTATGCTACTAGCAGTGTTTTAGCACTGTCATTGTCCTCCATTAATACTGTGTCCTTCTTCCCATTCCTGGTTCAGTCTGCATCCATGTCATCAAGTGGTATGGGTATGTCTAACCTTCTGTATGTTTTATGATATGGGTATGTCTAACCTTCTGTATTGTTTTATGGTATGTGTATGTCCAACCTTCTGTATGTTTTATGGTATGTGTATGTCCAACCTTCTGTATGTTTCAACTGTATTCACCGGGTTAATGGTGGCAATGATGTGATCATTAATGCTGCTTTTTTTCCTACAATACTTAAAGGTTGTCCCTCTTCAATAACACCATCTTCCCATGAGGTGTTGTCAGGTGTGTGTTTTTTTGTATTCCTGACATGTCATGTATGTTGGCCTTGTAACCAAATTGTGTACTTCATGTACAGTATGTAGAATCAGTGAAACATATGTACAGAAGACCTCAAGTAAAGTCATTATTATTTGTAACATCGCAGTGAGATATATATGTCAAAAGACTTTGATGATCTCCATCATGTTATACAATCACATTGTTCTGATCTGTATCTTTGTGTATTGTAGTACATCAACTATCTGTATCATGTTGCATACCATTCAGTGATCATGTTGTGGTTCAAGATGTGTCTCAGCTTAGTATCATGGCCCCTGGCACACAGGACCTTGAAGTGCTTGGAGAGTCCATCCATAAAGTTGACAGTGATGTTGCTGCAGCTGTAGCCTCAGATGTAGAGGTCAACTTGTCTAGGCATTTGGATGACTGGCATAGTGGATGTTGAGAAGGGTGAGGCCATTGACCAACAGAGCCCAGATGAGACCGCTGCTGATGGCAGTTCTACTCAGCAACCAGAAACAGGACATAGGTGAGAAGACGTTGTGGATGGCCAGCTGTCAGATGGTGTGGTGTCTGCCTCCTACTGCAGACAAATGAAAAATCAAAGCAATCGCATTGGTCAGATGTCCATGCACTTGCACATGACACAGATCATGTGGCACACCAGCTATGTGTCATGCATGAAGAACAAGAGGACAGCCATGGTGAGATTATGGCTATATTGGCTGCTCAGAATGAGAGTGTGCTAGCTGTGGCATGATTGGTAGAAATTTTGGCTTCTACAGTACAATGGTATTGTTGTACTACTAGCAGGATTCTGCATTCCATGACTGTGCTCAGCATATTTCAACAAGGGAGAAGCAGGCCACCTATCTGCAGAACCACAATTGGCCATCAAGCATCACTGTCTGTGTTCCAACCTGCACAGAGTTCAGCAGCTGGCCAGCATGCTGTGGTCCTGCCTGACCCTGATTGTTGTGTGTGCTCTAATGTAGTCCTCTTGTGCAGAGTTGGATGGTTCATATGGTACAGTGTCATTAGCCATGGCATTAGTCTATAACCACAGTCACCTGTTGTGGGGAATGGAAACACTTGAGGTGAGGATGCATTTTGTTGTGAGGAGTATCCTTAGCTTCTGTCCTAGCTGTGTTCTTGTACTTACCTAATAGTAATCCCTCAGGAATTTCACCTTGCTGGAATGCTGCTTTCAGTCCACTTTCCTTCCATATGGCTCCATCTTGGACACTTCCAGGGTGTGTTGCCATGATGTTTGCTATGCTGCCATCTGCTTCACACACAAGTTGGCAGTTTATGGATGGCCAGCCCTTTTTGTTTATGACTCTGCTTCTGAATGTACTGGTATCTTGATAGGTATGTGTGTTCAATCTATTGCACTGAGTACATGAAGGAAATTTTTGATGATGTAAAATTGGTGCATTACAGTTCTCTGCTCCATGGGGGTGGATGGAAAGTATATGTAGTCATCCCCTTTGCTGCACATTGCTTCCTGGAATTTTGCAAGGATATGACTGGCAGCTGTCTATGATACTGTCAAAACGTCCCCCATGTGTCTCTGGAATGTCCCATATGTAAGAACACCCAAGCTGAGACACACTTTAGTTTCAAGGGGATGGGGTTTCCTTGCAGGATATGGACAGAAATGTATGAGGCATGTCTGTTGTAAACTGCCTGCACTAGCTGTCTGTCTAGCTTGTTTCTGTTCATTATTTGCTAGTCTGATTACTGGATTAGTTGCAGCCTTGCTCTGACTCTAGCTGGTTGCCTTCTAGGATGCACAGCTGCAGCCTTGTTTATGGCTTGTTTCACTGCAGCCTGTTGCAGTTATTTAGCAGCAGGTTGCATTTTTATATATTTTGTGAAGTTTTGCTATGGATAGCACCAAAATTCATAGTATTTAATTGAATTCCTTCGGTCCATAAAGCATAAACTGAGGATTTTAATAACTGAGTCAAGGTGACTGTTTGTTACATTTAAGTTGCATTGTGCATTCACAATGTGTTTTGGAATCAGACAAGCACCATGCACGTAAACCCTAATTATACTACTCTGAATATCTAAGTACCTGGGCTGCCTTCAGCATGTATTCTGAAATTGCATTCACAGCAGGTGTACTGAAGTCTTCCTTTGGTGTGCTGCACTGTCCACAAATAGCTTCCCTGAACCTTACAGAATATGGCCCTAAAAGTATTTGTTACTGTTGTGTTCATTATATTGATATGGGCTCAGCCAGTTACCATGCTGCCTGGCTCAGATGTTTGTCATATGGCTTCCCTAGTTTAAAAATATATTCATCTCACTTTTGTCTTCATTTTAACAATGTCACTTGGAGGCTGTTTATTTAACACATTGCATGCAGAGACTACAATTCACATTCAGACACAGGCATAACTGCTCAGCAAACACATGTAAGGGAAAGAGAAAGGGAATAATGGGCTACCAGACTCTCAGATGAATAGTTTACTGAGGTACGCGACATTATTAAGGAGTGCAGGTCCCAATAATAATGTTATATTGTCATTTACAAGCTTTGATTTTGCCATATTTCAGTTATGGTAATGTTGAATGAGAAGTGTTGGTCATGGCTCCATTCAAATGTCAGGGTATGTTACTTGTGCTTGCTTTGCATATTCTTGCCATGCTTCATGCTGGCCAGTATTCAACTTTTCAGGTGATGTCATGATTCCTACTAGCAAGGTGTGTTATGCATGTCATTGCAGGCTTTGATTGATCTGCTTACATTGGTGATGGATACATTCTCCCTGATATGCTATGTTATTGGACATTTCCATAACTATAGATAAAGTGACACATGGTGATGATGACAACAATGATGATGAAGGTGTACCATCATGTACTTGAGCCATCATTCTTGCTGCACCCTGGAGGAGATGATGTCAGGACTGGAACAGAGACAATTATTGGGAGGAGATCTGGGAGGTTTGTGACCAATGTGTTTCGAATGCAGATGAGGAACATGATGGGGAATTTCTTTGAGGACGTGGCACATGCTTTGGACAACTTGTTCAGGGAGGCTCACCCCCGTCAGTCTGGTCCCTCAGGCCGGTAAGTATTGTTTGTGTGCTCCTGTTGTGTTATGCTGCCAACATGGTGATTTCAGTATAATTGACTGGACTGTGCATGCACACTTGTACTTGCATACCATGTAGCTGCCATGCTTATGTGATACATCTGCAAACATACCATGCAGATATCATTGTGTGACATTTATTTATGTTTCAATATGTACATGACACATATTATCACATAACACTTCCCTCCCACATTTAGCTGTCCATTCACTGTGGCAGTTAACCTGAACAGTTAGTCTGTATACATCTGTTTTACTATGGGAACTGACAGACAACAGATGTCCATAGTCCAGCACTACCACTGTGATATGATTCAGATTAGTGTACTATCTTGTGTGTGCAACAGAAGGACACACCATTTCTCATGTGTTTGGATGACAGTTGTCATATTGTCCAACCAACATGATGTGTTGTGTGCTACTATTTGCAATGTTCATGACATGTGGGGTCATATACAGGTATGACATATCTATGGGCAGTCCTCCTTTTCTGACTGCATTAAACACCAATGTAGTATTAATGGATACACAGTGCTAAGGATGATTTATTCTGTAATAACACATTATGCTGAGTTTGCTGTAAGTTACATGCCCTATATCCAGTCCTCATTCACATAAGTTCACACCTTCAACTAATATTTGTACACATAAGCTGATGATTGTACATGTCTCTGCACATAGTCCAATCCATAGTGACACAAAATTGACCTTTGACATGTGAACATTCATTGATGTCTCATTGATGTGCTGCAGTGATGCTGACATGAGTGTCCTGTGCTCAGTAACGAGCAGGGTGCATGACATACACTTTCAGTTGTGCATTCAATGTTGGCATGATAGGATATGTGTATGTGATTGAAATTATTTGCTTGCTTACCTATGCCTGTTGAAGTTACATGATTACACATTGCTGTGTATGTGTGATTTTTACATCCTCATTTCTGGACATCAGCAATCAGTCTGACCATGTGACATACATTTGACATTTGCTTAAATGTATTTTGGTTTGGCTTTGACAGCACCTTGTGCAGTTTACTCATGCATTTGCAATGTGTAAACTTACCTCGTTGTCCAACTTTCTCCTGATATGGACCAAGGTGTCCACCTCACTTCTACCTTCAAACTTTTGTATTATATTTTGCAGATATGTTTGCCTTTGTTGCAATTATTGACCATTATCATGTATTACATGCTTGACAGGGAGAACATGTGCCAAATGTATGGCCATTTTATGGATGCAATACGTCTGCACACAAGTCTCACGCTAATGCTTGCAATACATCCTTGTTTACATTATACTTGTGTGTTACCCAATGTATCTTATTGAAATTCACGTGGACAACCTGGTATATTTTTTAAGATGTAGTGTTAGATTTTTGCAAATATTCTTACATGTCATTGGTGTGTGTGTGTGTGTGTGTGTGTGTGTGTGTGTGTGTGTGTGTGTGTGTGTGTGTGTGTGTGTGTGT
>NC_056725.1:1002735548-1002805548 GCF_019279795.1 Protopterus annectens | reverse complement strand
TGAAAAATTTGCAGTACTTGATAAAACTACCTTCATTACGTATCATTTATTTAAACAGCAAGACTGGGATTCATTGGCAAGCATTATATGTCTGCAGTCTGCTAAATAACATTGAGCAGACAGTGCACTGTAGCCCAATGGTAATTAAATGTGCACTAGGCACAGCATATCACCAAAATACCAGGCATATTCATGCACAGTAAATCAGAATGGCTGTGTTATGGGGAGAGTGATATCACATTAGCATAGTGGATGATCAATGTGACAAGTGTGTGTGTGACCAATATAGATGACATGACCACCGAGCCAGGCTAATACTTCATGTTTCAGATGCATTAATGTGCATTATAAAGCACCACCGAGCTGCCACAGCAGATTGTCGATAGATAGTCGGGACAGCAAAGTATCAACCCAGTTCATTATACAAATAGGGAGGAAGTGGTGAGAAAGGAGAGGAGAATAAGGATACGTAGCATGCAGAGGGGAACAGACAAGGTTGACTATAAGATATGACAGGCTGGGGGGAGCAGCCATTATGGGGCAGAGACCACGTTTATCATTTGAAGAAAAAATGTTAGTGTGATATAGAAGTGATTGAATGGGGAGTGGACAGAGAGAGAAGGTGAGAGATTATGAGCTGATAGAGAAATACAAAATGTAGGCACAGACAGATAGAGTGTCATGCATCTAAAAAGTAGTGGCAACAGTGGTTGGACACAGACTGACAGAGTGTGAACAGCTTGAGTTAAGGAGGGTTAGACAGCATTCAAGGTATGTGGAATGACACTATAGGGAGGGGAACATCTAGATGGCAATAGGGTGTGTGCCACTGCTAAATGCCAGACTGGCCCAGAAGACAGCATCAATATCTCAGTAACCTCTGTGATTGATGTCATGTGCAGGCTGTGCTTCTGGCAGTCCAGTGATTATGGATTTCTTCTGAGTTAGTAAGTCACACCGGGAGCTTCTTCATGGTGCTGAGATGGGCATCCATCTCTTCAGACAACTTGGATGACACCAGTTTCCACATAAGATGCTGATATATGTTAGAAGACTTCTTCTGACCACTGTCAGAAGAGGAACCTGTAGCCCACACTTTCAAATTGGCTACAGAGGCCAACAGTGATACAGTATACAGTCAAATTTCCTTCAGTAGGGTAGCCTGCATCTCCCTACTGAGAGGCAAACCTGATGACCACTGGAAGTGCAGTATCAGATGCATCCATCAGCTCATGCCTGTGCAACTACTGACCCTATAAAAATGTCACCACAACAAGACATCCAGAAGGATGAGAAAGAGAGAACACATTCAAACACACATAATGGACAAATGTTTTATTTATTTTATATTTTATTTTTAATTTGTTAACATGGGTAGTGCACTGATCCAGATGGACCATTTCCAGGCTCAGCCTGAGATACAACACAGAACAAATTTTTAGGTACTTGCAGCAGAATACTTACAAGCATTCACTTGACAATCAAAGGTCACCAGCGGGTGGGGACTCCAAATTCCAATATGGATTGTCAAGACTCCAAGTGTTTAGAGAAATCACTTCAACTAAATTCTTTTACTTTTAAAACAAAATAAATCCAGTCTCAATTCCTCCTTCTTCAAAAGAGAGACTAACTGCACATCATTCCTGTTATAGGTTTTACTGGCATAAGTGCTTCTATCCTTGTGACATCTTATAAAAGGAATGATCTGTAGTCAGTCTCTTTTTTGAAGGAGAATTTAAGGATGAATTTATTTATATTTTTTGGAAATAAAATAATTTAGCTGAGGGGGTTACTGTAAATAACTGGACTCTTGACAATCCTGTGTTGGATTTACAATCATCCAGTCTGGAGAAGAAGTTGAACAGGCATTGTTATCTTACAGTGAGTTGCAAGAAATGATTAATAGGGAATTGTTATATTGCATGAGTCAAGATAAAAGGATTACAGTGTAGGTAACATTATTATCTTACTTATGGTGGCGGCATGTTACTAAGGACATTGACAGTAGAATGGCATTAGAGAATGAATGTAGGATTAATGAGTGAATGGAAAGGAAAGAGAATAGATGAAATGGAGAATAAAGAAAATGAAAAATGCATGTATGAAGAGGAGATATAAGACAGAAGAGAATTAAAATTCAACTGAGTGAGTGGATAGAATTCAAGTTTTAAACTGAAGCACTTGAAAAAAATGGAATATGTACAGATCTGGAGGTGTTAGCTAAGCCATTGTTTTGGAAACATTTCCAGGATGCTTCTATGAATAGACATTTCTTAATGCAGGGTCTGAATTTTGGGTAAGAGTTCGATGTGCATGGGGAGGCTTCCAAAGCCATGACAGAAAAGTTGTATTTGACACAGTGGAGTCTTGCTCAGGGAGAAAGAAGGGAAAGAATGGAAATTGAGACTACCCTATGGGTATTGGTTGATGAGTTGTGGGTTAGTCTACTCTTAAGAAAAGGGCAGAGGGGCAGAGTCATGAATTAGTAACATGAAGATAAGAGAAACAAGAAACAGTCTACCTCACTGAATGATTCAATGTCATTTGCTTTTTTGTAAGTACTAGGCAACAGTGCCCTCTGAGCAGTGCTATGGTAATGAAGTACCACTAATTATTGTCTGTGGTTTGTGAACATAAATGGCATATGCTCCCTGCTACTGAAATAGCCCCTCCCACCTGCTAAGACATCATATTTAGCTCCCACCTCTCAAATGCTGTAAAACAAAGTTTGCACACCTTAATATGCATGCACAACAGCTAATACAATGCTATGATGCCATAGGTATATGTCTGAGTGCTTCCAAAAATATGTGTTCATGCTTTCATAGTATGCTGTACCAGATGTCTGACTCCCACGTCTGAAAAAGGTCTGGATGATGCCACTGCAAGTGTACTCATGTTGACACATGTCACCAGAAAATCCATGCTCTCCTCACCTCATCACTCCCTATAAAGTGACTTGAGCAATTCTTGGAATGGTGCCTACAGTGCCAGCACAAACCATAATATGTCCTTATCACTTCTTCAGGGCATATATGGAGTCTTTTTTTTTCTATTTGACATTTTGGCACATCTTTAATACTTGCAAATGCAGAAACACAATTGACAAGTACTGCGATTATGCAATGCAATTCAGTACAAAAATATACTTCCCTTTGAATTTTTAAAAGCGCTCTTTTCTTACCCCCTGTTTTTCACACCTGTTCATATGATAGATGTGCTCCTTGGAAGTAAATGATGTGCACCAGTGTAAGGCTTACTCATATGGATTCCTGTATTCAGGTGTTCTGTGAGTTGTTTAATCAAGTCAATCAATAGTTATTACATTGTTTTAAGTATTCAACGGTCCATGACCTTGCAGCTCTCTGCTAAACTGAAACATCACTGTTCAAGTAGCCTGTTGGCTAAAGAGATCTGTAGGGGTCTGTCTGTGTCCATAAATAATCATGTGGACTATTTGTGAGGTTGAAATCAGTAAGCTGATGCTTTACAAAAAAAGTCCACTTCTGCTGTGTAGTCAGGTATAAACAATCAAAGAATGATCGACATCTGACTTTTAGGCTTCATATACAAAGTGATGCATACCCTTCTAGTGTAACATACTCGAAGTATAAAAATGCTAGATTTAAAATTATGAACATGTGTGATATTACTAATTGCATTACTACTATGCTCTACAGTGAGTTTATGTGGTACTTCTTGGTATCACATGAAAGCTTAGATAATGCTGGAGCATATCTCAGTGTTACTTCATGTCTAAGTAATACCACTTTACAGATACACTTAATAATAAATATGACATTAATGCATATCTGAATATTTTATGTAAGTATCTCAGGCAGCATTCTCATTGTAGTGTGGTAGAACAGCATCTCACCAGGCAGCTCAACATGCAAGTCAGGAATGTCTAATTACACAAATGCAGTGTTCAGCAAGTTTGTGTCTTTCGGCTTTTCCTGGATAGGGTTCGCCACAGCGAAACTCCGGTCCGCTAATGATTGGCAGTGATAAACTGTAATTATTATGCCAAGTTATGAATATGGGCCATGTTAATATTTCATCTAATAGCTTGACCCATCTAGACTATATATGATACTTCATGATATCATATGAGACCTTACGTAGTGGTGCAGAAGGTATCACTGTCACGTGTTCTCTTCCTCTACTGACCTGCAGATATTTATATTTGTTTAGTAATACAATATACACATTGGTATTAATATCATATATTTGTAAATATCTCAGATGTTGTCCAACTGGCTGCATTCTAGAACAGCATTTCACATGCCCAGTCAACATGGAGCTCGTGATAACCTCTCAGATAGACAGGGTACTCTGTACCAGAAAAAAAAGGGATTTATTTCCCAAAAATATAATGAATGCATGCCACGTGTTAATAATCATATTAATAACTTGAACCAGAAGGAGTTTATATAATCCCCTGTGGCTTCAAATGAAAACATGCACAATGGTAGAAAAAACTTTGCACTGATAGTTGGTGTCTAAATGCAAATATGTATGCAAATCATAATTACACAGATATCTTCAAAATGGATTGACATCTACAAAACTGCTTTGCAGCAAATTCAAGATCACATCTGCATGAACAAAAGTCACACTAATAGCTGTGGTCTATCTACTATGGTTAAAGAAATATTGATAGTAATTTGCATAATTATAATAATGAAATGTACATATTGTCTAATTACCTGTTCGATATAAAAGTACTATTACGTCTGGAGGACAAATTAAAACAATTGTAGAAAGGATTATATAGTGAATAACTTTTATATTTATATTCTTTGTAACTTTTACAGATTCTTATATATATATATATATATATATATATATATATATATATATATATATATACATAAGTTTCAGGCAGGAAATTATCAGAGTCAGAAGTTGAGAAATTCTACTCTGGTTAGGAGAGAGAGTTAGTATGTCAAACAGGAGCCATGCAGGTTACAACTCCTGATGAAGCCACTTGAGGAGAAAAATGGTAGCCCCTAGTAGCCAGATGCATATGTGAAAATCAAGCATGGCACTTCCAAATTTTAATGGTCAGAGCAGTAACGACTGTATTATGTTATGACAACAGATGGAAATACTAACAAAGACAGTGTAATTGGATTTAAAAGTATAGCTTGATTAACAGGCAATCTGCAAGTTAAACTGATTACTAATAAACAAGTGCTACAAAAAGTCTAATTACCAATGAAAACAGCAATATGGGGACACATGTTTGAGTCTGGAATGAGAAAGGTGATATGGACAAGGCCAAAGTATGTAAAACTAGACATACAGAAAAAAACAACTGCAAGGATTAAGTAAAAACATGGGCCCAGCATAACATACTATGGCCAAAAGAAAGAAAGAAACATTAAATGAAAGAGAAAATAAAATTTAGTAGTCAATTGTAGGAGTAGGAAAAAAAAAAAAAAAAAAAAATATATATATATATATATATATATATATATATATATATATATATGAATGCTAAGAATAACAAGGAAGAAGAATTTCACAATGTTAATAAAATGGATGTTAGGGATGATTTTATCTTTTTGGGTAATTCACACTTAAGACAACAAGTTAAGGTGGTAACCATGCTAAGGTAAGAGTCAGTCATGGTGTCTTATTTGCCTGGAGTCATACTGGAAGAAATACCAGATATGTGTACCAAACTAATAAGAGATAAAACCGCTGCACAACTATTTTAATCATGGCAGGGGCTAAGGATTTATATAGTGTGCAGGGGAAAATAATGGTAGGATTTATTTCTTGTGAGATTCGTCCATCTCCTGTGTTTACAAATTATGCCTTAACTAAAACTAAGCTTTTTTAACACATGGTTAAAAAAGCAAGGTCTCATGAAGAAATATAAGGTAAATGCACAATAGGAAGAGTTTATTTTAGACTATGAGTTGTTTTCAAATGGCTTGCTTCACTTAAGTAACAAAGGAAGTCAACATGTAGCAAAGCTATTCAAAACTATTTTTGGTTACTTTTTTAGCAGGCAAAAAGTAGACACAGAGATGAGTTGAGAAGTGAAAATCAAAACAATAAGATATGTTTTTTACACTAATGCACATAACATTGAATCAAATATATAATTATATATACAGCAACTTGGCTTAAAGATCATAATAATAGTTGTGGCATGAGATACTGGGTACTTGATGTTTGATGGTTTTAGTAACTTCAATTTGAAAATACCAGAAAGAAAGGGGGTGGAATTATGGTATTAGTTCATTCAACTATCGCAAGCACTTCGGAAAATATGAGTAGTTAAGATGGAATCATGACTATCATTTAAAAAATGTTGTAGCAGGGGGTGATTGCAGAATCCTTGTAGTATGCATAATACCTACAATGAATGCATAACAGCATGAATATTTTCTAAAAAAAAAAAAGAAGGTCATGTTGATAAAAGGCCATCCATTATCTTTGGTGATTTTAAGTATCCCAGGATTAAACTGAAAAATAATAGCCCTAATACCTTTTCTGGAATCATATTTTCTGGACATACTAAGTTAATATAATTTAATCAAAAAGTGTATTTTACTGCAGGAGGTCCAAATATACTTGATCTTGTATTATACAATTTGAATTAGTTAACATTCATACTAACAAACCTGACACATTTATGTAGTACAACCTTAAACTGCAAGACATAAAGGTAATTCATTATGAATTAAGTAAGGAAAATTGGAGTAGATCTCATTTAGAAGCAGTAAAGGACTGTGGTTGGGATAAGTTTAAAAACATTTGTCATACAAAAGTCAACAAAATTAGAATTTTACAAACAAAAGAAAGAATTGAAAGAATGGAAGTCACAGTAGCCATCTTTACTGAAATTATTAAGGAAGAAAAAGCATGTATACAATATGTACAAAAGGCACATCACTAAATGTGATAAAAGAAAATTAAACAGTATTACAAAAAAGGTTGACATCTTTCTTAAAGGTGAAGAAAAGGAATTATGAAAATTTTCTAATAAATCTAAACTAAAGCAATAAAAAGCAATCAGTGCCAAAACTTAAACCAAAAGCTCACAGCTAACCAACCACCATAAATAAGGCACTTTGTAGGTACCAGGAATAAGTCATAAAGCAACAATCAACTAGTGAGCCCAAACACTTTAATGGACGATAGCAAAACCTCCACAAAGTGCCTTATTTATTCTAATAAATCTACCTGACCACTGATTTTTTTTTTAATGGGAAAGCTAAATATAGCATTAGGGGTAAAATAAGACCTCTTTAAGATGAATCTGGTCATATTTTAGAAAAACAGGAAATAGTAGAAACCTTCATTTCTTACTTTTTGTAAATAAATACTGAAATATAAAAACTGATGGAAAAACAACCATTTAATGTGACCATTGGGAAATGTGTCACATGATATCAGAAGATGTTAAAGTACCTTACACTAGAAAAGGTTAATAAGAGAAGCTCAATGGGATGTGACGAAACTCTCAATGGAATTTATAAGCATACCATCTAAAAACTTGAAAGGCCTGTTAACTAGAATGTTTAACAGTATGTTATAAACTGGATTTGTTCCCAAGGACTGGAAAATTCCACATATTGTACCCATACAAATGGGTGGCAATAAAACTGATAAATGAAATTACAGACCCGTAAGTCTGATGTCCATTGTCAGTAAATGCATGGAAAGATGCATATTGAGTTTGGTCATAAAGAATAACATTTATGGTAATAATTTAGATAATTGCCAACATAGATTCATGAAGGTAAAATATACCTTTATGTGTCAAATCCTGTTTTATGATAGCATATCAGCTGTAAGGGACCAATGATAAAACAATGCGGTTGTGTACTTGGATGTTTAGGTCATGATTTTATAATAAGATGCCTTGAGACACTAAGAATAAACACATACTTAAGAAACCAGATATCTATTTGGATAACTAAAGGACAACAGATTTGTATTGCAAAATATACACTCCATCCTTAAAACAAGCAAAAGGCGGCGGGGGGAGGGGCTTCCACTGAGATCTGTGCTTGGACCTCCATTTTTCAGCATGTTATTTCAGAAATGTCTCTTTCTAGAAATTTAGGCTTCTAAAATGCACAGACATCTGCCAAGGTGGGAGTGGAAACTGACAAAAATGAGGATGCATGTATGCTAAATTGTTACTTGTATATGATAGAAGACTGGGCTACACTAGTAGGCCTTCAATATAATTATAATACATGTAGGGTAGTATTGTTTAGAAACAACACTGAATATGAAATTAAAAAAGGCAACATTAAATTGGAAAGAGTAGGCAATATGAAGGACTTAATTGTTGGTAGTGGTTTAAATTTTAAATACCATTGTCTTGAGATTAAAGATAGGACACCAAGACAGGTAGGGCTGATGCTGAATATACTTGAGACAAGAGATCATAAAGGAATGAAGGATGTATTCATATCCATCATAAGACCAATGCTGGAATACAATTTGATCTTCTGTAGTATAACAATGATTGAAAAAGGAGATGTTCATGTGGTGCAAAGGCATTATATTAAAAGAACAAGAATTAGATGCATGCCATACACAGAAAGATTAGAATATCTAGGTTTGTATAGTATTCATTACAGGCTGGTCAGAGGGAAATTCTGCCTGGCTTTTAAATCAATAACTGACAATGATTTATTATCTCAGCTTAGATTGGACTTGGTTATACCATTCCAGGGTATAAGAGAAAGGGTGACCAACTGATAAAATGAAAAATAATAAGACTCAAAGAAGGGACTGATATGCAAAACAGCAAATTCCAAGACTGTAGAATAAGTCACTATTAAAATTCAAACAACCAAACACACTAACTATGTTTAGAAGCAGACTGGATGACTAAGGGGGAAATAATAAATTCAAACATGGAATACAGGAATCACAGTAGGACTGTTACAGTTCAGATAGGACTGCCTGCAGATATGGTACAACTATGTGGCTATTCAATGTTCTAGTACAGTGTCATTATGCTACAGGTTTACAAAGGCTGTGTATATTAGTATACTGGTCATATGCTTCTGAATGGCCATACCAAGCATGGCTAGCACAGGCTAGGCTGTGTAACAATAAATTACATTCGGGAAGGGATTCAGAGACAGTGGAGCTAATATGATTCATTAACATAACTTCCTTGCTGTGAGACCCTAGACATGTCGCATGTTTCATCCTAGAGGAATCTGAAAGGACAGATATGCAGAAGGTACTTGGTGAGTCATTCCTCACATACACACAGCACACTGCACTGTACTGCACTATACAGATGTAAACTAAATAGTACTAATCTGGTGCAAATCCTACTTATAGTCAAGTGGTCATTGCTAGACCAGCTTCCACATTCAAGCCACATCTAAGTGTGAGGACGTAACCACTTCCCCAGAGAGGGAGAACAGGAATCTCTCCATTTCTCTGAGCCATTTACATGTTTATAGTCTACTAATTTGCTGGATTGACTTTGGTAATGACCTGTGACTTACCTTTTGCATGGAGTATCATATCATCACCCCTTCACAACACCTGTTGCTATGAGTTATTATGGTCATCCACAGCATTCATGTTCTTCTCTACTTTATGCTACACCTGGTACTATTTTTGATTATATGAATGCCATTGCTAAAGCTGCATATATTAATGTTATGGTTCCTTAGAATTATATGCATTATACCGTTACTGTAGGTTTTTCTTTTTTTCTTTCTGTTGGAATTTTTCTCCTGGGGCCTCCACTGAAAATGGACCTTTTTGTCCAGATTATCTTAAATCAGTCAATCAGTAAATAAATAAATTATTAAATAAAAATGAAACAAATGCAACCCCATTGATTCTGCTTGTAGTCAACGTAGTTTTAATCTTTACTATAATATCTTTACTTAGCTACAGTATTCCTGTCTGTCTTGCTTAGTTTTTGCTGTCTTTTTCTTATGCATAATGAAATCCTCAGTTCGTATTTGCTTTGCTTTGTGGTTGTCTTAACAGATTTGCCCTGTAGCTTGCATCATTGCTGAAAAGGGTCTCTGTACCAGTTCACTTACCTGACTAACAAACTAAAATAAATAAATAAATAAACTAGCTCTAATGTGGTCTGCTTGTCCATCTGGTATTTCACCATTATCTTGTGGTCTGTTAGATGCTGTTACATGAAGCTCTAACAGTACATTCTGTTATGGTGCAGATGGTTATGATGTGCAATGTTGTGGGCACTGGCTTTATTGGTGGCCACTAATATACGTTACTCGGCTATAGCAGCTGCTATTTCTAACATGTCATCCCTCTGCATAAAGGGGGGCCATTTATTGATGCAGGAACATTACAGACCTATAAATTTGACTAGTGGTATATGTAAGGCCGTGCAAAGAATAATTATGGA
Organism: Protopterus annectens; assembly: GCF_019279795.1. Taxonomy (NCBI): domain Eukaryota; kingdom Metazoa; phylum Chordata; order Ceratodontiformes; family Protopteridae; genus Protopterus; species Protopterus annectens. Next base: position 1,002,795,158 of record NC_056725.1, on the reverse strand, counting down.
TCTAATACATAATGACATAGAGAACCTTCAAACACTGGACCTGACCCAGACTGGCTTTGTCAAGGGCAGGTCATGCCTACTGAATCTGGTGGAATTCTTTAAAAAAATCACTATGACCATGTATGGTGATAAAATAGTACATACCACCTACCTCGACCTGGGCAAGATATTTGATACAATTTCCCCATTCGGTTATTACAAATATACTCACAAAACAGGGCATAAATCCCTGTGTCACTAGATGGATAGCCAATGGGCTCATAGACAGGATACATGTAGATGAAGTGGCTGAGTCCAGATCCAGCAAGAGACCAGTTAAAAGTGGTGTACCGAAGGTCTCAGTGTTGGGACCACTGCTATTCAGAATATAATTTTCTGAAGTCAAGAATAATGTGGACTACCTCTGGATGAGAAATATTGCAATGATTACAAGCTGAGGGCAATCACTGAATCCCCAGTGATGTAGATATAATTTATGACAGTCTAGATCAGTATATGATTGGTGCCAGAACCATGGCCTAAAGCTAAATATGAAAAAAATCGTTATCATATCCTTTGGGAAGTCAAATACCCCTGTGGATTGCAATATCAATAGCACACTCCTAATAGTGGACTCAGACGTGAGAGATCTATGTGCACAAATAGACAGTGACTGAACTCTGACTGCCATTTGTCCACAGTGCTGAGAAAGTCCTTTTATGTGGCACAACTTATAAGATTGTGTGGCATCCAGATCCAACGAAATTATAGTCCAGCTCTAATCAACTTTTAGACCAATAATCAAGTACAATGCTCCATTTGGTATGTACTTAACTAGGCCCTAACTGCAGCTGGAGTTACCTCAGAGGTTCCTAACAAAGAAAATACAATTTATAAACAACATGAACTATGTGGATAGACTAAAAGCTCTATCCCTTTTCTCTGTCTCCTACTGACTATTAAGGGTTGATCTGTGCCTGACCTGCAAAGCACTCACACACCCAGCCCTGATGGAGCTGCTACATATCCACAAGTCAAACAGCACAATGATTTCCTGATGTAGGGATCAAAACATTGCCAATAACTCAAACAAAACATACTGGAGATACAGATATATATCTCTGAGAGTGCCCCTTCTTTCTAACAGGCATCCTATTCACATTACGCAGAGCACATCCCTGACAATCTTCAAACACAATTTGGATCAATGGATGGGTTATCACAAATTGACAACTAGGATAGTGCCTATGTCAATTATGCGACAGGAGCAATCTATAAGATACTCAAGGTAAAGGCACAAATCCATGCCATCGTCTTGCACCTAAGGACCATATATTGTATAACATTGGGTTATATTGGCTAGGCTTGTAAAGGCCCTTAAGCCATTAGACTAATAATCTCCTATGAACTTACGAAACTATGAAACTATGTCCAGATGCCCCAGTGTTCAGAATAGAAATGTGTCCTGGTACAGTGTGCCTGCTTTATGCATTTCTGAATCACTCCAAATGTTTTAGGTCATCATGTATATATCCATGTGACCCAGTTTCATGGAACTTCTCATTTCCATATCATTGTGCAATTGTCTCCATGTACCACATGATGCACTATTGTTTTCTTTGTATAGTCATGCCATTTGAGTCTCTGAATTGCTCATACCTTGTAGAATACCTTAATTTGTGCTTTACATTGAGCTAAATGTCTGTGAATCACAGCCTTTGTCTTAAAGACTATTAATGACATTTAGTGTCAGTGATAATTAAATTATGACTTCACTTCTTTTTTGTAGATTAAAAAAACACATTAATGCATGGTTATGCTGTAGTATTTCCACAGGCAGAGAGATGAAGTTTTGTTTCTGCATGTAACAAATGTGCAATATAATATATGCGGTGCTTCATCCAACACTGACCTGCATTCTGTTCAGACACAGGGGCAGGAAGATGAATATACAGACTGATCTCTTTCACTGACCAAATGGCAGCATATTTACAAAGAATTCTCAAAAACAAAAAGGACTACACGCACATTCACACACGCACACACTCATTCATGCACTCACGCATTCACACACTCACACTCACACATACACACACTCACAGATTTATAGTTCTTAGCCATCTTCCCAAAACCATACACTCTGTAAGTATCCTCCTTAATGTATAACCTCTGCATGCTATGAGTAAAGGCTTGGTAACCACACGTCACAATCAGTGATATGTGAGACTCAAGAGAACTGGAATACATGCTGTTTTGTGTTCAGTTTGCTTCTGAATATAGTTGGACTTCAAACTGATGGGGGAGTAATACATAATAAAATGAAGTGGCTACTCCTCTGAAGTCTCCATGGTGCCCACTATAAAGCTTCATGAAGAATTTAATCAATGGATTAAAAAGCAGGCATAAGGTGCTTTTCTGAGCTTCTTATGGCTGGAAGAAAGAACTGCATGATGTAGTTGAAGTAAATGTCAGGAAATTAATTTAGGAAGTTCATACATTTATTGAAGACTTGGTAAAGAAGCAAAGCTGGAAAATACAATTATTTATGGGCTCTGAGACATCCTCCAAATTTTTAATACCGCTTTGGCTCCATGCTGTCATTCATTGTTAACATTGGGCACTTCCCCAAAATGGGTACAGAAACTTGTCAGATCAATATATTTCATCTTTATACATAAATTATTTTTTGTAGTATTTTTGGGGTACTGACCTTTTAACTTCTTCAACAATTTTAAATAGAAAAGGAGACTGCATATTGTATCTGACAATATGTGCTTATAGTTTAGACAATAAAGGAAATAACTGTAAAACTCTATCAAGAAATCTATATAAAGTGCATCTGTATATATATATATATATATATATATATATATATATATATATATATATATATATATATATATATATATATATATATATATATATATATATATATATATATATATATATATATCTTAATCAGTTAGTATTCTCACAAACTCTAAGAAGATGATGGACTCAAAAGAAGTGTTTCCTGGTACACAGTCTTTTGTCAGCCAAGACGGACTTTGCTGACATTTTTATGAGCTTCAATAACAAGTTACTAGCTAGAGACAATGAAGCATATTCAGTGATGTAGTAAAGAATGGCTGAGAACATTACATTCACTGCCGACGTTCTATCTTATGTGGTTCCCTATGACTGAACTTAGACAGAATGTTTTTCCCATACTGACGTTGTGTTAGATATCATTCTATTTATAAAGAAAACTAGAATTGCAGCCAGGTTTTCGGTATTGCAGAATGTCATGGCAGTGAAATCATAGTACTTTCTGAATGCAGTTGAGAGTTAGCTGGGTTTACTATGTAGATAGTCATTTTGAGAGTGCGCTGCTGGCATACAAGGATTAAAACATGACTATGGTCCAGGTTACCTAACTTTTTGACTTTTTTTCTTTGTTTAGGCCCCATTTTCCCTTGGTTTGCCTTGCCAGCCATATTGCTGTGGGTAGGAGAAATACCATGTCACCATGGCAGTAATGACTGACATTGTCCACTCACTACCTCACTCAGTACCTTCTTGTCTGCATACCTCACTGAGGGACTTTATCCTATTCATTAGAATTTACTGTTACCCTTCCAATACTGTCAGTCTGAAAGCACTACTGCAAACAACTCTCCCCACACAAAAAAGAAACTACAACACACACACACACACACACACACACACACACACACACACACACACACACACACACACACACACACACACACACACTCACATAGACACATGCATAAAATTTCGGTAGAATGTGTTGACAGAGTTTCCCCCCTCTATAACCAACCAAATCTGTGTTGTACACATACGCTGTATACTCCTAAAGATGAGTACATTCCACTTCTATTTCAGGCTGGCCTAGTCCATTAAAGCATGCATTGCTCAACTGATACTGGGTGTATATCCCTGTATCAGTGATATCCCCTGCATACCAGACTCTGTTAGGGTCTGTTTGCCCCCTAAGTGATGTTGTGACAGCTACTGCCACTAATTTCCCTACCATGTGTTTTTAAGCATGACTACCAACGTACATGTATTTGCAAGTACTGTGAAAGAAAGTACACATACCTTCAGCAACCTGAAAATCAGTTTTACACAATCTTCCTTTCTGAAATCTCCTGCAGCTTGTTTTCCAATTTCATCTCTACAAATTCGTCAGTAGTGCGAGGAGGCTCTCTGTTGTCTGTTTGCACTTATATAACATAAATTCAGGTCTCTTAGGAATGATAATTATCCAAATGAGGGGTCAATTTATGAATTTTTTTGAATCAGTCAGTCTGCACATCGTGCCAATCACCAGACCTTCACAGAAAGTTCTACATGGAGTTGTGCACACACCTGCACATCTACAAAGTGCAATGTGTATCCTCAGGTGTGTGGAAAATGAATGGGGTTTCCACACAGCTTCCAGCTTAAATTTGTAAAGGCTGGAGTCACTCAAGAGCACAAATTCTCTAATTGTTAATGAATAGGCTGTGTTTTCATGTTCCACATCTCCAATACTTACTTGCACCATTTCAAAACTGGTATGATCTGTTATCAACTTTGCCCCACACTGAACAACTGGGTTGCTTGACACTGCATGAAATCTGAGTAAAGAGGGGCTGCAACCAACTAGCACAGAGTGTCAGGTGTAGTGCATGACAGAAGAATGCCAAAAAAGCTGAAAAGTAAGGTATACAAAACAGTGGTGTTACCAGTACACCTGTATTGTACAGAAGCCTGGTTAGTAAAGGGAGAGCAGTTGTGGAAGATAGAAGTGATGGAAATTAAGTGCCTGAGAACCATGGTAGCGTGTACATTGTGGAACCAATGAAGAAATGAGGACATAAGAGCAGAAGCCAAAGTAGCTCCAATTGCAGAAAAGATCAAAGAGAATAGATTACGGTGGTTTAGGCACATGTGCAAAAAAGCAGAAGACAGTCTGGTGAATAAGATTTGGAAGAGACAGAAAGATGGGAAGAGGAAAGGAGAGTGTTCAGGAAAGAGATAGATGGATTGTGTGAGAAAAGATCTGTGACAACTAGGTATGTATGTTGAAGAAGGCCGGAGAGTGGCATTGAATCAAAAGACATGGTGACAATTGGCACAACACCTCAACTCCATGTAGAAAATGAGAAAAAGGGGGTTGATGATGATGAAACATACCAACAAAGCCTATGCAACTAGCTTTACTGATAAATAGAAGCTTCAGAAAACTCATAGAACAAAATCATGGTGGCAAATATTGGGGTACAACTTGTGGAAAGAGCACAAATATTTTGGCAGCATTATAAATGCTCACCACTCATCATAACTACTGCAAGAAGCATTAATAATACCTCTTCCTGCAGAATAAACCAAAATATGAGAACAGTGGGCTACTGCTCATTCCAAGTTAGACAAAGTTCAAGAAAAAAAGAGAAGAAAAGATGGGTTCCCATCACTGATGTGGACCCCTTTTCTGCTACTCACAAGCTGAACTTAAAATCCCCAGAATAACAAAACAGAACAAACTAAGATCCCTTCTCTAATCCTTTCAATAATGATAAAGTATTAACATTACATACATTTAACAAAATCCAAATAACTGGTGCAGTGCGAATAACAGAAGACCAGGAACCAAATGAAAAATGCACCAAGCAAGCCTGTATACAAACTCTGTTTATTGCAGTAAAAACACACCAAGATCTTGGTGTGTTTTTACTGCAATAAACAGGGTTCATATACAGGCTTGTTTGATGCGTTTTCCATTACATAAATGTAACTCAATATTGTTCAAGTGAACACTATCTGACCTATACCATGCAGAAACCCTCTTGTCAAAATCCCAGTGATCCAATACAGTAAATTGCACCTGATACCTTTTGATTCACAACATGTCTAGTCATTTACACACCATCAGTTCAATAAACCTGCCTTCTGTAGCCAAGTCTGATGTCCTACCTAGGTGAAAAGAATGAGCCAAAATTCTATCAGATGAAATACTCTGGCCATCCAGGGTACTCCTCAGACCTATAACAATAAACTTTGAAAAAACAAACTACTACATTTCCCATAGACACACATTTCGATTGAACTGCCCAATAAACTGGACACATCAACACCACACATTTCTCCTAGAAACAGTCTGCTGACTTTGCACTCCCTGATCAGACTTAAACCCACTCAGTCAAAAGAGAACCACTGAATTTGTAATCCTCAAATCACTTCAATATAATTTTCCTAACAACTCACTGGAAAAGTCCAGTCATGCATAAAAACAAACAATGTTGCCCATTAAACATATGCATTATTACTTGAAAACATCATACATAAACCTTTTAAAAACACATGCAAGAACTGCAGGACTAAGTCTATTGTCATAATCCAACTCCTTCACTGTTTCTGAACCCTTCAAAATTGTAAGAATCCCATATTTGTTAGCCCCACAAATCTAATTGCTGCACTTGTGACAGCCAGGTGGACCATTACTGTTCTCAATGCTTCAACCAACTCTCATCTGTGAACCAAAAACCTGATAATCAATCTAAAAAAAAAAAAAAAAAAAAAATCCTAGCTTGTTTCCTGCCTTTCCTGTAATTTATCTAGTCCAGATACAGACTTGCTGTATCTAGGACTGTTTGTAAGCTCCTGAGCCCCCCAAGCCTTTTTGTGTTGGAGAGAAGCCTTCTAGCTTATCATTAGGAGTGGTATGCACTAGGTAGCCTATCTACCACAGGAGAAGAGGTTTCTGGACCAGAAATTATAGTTTATTGGCCGTTTGGGAAGCTCTTCCATCTTTCAACCTTCTGATGATTCAAAAGCCTGTGTTTGTGCTTGTTTCCTGCCTTTCCTGTTACTAGTCTAGTCCAGGTACAGATTTGCTGCATCCAGGACTCTTTGTAAGCTTCTGAGCCCCCCCCACACACACCAAGCCTTTCTGTGTTGGAGGGAAGCCTTCCAGCTTATCAGTGAGAGTGGTAAGCATCAGGTAGCCTATCTACCACGGGAAGAGTGGGTTTTGGCCCATAAATTGTAGTTTATTGGCCGTTTAGGCAGTTTTCCATCTCTTTCAACTTGCTGGCTTAAAAGCCTGCATTTGCGCTTGTTCCCCACCTTTTCTGTAACTAGTCTAGTCCAGGTACAGATTTGCTGTATCCAGGACTCTTTGTAAGCCTCTGAGGCCCCCAAGCCTTTCTGTGTTGGAGGGAAGCCTTCTAGCTTATCAGTGGGAGTGGTAAGCATTAGATAGTCTATCTACCACAAGAGGAGTGGTCCCTGGCCCAGAAATTGTAGCTACTGGCCATTTGGGCAGTTTTTCCTATCTCTTTCAACTTTCTGGTTTAAAATCTGCACTTGTGCTTTTTTCCCACTTTTCCTGTTACTAGCCTAGTCCAGATACAGAGTTGCTGTATCCAGGACTGTTGGTAAGCTTCTGAGCCCCGCAAGCCTTTCTGTGTTGGAGGGAAGCCTTCTAGCTTATCAGTGGGAGTGGTAAGCACTAGGCAGCCTATCTACTACAAGAGCAGTGGTTCTGGCTCAGAAATTGTAGTTTATTGGCCGTTTGGGAAGTTTTTTTTCCATCTTTCACAACTTTCTGGTTTTAAAGCCCATGTTTGTGCTTGATCCCACCTTTCTCGTAACTAGTCTAGTACAGCTACAGATTTTCTGTATCCAGGACTGTTTGTAAGTGTCTGAGCCCCTCAAGCCTTTGTGTTGGAGTGCAGCCTTCTAGCTTACTAGTGGGAGTGGTAAGTACTAGGTAGCCTGTCTACCACAAGAGGAGTGGTTCTTGGCCCAGGAATTGTAGTTTATTGACCATTAGGGAAGTTGTCCATCTCTTTCAACTTTCTGGTTTAAAAGACCACATCTGCACTTGTTTCCCATCTTTCCAGTAACTAACCTACTGGAAAGCACTAGAAAGCCTTAAACTGACATAAGCCTTCTAGCTTAAAAGAGAGACTTTGGAGTGATTATCAGTTTTCTGTATTCTCTTGCTGTACTTAACTGTTTTCCACCTAAACGTTGATTTTACAGCACTTATTGTGATTTAAAAGCTTGTTTTTTTCACATATTGTACTTATTTGACTGCCTGCACTTTTATAAAGTTGTTTTTTGTTTAAATAAATTGTTTAACTGTTGTAAGCTACACACTAAAGTGCAATAGCCTTTTCTGATCACTTGCAGTCGTTTAAAGCTGTTTTAAGTGTACACTTTACTGTTTTTGCCTTATCTTTTCAAAAAATATAAATAAATAAATTTCTTGTTTCCCACCTTTCTAAGCTAGTGTAGTCCAGTTTTCAGGCTAGTGCTGAATTCAGGGCTGTGTTACAAGTTTCTGAGTTGCCCATACCTTACTTGGATAGAGGGAAGTTTCTCTGTTCACCTGTGAGAGAGGGGAACTTTGAGCAGCCATCTGTCCCTGGAGGAGTGGTTCCAGCCCAGAAGTTAGTAGTTTAAAAAATGCGTTGCATGGTTTTGTGCGCTGGGCAGCACCGGTTAGCTAGGGTTAAATTATTCCCAGCTCCACTAAGTCTCCTCTTCAGTTTTTCACTTGAAACTAGTCTAACTCTCAACCTAAGCACTCAAAAAGCATCCTACAGTCCAGCACTTGCTCAGAACTAATAGCAAGCACTAATACACCCCGAACTTGACTGCCCAGCAGGGCAAGGCTCTTTATCCACCTCTCACCAACCAAGCGACTAAGCAGCTCACCCTACTATTCAGGCATGACCAAAGGGCAACTTCAGGTGTACTCTCCAGTCCAGCTGGTGAATCTGGGTATCCTGAGGCAATGTTACAACTGCCTCATCTACACAGACAGCCCTCTCCTCCTACCACAAAACACTAACATATGTGAGAGATGCAATTATACAGCCAAACTGGAGACTAAGGTATCTCCACCCAAGACTGGAACAGACAGTCATGAGGAGAAGGTTAACACCTGCACCACACCTCCAGCCTCACATATACCTACTAAACCAGCACTGGCAAAAATACACATAAATACACAAAATCATACTCGAAGGCTCTAAATAAAAACCTGCAAAAGCATCAGAGAGCTCCAAAGCAGACACCCACAAAATCTGAACCTCCCGTCACAAACCAGACAACACATAAAACACAAAATCAGTGTGCCGTACAATCACAGCCCTTAAGGCGAAATAACATACCTAACACACTAGTAATAGGTGACTCAATAGTCAGGCACACTGACACCCCACTCACTAGGCTGGACAAGGAGAAGATTACTGTTAGCTGCCTGTCAGGAGCCAGAATCTGCCACATAACACAAGCACTCAGGTCACTCCAGAACAAGTACAAATATGACTTTGTCATTGTTCATGTTGGTGTGAATGACCTGAGCCGCACCTCCCTGGACTACATGAAAAGAGATATGGAAGAGCTCTCTGATCATGTAGCCCAGGTGGGTATGACCCTGACCCTGAGTAGCATCCTGCCCTCACCAAGAATGATACCTCAGCATAAAGAAAAAAATGATCAATTTCAACAATTGACTAAGCTTCTGATGTCATTCAAAGGGAATCCAGTGTCTGTCAACCTGGGATGACATGCTCGACAAGCCACGTTGCTTCACAAGAGACGGCTTGCACCTGTAACCCCTTGGCTTTCGAATACTGGCCAAGGCTCCTGCTGCCCCCTTAGTGCCTTTTTTAGGCAAGGCTCAAAATTCAAACCCACCTCCGTAAACAGCACAAGTAAAAAATTGAGGGTTATGCTATTCAATGCCAGGAGTTTAAATCTCAAAATGCATGCGCTCAAAGCACTCCTAAGTATGGAGAATGTTGACATCTGTGCAGTAACTGAAATCTGGTTCAAGGCTCCAGAGAGCACTCCAGCACTACTGGGCTACAACTCATACCACACATTTTGGCCACAGAAAACGGACCGAAACACAAAAGGATGGGGTGTATCCATATTCATCAAGGATACCCACACCTCTAGGTTAGTGGTGCAGCATGATACCTCTGAGATCATCCATGTGCAACTAACATCGTGCAAATCTGCAATGCAAATTGTGGCCTGCTACAGATCACCCTCCATGACCCAGGACCACCACTCCACCTTTCTGGAGACACTGGCAAACAAGAAAGTCTTACCGAACACCCTGATCTTGGGAGATTTCAATTACCCTACCATTAACTGGGAAAACTACTTGAGTACAAACTCCCAGGCTCAGCGCTTCCTGGAATTTATCAACTCAAATGCCCTGGATCAGCTGGTAAATTCCCCTACCAGAGGCCACAATATACTGGACCTGGTCATCACCAACATGGGCAACAGGTGCTCCATACCAGAGGTCAACCTGCCACTGGTTAGATCAGACCATAAACTAATCACCTTGGATGTTCACACCCCACCACCATCTCCAACCAAGGAAACCACAGTGAAAAACATTTCTAAAGCAAACTTCACCTTACTTAAGGCAGAGGTGGTAAGTTTCACAGCCCCCACGCTAAAGGATAACAATGCCCAAGATGCAGAATCCTTTACAATTGCACTCTACGAGCACCTACAAGGATGTATGGATCGTGCCATCCCAAGCAAAACCAAGACTCATTCCCCTAAGAGAAGGAAACCAGTCTGGTGGACCCCTACCATAAACAGGTTATACAACAAAAGGAGGAAACTAGTTCAGAAAAAAAACAAATCCCAAGAAGGAAAGACATCCCTGATCAGTATCAGTAAGAAACTAAGGTCCCTCATAGAATCATCCAAGGCTAACTTCGAAAAAAAAATAGCCAAGGATTTGAAAGATAACCACAAGGCCTTCTTTAGCTATGTCAAGAATCTAAGTGGCAACTCACAGATATGCTTTGAGATAGTGCAAAATAGCACAAAATATACTGAACCTACTGATATTGCCAACATACTGGCAGATAGATTCAGTGCAAACTTCACCTCCCTCTCACCTTCAAAAGGGCCCACAACAATACCGGAAAAGTGTAGTGTCCTGGAAATCACAGAAGTACAAGTGAAAACAGCCCGTTCAAAAGTCAAAAACACAGCATCAATGGGGCCAGATGGTGTCCCAGGCTGCATCTTGCACGAACTACAGAATGAACTAACCCCCCACCTAAACACGCTGTTCAACCTCAACCTCTCCACAGGCTACGTGCCCATAGAATGTTGCACAGCAATGGGTTATTCCGCTCCACAAAGGAGGGACCACAACTGACCCTGGTAACTATCGCCCCATAAGCCTGACTAGCCTGGTCTGCAAGGCTATGGAGTGCATCATCATGTAACTCATTAACAAAGCCATTGGGAACCTCCAAACGCTTGACCCGATCCAGTTCGGCTTTGTTAAGGGAAGATCATCCCTACTAAACCTGGTTGACTTCTTTGAGACAGTTACCAAGGCCATAGATGAGGGAAAGGTGGTTTACACAGCCTACCTTGATCTCGCCAAGGCGTTTGACACCATTCCTCACTCGGGTATTATGGAAATACTTAATAGCCTGAACATAAACCCCTATGTCACAAGATGGGTTGCCAACTGGCTTACAGACAGAACTCACACGGTAAGAATAGCAGGCTCCAGGTCTGACTCTAAACTAGTCACAAGTGGTGTCCCGCAAGGCTCAGTTCTGGGACCCCTACTGTTCAGCATATATTTCTCAGAAGTACAGGCAAACACAGGAGGACTATGGCTAACCAAGTACGCTGATGAGTGCAAACTGGGAGCCATAACTGACTCTCTGGCTGACACAGACGTCCTCCAAAAAGACCTTACTGAGACAGACACCTGGTGTCAAAGTCATGGCCTCAAGCTAAATGCCCAAAAATGCATAGTCATCCCATTTGGGAAAAACAAAACACGCACGAATTACCACATAGGCGGTAGCCCCCTTAATACAGAAGAGGTAATAAGAGATCTGGGGACCCAGGTAGATAGTAATCTCTCCTTTGAGAATCATATTGCCAAAGTAGTTATGAAATCCTTTTATGTGGCCCATCTAATTACTAAGGGGTTCTCATCTAGAAATAAAGAGGTTATAGTGCCCCTCTACGCATCACTCATCAGACCCATCATAGAGTACAATGCCCCATTTGGGCTGTACCTCACAAGATACTTCCAACAGCTTGAAAGACCACAAAAGCACCTCACCAAGAGGATTACTGGCCTCAAACATATGTCCTATGCAGCCCGACTGAAAAAACTCCGGCTGTACTCAGTGGCATATTGCTTACTCAGAGGTGATCCCTGCCTGACTTACAAAGCCATGTCCAACTCAGAACTGATGGACATGCTCCACCTAAAGAAATCCAAGTCACTATGAGCAACGTGCTCTAGTGAGCTAAACCTCACCACAACAATAAATAGAACATGCTGGAGGGATAAATTCCTGTCACAGAGACTCCCCATGCTTTGGAACAAAATTTCTAATTACATTAGGCAGAGCCCCTCACTAACACTCTTCAAGAGAAGCCTTGACAAGTGGATGGGTAACAGAAAGTACACCCCTGGGATCACTTCATTGGCTCTGCTCGACAGAGGCTCAGTTAATTAATCAATGGGGCGGTGAAAGCTGACACACTCTGGCTAGGCTTATAAATGCCCTGGGGCAGATAGCCTAATACCTACCTATGAATCTATGAACCTAAATGACCAAACTCTATGTCCTGACAGCTGTTAAACAAAATACATAAAAGAAACATCTGCAGAGCTATATGCATGCTCTCCTAATCATGCCTGACCAAAGACAGTTTCATCAACCAATCAGTTACAGACTGCAAAAGTTCCATACGTCCTTGGCACTGCTATTGGCTGCTTGTGTGTCTCTATAACCAGTGAATGAAACCCGCAAAACTGAATGCAAGACAAACTGTTTACTACTACTTTCAAATTACCCAGAAAGTGCCTTGTAGAAAAGGCAATGTCAATTATCAGTCTCTACAACACTAACTTTCTCAGCACAATCTGTATCGTATTAAACCTAGCAGCCTTCTTTGCCAAAACCCTCACCACTGTTTAATTATCAGAATGGAAAACTATCTTCCTATTTTCTAACTCTTTCTGCCATACTAGAGATATCACTCATACATCAATTCCAAAATATGTAACATCCTTCCTCCACTCTTCTAGGCACTCAGCCGGCCATTCTACAGGAAACTAATTCGCCTAAAAGTATGTTGCCATGCCCAACAGCCCCCCACCCAGCTGTTCAGTATGGAGCTGTAAATCATCAAATGACACCCATCTGTCTTGCCAAAAGGAAATTCCATTGAGCTGATCCAAAAATATTGCCTGGGCAGAAAGCTCCTGCTTGACAATACTGGCTTCCCTTACTCTATGATGCTTGCATCTTCCTCCCCTCAACAAATTAGCCAAGGATCTGTCAAACATTCTACATTGCTCTACTTCCCACATATAAAGTTTAACAGACTTAACAATTTCATTACTTTCTTAACCCTGACTTTCTCCCTCTTTCTAACAAAGTCAATTCTATTATGCAACTTACTCAGTTTTTCTATGGGCAGACAGAGCAATCACTTGAGCTGTCCAACTCCTCCTAAGCTATTGTCACCCCAAGTCATAACTTAACTCAATAAAGCACTGCATACGTTCCCTTGCCACTTCCAGGCTATCAATGATCATCAGTAAAATCATCCAAATAATGAGCTGTGCTCTGCTGGGAATCTGCCTTTGCCAAATGCAATGCAGCACCTTGCTGAACCTTCAAAAGTAGCACATCCTACTGTATAACCCATCTGTATTGTCTTGTCAGAATAAAACTGACCCCAGAAACACATGCCAATCCATAGCCAGTTTGATTTCCACAGGGAAGAGTTGAAATGCGGTTTCAGTATCCAACTTTACAAACCATTGGTCTTTAAAACTTCTGATGAGCCTGACCACATCATACAGAAATGCATAATGCATATTTGCATCCCCCTTGCCTTTACTTTCATTCACTACCTCACCCACCTTCTGGGAAAGAAAGGTGGTGAATTAACCTAAATGTGCTTGCATGTGAATGTGTATGTGCCTGTGGCATATGTATCTCAATATATATGTGCATTTGTATGCTTGCGTGTGTGTGTGTGTGTGTGTGTGTGTGTGTGTGTGTGTGTGTGTGTGTGTGTATGTGTCTGTGTGTGTGTGTGTGTGTGTGTGAGAGTACACGTGCATGTGTGTGTGTGTGTGTGTGTGTGTGTGCGTGCGTGCGTGCGTGTGTGTGTGTGTGTGTGTGTGTGTGTGTGTGTGTGTGTGTGTGTGTGTGTGTGTGTGTGTGTATGTGTGTGTGACTACATGCGTGTGTGCTCCCAAAGAGGACTGATGTTCCCTAATGTCCCCCTTTTACATTCAGTGCTTGCAAGGATAGATTGTGGCCACTTTCTAACCTTGAGCAGGATAAAACAAGTACTAGTGGCAGAAAGAACCAATGAAAAGCACACCTAACAAGGTGACTGTAGCCATTATATCTGTTTTTCACATTGGCACCATAGAGCTATTGAGTATCTTGAAGTAGAGACTAGTATGAAGAGAAAAGTCAAATAAGTGAACAGCTGAGCATGGAATGGAATGATGTGTTATACTCTTGTGTGAAGTTGGCAGGAATATCTGCAACATTCCTTGAAAGTAAAGTCTTGGGGCAAGATTCATTAACAGCTACATAATAGCCTGCTATTTGATATTCAATAAATCAAAGGCAAATGGCAAAATATGCTAATAAGAGCATAAAGAGCTGAAGTACATGCTAATTAACCAATCCAACATGGTGGAGCTATTCTGGAAGCCATAAAGCAATCATTTACACTCACTGTAGCCATTTAGCCTGAACACCAAAACTCTTTGGAATACAAAAAAGATTACACTTAGCAAAAAAAAAAATCATGTTAAGTGTTGCTACTGCTATTGCTATATTGTGTGTGCATCAGGCTTTAACCAGGGTGTTACTGCCAGACCTTGGGTAAGAAGAAGAAGGGTGTTTACACCCCATTTGACTTATTCTGGACTGCATGACATAGAAATTGTTGAGAGATACAGGGTGGACAGGGAAATACTGATGGAAATATGTAAACTCTGCTGCCCTCACCTCAGGCTGAAGGGAAATCATGGAGAACTAATCCCAGTGGAAACAATGGTATGTGTAGCATTATGTATACTAGCTATTGATACATTCCAAATACCCACGGGGAATATGTAATGAGTGTCACAGGCATCAGCCCCTAGAATATTACGTCACTTTTTAAATGCAGTGCTACTACATGCAAGGAATCATATTTGTTTCCCATGCACTCCACAGGAGAGAGCAATAACTATGAAGCAATTCTATATAGTTGCACACTTCTCTGAAGTGTTGGGGACCACAGATTGTACACAAATAGAAATAAAAGCCAAACCCAGTGAACAGGGAAAAATGTCCATTAACAGAAAAGGTTTCCACTCTACAGACTCCCAGGTTGTCTGTAATGACCAAGGGATGACTTACAATGTCTGTGTAGATAATCCAGGGAATTTCCATGACTCACATATATGGCACATCTGTGAGCTGTATATTGGGTTTGTTAAGGGTGACATTCATCAAGGATATCTAGTGGGGGGTGCAGGTTGTGCACTGGAGCCATGGCTCATGACACCCACAAGAAACCCAATCAACCACACTGACCAAGCATACAACAAAACCCATGCTCACAATAGGAATATCATAAAGTATCTGTTTGGATTGCTTCAAATCAAGGTTCTGGTATCTAGACACATTCAGAGGCACATTATAGTACAACCCAGGCACTTCAGTTGAAAAACTTACAGTCTGTGCCATGTCATACAATACAATTCTCAGTAAACAGCTTTAACAAGGAAAGCAGGGGGCAGGACCATAGTTTTATGGTCCACAGGCAGGGCCAGCAGCAGCAACAGCAGTAGTAGCACATACATCTAAGAAGTTTGAAGGAAAACCACCAGCTGCAGATGGTGCTGGAAGACAGAGGAGTGCAGAGTATGTCCTGATTCTGGCTAAAAGGCAGGGGATAGCATGCACACTTGCCACCAAGGTCAAAGCCTAGAACCCTATGGACATATATATATATAGGAAAACTGTTGCCTGTCAAACTCCACAAACTTTACTATCCATGTAATGCCTGTGCTCTGATAGCATCAGACAAAGACACCCCCCAAGTACACAATTGTTACCTGTAGTAATGACAAGGTAAGAATGGAACCTGCAATGAAAATAAGAAAGTTATATAACAGAGTACTCTCATAAGGAATATGTGTATTCCACTAAGCAGAGCTTTTGTATGAGGTGTACATTCATGTCAGTAAAATCTCCTAGGTATGATTTTTGCAATATATATTAACATATTCTAATGAATACCATGCATCAAGCATTTTGACTTACCACTGTCTATAAAACATGGAACATGTCAATTATAGCCTCATTTGCACAACTATAACAAGAAGCAATGCTGAAGCACAGCAATTATATAAGCATTCATTCACAAATGAGTAAGAACAAGAAATCAATACATTTCCTTCTGCAAGACATATCGATAAATTCAAGTGTGTGTATAAGCAAGCATTAGCTACCCACAGTGTGAATGAAACATATATGTAACCCTAAGGCACAAAGACATGTAGAAAGGATCACCATCATTTGCATGGGGGATGGTAGGAGGGCAAGGCTGACATCAAAGTACTGAATGCATGTGAGTAAGAAACACATGTATTTTTTAAAGTATACAGTTGTCAGGTACAGTAAGAACAGATGTACAGCACTCAACAGTACTGTTTGTGTGTCAGGTGGTATGAGCAAGTGTTCTTTTTTCAATGTGTATATGTCTGCATGAACACAATAAAGCACTGAGCTAACACTACATCCTTGCTCCTTGGACAAGTGTGAGCTGTGCATGGTAGAGCAGTCAGTTCAGAGTCGTCAACCCCAGCCGTGAGAACTACTTCTGCCAGGAGTTGCACTGCTACTCTCATGGCCCTGGCTAGACATCAGAGTGCTATCTGAATGTGAGTGATGTCGGCTGGATGTGATCTCCTCATGATTACATCCAGGACCTTGACCCTGTGGCCTACCACATCTGGGTTTGGATACAGCAGTCTCTGATGGAGCAGTGGAAGTAGTGTCACTATGGAACTGGGTACTTGCATGGCAATGTTTAACACCAGAAGATGTAGCAGCTCTCTGGCCATGTGGATGCCCACCCTTTCAAAGTAGACATTCAGTCACAGATACTGCCCAATCCAGTGTGTCATTAATCCTGCCCACTGAGTTACCCACATGGTTCACGGAGTCATGCATGTCAGAATGCACAAGATTTACTACTCATACTATCTCTTCAATGCCCCTAGTGGAATGTGCCTGTGTTTCCACTATGGCCCTACTCATACATCTGGAAGCACTTAATGACACTCCAAAAGCAGGAGGTGGGTGGGCAAAAGACCTCTTAAGAGCACCTCTACCAGCAATCCTGTGTGGCACCTCATCCTCATGGTGGAAATGAGAAGAAGCAACCAGATCTGCAGCCAGAGTAACCACACTACCATGATCAACTGTGTTACCCTCAATCTATCCTACATTAGAGGTCTCTGTGTCATGCGTATGTGTAGGCATACTTACTGTCCAATATAAGAGCAGGGGATGTGAGATCCACAATTCCAGTGTCAGGCTAAGCTTCTACACCCTCATACTGTGACTCTTTATTGTCATATCATCATCAAAAGTTACTGATAATCTGACATCAGGTGATAGCAGTTCTGAAGTGCCAATGACAGCATCACCTATACTAACAAGCAATACACACTGAGAACTCAAGAATACAATTGATCACAACCTTTTCTTACATAACGGTATGTTAAACTATAATGGATGCTAAAGCAACATCAATTTTAATCTCAGTTAGACTAGAATCTACCTTATTTGTAGTAATAAGAACGACTAAATGTGTGATTACTATGTGCAGGCGGTCTTACAGCCTGCAATCCAGATGTTCCTGAATGTAAGTAATGGAATGCAAAGAAGGCTGATAAGTATTGCAATGAAAATGAAATACAAAACAGAGAACACTTTCCTTTACATATGCAGATTAAAAATGTTCTCATACAAAAATCTACTGATCTGTCAAATTCTCCACACCCCCAGCAATCCCAGCCCTCCTCTCTATCTCTCCATCACTGTCTCATCTAACACTTATGACTGGCTCATCGTATATCAGTCATATAAGATGTATACTTATAAAGATATACCGATGACACACCAATGATACTTTAATTTTGCATATCTGGAAGTTCTGTTTGAGACACTTTGTGTATGTTGTCCACATCAGCACCAACATCAAGGATTCTGTTTGAACCCTCTGCCAAGCAATCTGGATCTGAAAGTAATCAGTAATGCCTCTGTTTCAGTTAGTGGTGGTCTAGTAGTAGGAACAGCTCTCATAGCCAGCTGCTCCTGAGCAACTGCAACCACCCTACAGTGTGCAGAAGTGATCACATTTCTTGCTCTACATCATATCCAGGAGTAGCTTTTCCAACTGGATAGGAAATAGAAAATTCACCCAAGGGATCACATCGGCAGCACTGCTTGACAGGAGCACATGAAAATATTTTTCTTGGGAGGAGAAAGCCATGGAATCTTTTTGGCTTGGCTTATATAGGCCCCAGGGCTGATAGCCTAGTACCTGCCTATGAACCTATAAACCATGCCCTGCAACACCACTGATGTCATCGACCATGTGTTGCCATATCCTCTCTTGGGAAGATGGGTCACCTCTACCTCTTCCTAAAATAAAAGCTCATTGATAATGTAAGGCATGGATAATGACTTAATGTTCTGAATCACTGAATGGTGGCTTGTAGGGTACAGATTTTTGTCTTCGGTGCCATATCACTGTGTGAGATGAAACAGAAAACAGACAAACAATTAAATATATAATACAGGGACAGGATGGCTCTGAACTCAAACTATGTATGAATGTATGCATCCATCATGCACACAACAATTTAAAAGCAATGTTCCCTATAACTACACACAAGTTAGGATAATACACTCTCCCAAAAAATATATTTTGAATGAAATAACAATGATATATAACAGTTATATAATGCAGAAAGCAAGTTGGTGTAATTGTGTAATGTGTCACTGCATTGAGAATAATAAGTCACAATGTACAAGTAGAAATCTAAAACACTATTAAAATGCCATCTCCAGTGCTATGGAGGGCAGCCAGGTAGATATCACAAATGTAACATTTCTCTTTGCATTAACACATATGCAAAGAGCTGACCATGCTAGGAAGTTATACTGCACTCATCTGCAATAACTGGTCAGTTCCAAGAAAATAAAACATACAAAATATAGATCAGGTGACATTCTGTAGGAAACTTTTTGTAATGCAGACATAAATGATATACATGGACTATGCCAACAGTAAAGGATAGAAGAAAAAGCAGAAGGATAAATAAATAATTTATACTGGGCATTACAATTCTTCCTTAATGTTACACCAAAAGCATTATGTAAAAAACAGCAACAGATGGCAAGAAAGAAGTATAGAAAGTGGACAATTATCTAAATTTTTTTTGTATTTATCAGTCACAAGGGTCTCTGGATCCAAACAGACTGCCCACTATGATATAATTGCATTAGCTACATGATTACATTTATATAGTGCAGAGTCAGCCCAGTGAGCACTGTGAATATGCAAATAAGGTGTTAAATCATTAGCATTCCTAAATATGACAATCTGCTCTAAGTGCAGGAAAGGTAATCGTAGTGTAGGGAGCTACACAATTTCATGCACATCCCCTAGCAATACAAGGGTGAGCATTGAGAAGTGCTACCTGCTAATGGCTTGCAACTATCTATGATTATTCAGACTGCATAAACAATAAGGCAGTCTCCCTCTTTAATATACACTTACTGATTGTCTGTCAGGGAAAGGAGACTGAAAACTATCTGAAAGTACATTGGCTGAGTTAGGAGAGCAACATTTCTAACATTATATTGCTGTTTTAATGACCACAGTTACTGCCTCTTACTAAGAAATGTTGTGCATATTCAAGGGAGTATACCAACGATTGATACAAACAGCATATGCAATAAAAATGACATTACATTGTTCTTAGGAAGGAATATAAAAGGTAATGAGGCACCATAAAGAAAGAGAGGAATATGCCTGCAGTGTTTTTACTCTAAGATTGTGTGAGTACATGGGTATCCTAACTGCTGTCAATATCTCAGTCTTCCAGACATTTACTGGCAAATGAGAAATGACAACTTTCAAAACTTGGTTCTGTTGCACTTTCAGTGTGACTTGTCTTTGTCTGTGGCAAATATAGGAAATAATATCCTGGTTACTGGTGCAAGATAACAAAATTGATTTAACATCAGAACTGTACATGTCCAGTTTTTATTTCAGAATGTGTTTTTTTTTCTTGATTGTTTGCACACCATTTGGCATTGCACTCCATTGACTGGTAGCTGTCAGTAACAGTGAATGGCAGTTCACTGCCCAAGGTAAAAACTGAAAAACTTAATTTGGAATGCCATCAGGTTTGGTCACTATTGACTAAATGTGATAGATAGATATTTATTGTGTGTGCTGTGTGAAAAATGAAAGCACCCTCCAGGTGAAATAGCAGTTGAAGTGGGGTGTACCTGCCCCCTTTTCCATTCCTATGGCATTGCCTAAATTCCTAAAGTCCTGATATAGTGAGATGTACATGATAGCAATGTGACAAAGAGCTGTGAGAAAACGGAATGTGTCAGTGTAATGCAGTAGTAGCTATGCATTGCCAGATATACAACGTGATTCATGTTCCTTCAAATTATTATCCAAAAATTTTTGTGAATACTTTTTATAAATATTGCCATCTGCATTTGCACACTGGTTGGCAATGCATCATGAACTTTCATGGCTTGTGGAAAAAATGAAAATTTTAGTTTAGGCTCTCTTATGTAGCACAAACTAAGTCAGAGGTATTGTGCAGCTACCAGCATATGGATGGTGATCTGAATACATATTTGATCACATTTTGTGATACCATTGTGTTGTCATTATTGCTTAAAAATCAAATATTGTCGGTATTGCTAACAACATGGGACCTGTTGCCTGTCTACTTTCACATTATTTGTCAGTAACTACAAGTCTGATAAAGTGCTCAAGTACATTTCTGATGTTGCAATGAGATGTGAGATGGATGAATGTGTCTCTTGAGTGCACTGGTCATTGCTACATATACCCGTTGATTGCATTTAATTTACTGTGATCTTTTTCCTGCATTATATATCCTTTTTCTATGCCTTTTCCATTTGTTACCCACTCCGCAGTACGCAAACACAGTTCACTTAAGGAAAAAAGGGAAAGATATAGTTTAGGCTGCTTTATGTATCACAAATATGACTGATGTTGGTGCACAGCCAGTTCACCAAAAATACAATCCATTTATATACACACCCCACCTGAGAGACAAATGGAGAATGCAACCAATAAATAATTAAAGAGAAAGTACACAAAATGTAACCTGCAGTAATGCATGAAAGTAAATGCAGTCATGACTTAACAATATATAACAAATATAACACATATATAGGGAATTGAAAAATAAAAGATGAAAAATATATTCTGAACTAACCCCCACATGTAGAATTATAAAACCTGAATATAAACAGTGTAGCATAACTGAAAATCTAGTTATGCTAAAGACATATATCATAAATGCTGTCATAACCAAAGAATCACATCCACAGCATGAATAAAGTGCAAAGATGGTTCCAGCAGAAAAATTGCGGTTAGCAAATAATGATGTGGCCGAATTGGAAAATTCATGCTTAATCCAATGTTCCAATATAGTTCCTGCAGCTGTAATCGAAGCAGGTATGTCGATATGCCAATGGCTGTCCTTCATCGGATCCTATATGACACATGAGAAAAACTGTAGAAAGGTATGAAAGATAGAGGCATACAGATTATTATAAACCAATATTCATGAAATTCATGGTGTAAACTAAGTATATACATCATTTGATATAAACAGAAAATGAGGTGTACCAACCTATATCTCCATGTTTACAAATGGTCATTCAATCCAGGAGGGAATAAGGTGCCCAATGTAATAATCCAATGTTGTTCTTTGTGAGTAAGTATTCTATGCCATCCCTGGGGATTACTGCAATCCCCCAGAATTCTGTCAATGATTACAAAAGAAAACTGTGCTTCAGGATGTTTCAAAACATGCCTGTATAAGGCATTGGTTTCCTTCCTGGTTTTAATATCTGATCTATGTTCGTTGATGCGTGTTCTTAGTGGTCTAGAAGTTTGGCCTACATAGAAAGATTGACACCGACATGTTGCCAAATAGACCACCCAACTGCTGCTACAGTTGCCAAATGTTCTGCATTGGTACACTTTACTGGTATTGCAACTACTAAATTCCTTACTCTTATTTATTTGTTTACATGAACCACAATGGCCACACGGAAATGTGCCTACTAATATATCACCAGACATAGTCATTTGTTGGTGTATCACTCCCCCACTTCTATTAAAACCAGGAAGGAAACCAATGCCTTATATAGGCATGTTTTGAAACATCCTGAAGCACAGTTTTCTTTTGTAATCATTGACAAAATTCTGGGGGATCGCAGTAATCCCCAGGGATGGCATAGAATACTTACTCACAAAGAACAACATTGGATTATTACATCGGGCGCCTTATTCCCTCCTGGATTGAATGACCATTTGTAAACATGGAGATATAGGTTGGTACAGCTCATTTTCTGTTTATATCAAATGATGTATATACTTAGTTTACACCATGAATTTCATGAATATTGGTTTATAATAATCTGTATGCCTCTATCTTTCATACCTTTCTACAGTTTTTCTCATGTGTCATATAGGATCCGATGAAGGACAGCCATTGGCATATCGACATACCTGCTTCGATTACAGCTGCAGGAACTATATTGGAACATTGGATTAAGCATGAATTTTCCAATTCGGCCACATCATTATTTGCTAACCACAATTTTTCTGTTGGAATCATCTTTGCACTTTATTCATGCTGTGGATGTGATTCTTTGGTTATGACAGCATTTATGATATATGTCTTTAGCATAACTAGATTTTCAGTTATGCTACACTGTTTATATTCAGGTTTTATAATTCTACATGTGGGGGTTAGTTCAGAATATATTTTTTATCTTTTATTTTTCAATTCCCTATATATATATGTTATATTTGTTATATATTGTTAAGTCATGACTGCATTTACTTTCATGCATTACTGCAGGTTACATTTTGTGTACTTTCTCTTTAATTATTTATTGGTTGCATTCTCCATTTGTCTCTCAGGTGGGGTGTGTATATAAATGGATTGTATTTTTGGTGAACTGTTTATACACTGAAGAAGGCATTGGTTGCCGAAACCGGTCTGTTTAATAAAAGGCTTATTATTCAGCTATTTTCATGTTTTCGATTTAATTATTCAATTTTTATTACTTCTGGATCGTATATTGCTAGCCTAGTGTTGTTCACTTGATTGGTTTGGCCGCGCATCTACCTACCTGCATAGCATCATGTTCGGTTGGTGCACAGCCCTCAGCACCAGAGATAGTAATGATGGCAGAAAATGCATTTGACAGATATCCAAATCTGTGGCATAAGGTGTACATGAAGTGAATTGAGAGGAATAATGCGGATGCTGCATTGTTCGATTCCTGTTTATATATCACATTTTAATTATTCTCAACATGTATTTTTACTTATTTACTGTTTTTAATCTGCATTTGTTTTTGGAAGCGCATAAACATGGTTCCCTATCTATGGATAAAAATGAAAAATTCAGTTTAGGCTGCCTTATGTAGTGCAAGCACATCTGGCAGCAGTGCACTTTCCTTAGTACTCTGCACGGTACTGAGTGGGGAAATTCCACCTGTCACACACATTTCTGTGTAGCACAAAGTATAAGTGCAGTTAGTGTAGATGAAGAACACAGGTAATTAAGGCTTCAAATCCAACTGTAAGCTACATTTGCAAAATATGTTATAATCCTATTTCTCAAAACACTTTGATTAGGATTGTAAAAAATAAAGACAAATGATAATGTTAAACATGTTTATTGCAAGCAATGTATCAGTATTGATTGCATAGCTAAAGTTATCTATTTAGTGTATATCATTATTGCTTCACATATAACATCAAGCTAACCTAAGTATAATTCCGAAAACATGACAATAATTATATGCCATTTAAAACTCACTTGCATCTGTATGATGTGCACAAAACGTTGTTATAATCATCATGGCTCATCACATATTTTAACTGTGTTTAGGACATTTACACAGGAATGCATTCCAAGTACTAATTAAAATCACATGAATATACATACATACATACATATAGGCCTCTCTGAAGTGGATTTTCATTCATTCTGAAATTAGCATATCTCTAATTTTCATGCTTAAAAGGTAGTTCCCCTGTGGCAATGTCAATTAATAAGCTAAGCTTCAGTTTTTGCATACTTTATTCCATGGAGATGAATCCCAGTTGGTACCCAATATTTTAATACTGTATAAGTCCCAACATCACAGCATGTCACAGTTCATCCCTGTTCTCCTTCCAGACTGCAAAGATTAAAAGCTGTGCCATTAAGCATGGCATTGTTGCACACTGAAACCTGTCAATAGGTTAAGCATCACACATGGCAAAGTTTAATGACGTTTCACATCTTTGTTATATGATGTAAGTAGTGCCGATTTCTGTCAAGGAATCCATATGCTTTCCATTGAGAAAATGCAGTTGGCAAGGCTGTGCATCTTTGCACACAACCAGTTACACATGAGATCTGAAATGGATGCTAATTCAGACATATGTTTTTAGCCTGACTTTTGCAGAAATGGCTGGCTATAAAGAGAATGATGTTCAATTTAGAGCACAAAGGCGGTGTGTTAAACAGTCCAGAATATTTGCGGCAGTCCTTATGAAGCTCTACAGCTGTAGTCTACTGCAGGGGGGGGGGGGGGGTTATACCAGGTCTCAGATTAAGGCTGAGGCTTGGCATAGCTTATTCAAGGCTGACTCCAATGGGACTGCATTCCATACATTAAGGAACAATGTCATCAACACTATAGTGACCTTAAAAAGTGCAAGTGGTTCCTCCTACGCCAGAGGGAGGTTAAACTTCGGACTGCGGATACCCTGAGTTGTGTAAGCATACTGACCCATAACATGTCTATGAAAGGGCGGTGATTATCTAGCTAGCCAATGCACTTAGTCATTATGCTTCATATATATATTGCTCTTCTTTTTGCACTGTACAGTTGCAGAAGAAATAGCTGTAAACCGTGAAGTACACAAGGAGAGATTAACTCACCTCAGAAAGACACAGAGTCAGTATGACTCCAGTCCAAGTTCAAGCCAGAAAATAATTTTTAATTCCTCAATATCTAGCAACTTAAGTAGGCATACCTCAGTGTTAAAACCAAGCAGACATGCTTTCCCCAATAACACTTGCTGCTTGCTTTTGTGTGTGTGTGTGTGTGTGTGTGTGTGTGTGTGTGTGTGTGTGTGTGTGTGTGTGTGTGTGTGTGTGTGTGTGTGTGTGTGTGTGTGTGTGTGTGTGTGTGTGTGTGTGTGTGTGTGTGTGTGTGTGCGTGTGTGTGTGTGTGTGTGTGTGGGTGTGTGTGTGTGTGTGTGTGTGTATGTGTGTTCAAAACCCAGAAGCAGCAATTATTTTTTTTATTACAGGCTAGTATTTCTTCTAAAATGTTAAAAGCAATGATATGTCAGAAACATATCTCTCAACTATACAGACGTTTGCAGAATGTCCAGATTTTTGACTCATATTTTTGGTTAATTTTTTTATAAAATTGCGGTTTTCTGGCAAATTAGTGGTAAATCATTAAAGACTGAAGTTAGAAAATAATGACAGATATTTGAGTTTTAGACTTCATACGCTTCAGAAAATTCAACTTTCTAAGTTTATAAGAGCAATATTTAAAAAGTGTCCAAATTTTTGGGCATTTGTCCCACTTTTATGTAAGGCTTTGTCTGGATTTCTTGCTCTAAGAGGTAGAGAGGTATGGTCAGGAACAATTTGAATATGGTAATTGCAATTATTACATCTGAATGAACATATTCTATATGTCAGAGAAATAAAGGCTGCTCTTACTTATATCCCAGTAATGAGATTTTTTTCTATTTTATGACGCATTCATACCTTAACATCATCTATGGATGTGACCAAGGTCTACAATACTAAATTATGATAATTGTTTATGTACTGCCCCTCCCCCCAAATGTTATATATATATATATATATATATATATATATATATATATATATATATATATATATATAAAATATATATATATATATATATATATATATATATATATATATATATATATATATAAAAACCTAATTACATATGTTTTGTCTCTCCCACACTAGCTCTTTTTTATTTTTTTTTTGCGGGGGTTATAATCTATTAACGTTCTTCTATTTGCATATCTTGCTGTTGAAAACAAAATGAACAACAGCACAGATCAACCACTTCAGCTTGACCTACCATAACTCCACAGATGGAAGCACAGGCACCCAGCATTTCAGGTGCACAACCTGTCAGTGTTGCTTCCATCCTAACTGTCCTACCTGCTTCAACTGCATCAGGTTGGTCTGCCCTGACTGCTGGTGCAGTAGTACCCTCCAGGTGAAATAGCAGCTGAAGTGGGGTGTATATTATATCCTCGAACGCTTAAAAAAGCGAATGCTGATTGATTGAACTTATTTTCACGAAACTGCAAAATATCGAAGCAGCAGAAACTCAAATTTTTTCCTAGGGAAAGAATTTGGTTGTCCGTTTCTGTTGCTTCGGTATTTTCAGTGTTATGGTGGAAAGTTACCGGTCGGATTCAGGTAAGTGTGCGATTGTGTGGATGTGAGTGTTAGGGTGATTTAGGTGAGTTAGGGTTAGGGCTCGGGTTAGGTGTGTGTGCGATTGAGTGGACATGAGGGTTAGGGCAGATTTAAGTGAGTTAGGTTAGGGCGCGAGTGAGGTGAGTGTGCGATAGTGATGGACCTTAGGGTTAGGGTTTGGGTTAAGGTAAGTGGGTAGTTAGTGGTGTGTGCATAGTTTAGTGTAGGGTTAGGTATCAGAGTTTAGGTGTATATCTGTGGATTTCTGTTTGTTTGGTGTGCTTGTGTTGTGTGTATGTGTTTTGGATCATGGATCAGCAATGTTTTTCCCCTGGGAAAAAAAATCGCTGATCTGACAGTTCAAGATTGTAAGCTTTCGCTTAAATTAGGTCGATCAATAAGCGTTCGCTTTTTTAAGTGTTCGATGATATAATATAGACCCGTTGAAGTGGAAATTTTGTCACCCAGTAGGTGCTCACAGGGCTGGTAGAAGATATCAAGAAATGGGGTCTCTGTGCAAGTATCAGCAGGGTTGAAAAAACCCTACAGTAGATTGCTAAAAGAATGCTATGTCTGCCATTGCCCCAGGCAGCTGATACAGGGGACAGTGATGACAGTTCTGAGGGTAAGAACTAGATTCTCACTCTTGTCAAGCTCCTACCTATCCCCATTCATGGTGCCCACTACCTTTCATCTCCATTACCATCCCTGTATGTCTTGTATGTCTGCACATGCTTCCTAACCTACACTGCCTACCTGACCCTCTCATTTCTAATCACCTTCCACAGTAAAAAAAAAAAAAAAAAAAAGACCCACACACAGCTCTCCACTTTGCCTTTATGTCATTTTAACACACTTGATTTGGTCCAATTGGCCACTCACCATTACTCGGTCATTGTTAACCTTCACTGGTGTAGTAACACTCTAAAGTCATGAAACTGTATGTACAATTGTACATTTATGTTGTGAAGAAGAATATAGCTATGGTGCTCTCCCACCACCCTCCTGCAATTTTCTATTTTCTTTCCAGTATGTCCCACACTCTGCTTGCTAATCCTATTTTTGCCACTTTCTTTTTCACGTTTAATCTGGTCAAAAAATAGATTAATTCATAATACACATAGCCAGAAATGCTGCATGGAAAAGGCGTCACTTTATGTCCTCAGTATTTGCACAGAGGTTGGCATTGCACAACAATGCTGAGTGATGGTGAACCTGATGATTTCAGTTTAATCCACAGTGGTCTTGTTACTTTGTCACAAATGTGCTTAAATTCACTGTGCTGTAAGAATACAGAGTAAAAACAGACTAAAAGTAGTCCTGTAAAACAGTTAACATTTCTTAGGCTGCTGGATATAATAAAGTAGGAGTTACTATGTGGCATGTTGAGATAATTACCCGGTTTATAGACTGATGTTTTTTTTCATAGTGTCATGGGTTCAATTACAGCTATAGATCAATTTATTAATTCGTGACACTTCATATTGCTTTCACACATTTATCCATTAATGTCTATATTTCTCTCTATATACTCCATTTCATTACCATACTATTTGAAATAAGATATGGTATGTGAGAGATGTACATCCACACAGTCACCAGAGGCAAAGCTCTCACATAAAAGCACTCCTAATGTCAATCAGGTTGTCAGTAGTCCACATGCTGCACCCATCACACACAGTTCAAAGCAGAGTGATTGACCCACATATGTTGTGGCACTTAAATGTACCCTTCCTAAACCCCAAATACGTCCTATACAAAGTACACATAACAAATACCCTCAACAGCCCTAAATGCACTCTTTCAAAATTACAGCCACATCAACACATACAGCCACATCTCATGGAGCCTCTACTTCTAAGTCCATAAGGCAAGCCACCACACAATCCAACATTTTAGTTATTGGAGACTCCAGTGTCAGACACACTGATGTCCCCCTTACCAGGTTGAGTAAGGAGAAGGTCACAGTCAGTTGTTTATCAGGGGCCAGGATCCACCACATTATGTACACACTCAGGTCTTTAGACCACAAGTATCAATATGACTCAGTCATAGTCCATTTGGGTGTAAATGGCCCGAGACATACCTCCCTAGACTATATGAAGAGAGACATCATAGAGCTCTCGGAATATGTGTCACAGGCTGGTATGAGCCTAGCACTGAGCAGCATTTTACCTTCCCAAGGATGATGCCACGATATGAGTTGAAGATGACTGACTTTAATAATTGGCTTAGTTTCTGGTATCATTCTAAGGGGTGCAATATTTGTCAGCATGGAAGGAGATGGTCAACAAAACACACTGTTTTGCCAGGAATTGTCTGCACCTCTCACCTCTAGGCTTTCATATATTATCTAAAACATTGTCCTCCCCATGGTGCCTTTTTTTAAGCAATGCCAAACTGAAAGTACTTCCAACATAGCAAATCAAAACCAAGAACATTTAAAGGTGGTACTGCCAATGCTGGGAGTCTAAGCAAGAAACTTCACTCCTTACAAGTACTTCTCATCCTAGAGAATGCTGACATTTGTGTAGTCACTGAGACATGGATTAAAGGCATAGAAATTCCTCTGGCAGTGAAAGGCAACAATGCCTTCCACACATTTAGACCAGCTACTACACAGACCAGGAACAAAGGTGGAGGTGTCTTGATTTACATGAAAAATAAATATGCCTCAAGGGTGGTCAAACAGGACAATGTACTTGATCTTCTCCAGATTGAAATCACCATAGGCAAAATCCCAAACCATTTTCTTGCAAGCTATAGGTCACCCTTCTATGACAGGAAACACATAACACATATTTAAACTTAGTACTGACACTCAGCATCCAACCCAATACCATCTTCTTGGGTGAATTTGATTACACCATTATTAACTGGAAATCATATACGACACCAAACAACAGCACGGCTAACCACCAGGCAGTGTGAACCTTGACTCTAAGTGACTATCACTGTTGAAGTAACATCCTGACCACATGGGAAAAATGCAAAAAGGGGTTGCAGATGGATGGATGGAGATGCAATAGCAAACTTGCAGGCACAGAGATACTGAATTTTGTAAACAAAAACTACTTTGACCAGATTGTCAATACACTACCCAGGGGTGCAAACATATTGGTTGTGGTCCTCACTAATATGAGAAAGTGCTCTGTACAGCCCTAGTCTGATGTCTTCTCTGGTAAGGTCAAGCCACAAAATGGTCTACTTTGGTATAAAAATAAAACATGGAACCCCAGCTAATCCTGTAATATTCAGAATCTACTCTAAGGCTAACTTCATTCTATTAAGTTATAACCTTGCGAAAACTCTGCTGCCTATGTGGAACTGTTCACAAAAACCCTATACAAGCATGTTAATAGTGCATAGAGGCAGCTGTACCCACCAGGAAGAAGTACTGAACTAACCCAAAAACAAGCAACCCTGGTAGAATCATAACATCAGTAGGCTGTATAACACAAGGAAAAAAATCATGGCAAAGATTAGAGGGCATAGCACCCAGCAGAATAAAAGCCCTCCCACTCTACTAATACAAAAAAAAGCCATCCTAGGCTAATGCAGACTATAAAATGGGGGTAAAGATAAAAACCAAAAAAAAACAGTCTTCAACGTTCTTCGAGGTGCACAACCAGTTTAAGTTAAATGCATTAATCCCAATAAATACAAAGAATGGAACTTCATCAGGTCAAATGCACAAAAATGTCTCCCTTATATAAAACCCTGAAATCAATTAATTAATCAAGCGTATAGAAGCAAATAGAGTACCAATGCCAATTCTTAAAGAAACAGTACATGCGTAAAATAAATAGTACATACATAAAAAACATTTAAATAGCCTTTAAACTAAGATGTTCATGGACTTATATACTCATCATATAAAACCTTCACAGGAATATAAAACAGTTAAAAACCTATTATAAATAGCCAGCTTTCTTCTTCAAGACAGGTGTAATATATAGATTGTCATTGAACCCTGGGGGGAGGGGCTTGTGGCATTTAACTTAAATTGCCACTGTAACTCTCTAATTTCTAAATTTAATTCCCACAACCCTCCCCATGGGTTAAAAGGTATTATATCCAATATACCAAATTTAAATTTAGTGAAACCTTCACATTCCAAACTGTGTCTGTAGAGAGCATTATTAGAATTAGGTTTAGAAATAGCATATAGATGTTCATATATTTTCTTTTTAAATTGTCTCTTAGTTTTTTCCAACTAGAAACCACCACAAGCATCACAAATAGAGATATATATTTATAATACCTTTAGTATTAAAGTTGCCTTTTTTTAATGTGAGCCTAAATGGCACACATCGTAAAATCACAAATTATTCTTCTAAAATAAACAGCCACTGTTTACAAATTCCACACCTTGTCGTACCTTTCAATGGTATCTGGGGATTAACAACTATATGTTCAAATAACCATTTTAAGTTCTTCCCAACTTTGTAAACAAACAAAGGAGCTTGTCCTACAGTTTCTAGTATGTCTGGATTCCCCTTTAGAGTTGCCCAGTTTTTATTAATAATATTCTTAATGTCACTGGCACAAGAGCAAAAAGGTATGACCGTACATTGATTGAAAAATTGGATCTTTCCTAAAATTGTTTTGTGAGCAATTGTGGGGTGATTATTCCCAAAAGTGGTGTATATTTAGTTTCCCATCCTATAGTAACTTCATCAGTAATTTTAATTAAATAGGAATAGGGTAACCTCTCTCCAGGAAAATATTGAAAGTATTGATAGCTTCACCCTTAAAATTTTCCATGTTTGAGCACATTCTTGCTGCCTGAACTAATTGCTCCTTGAAGATATTCTTTTTTTATTATGACTCAGGTGATTACTACAGTAGTACAAGTAACTGTTAGAAAATGTATCTTTCCTAAAAATTCTTGAGCCAAATCTACTATTTCCTCTCTCTTTATATATAGTTACATGCAAGTAATTAATACTTGTATCTGACTCTATACCGGTAAATTTAAAATAAGAACTAGAACTATTCAAATAATCACTAAGCCTCTCAGAATAGTGTGAACGAGACTTCCACAAAATAAAAATATCATCCAGATATCTGAAATAGATAATCCAAGCTTTTGTGAACTCTGAATTAAAGACATATTTAGATTCCCAGGCGTATAAAATTAAACTGGCATACATGGCTGTGCAACACACACCCATTGCAACTCCGTTGATCTGTTTATAAAATTATCCTTCAAATGTGAAATTCCATTATTATCATCACAAAATTAACCATTATATCACTTAATAATGTCAACTTTCTAAGAGTTTCAAAAAATAAATTCAATCCTTCCTAGTGTGGAATAGATGTAAAAAAAAAATCAACAATATCTATTGTAGAAAAACAGCAATCATCAGTATAACAATTGCTGTCAATTTTAGTAAGAAAACCCAAGAGTCCTTTAGCAAACAGTTAACAGATTTAACAGAATAGTTTACAAGTCTATCTAAAACCACACTAAGTATATAAGTTGGAATATTATGTGCTGCAATAATGACTCTAAAGGGCAAATTTCATTATCTACTTTTGGAATCCAAAAAGCCATAGGAATCACTGGATGATCTAATTTAAGAAATTCAAAAAGTTCTCCATTATTAGCCTCCTGTTAAAGAGAGTCTTCCAAAAATGATTAAATCTTCCTATGCATTAAAAGATTTGCATTTTTAGATATAACTTGATAATTATCTGCATCATAAAACATGTCAAGTAACTGGTTAATATAGTTCATCTTATCAAATAGAACTACCCCATCCTTATCTGGTTTCATAATTCTAATATTCTTGTTACTCTTGAGGCCCTGCATTAAAACAAATGTTTCCCTACTCAAATTGTAAAATGTTCTCCTTTTATTATTTTATTATTGAGTGTAGAATGTATTTCTTGTGCACAGCCTTTTCAAAAGCTGAGAGAAGTGGGTGGGGGATTAAAGACACTCTTTCTTTTCACTAAAGAAGGAATTGTTTCTACATTTGCCTGTGCCCCCAGTTTTTTAAAGAATATTTGTAAATTATGTTTCCTTATAAAAAGTCGAAAATCAGTAAGAACATCAAGCACTCCAACCTTAAAAGATGGTATAAATTTAAAACATTCTTGAAAAGAGCAACATGTATATCATTAATATTAATATCTGCATAATTAAACATGCATTGTCTCAGTAGGCTGTTCTCCTTCATATACAGCCACTGGTTCTGTTGTGTAGTCAAAAGTTGTTCCTGCCATTGTTTTTCCAACCCCTTCCTCTGCCTCATCCTCTGCCCCTTACTCCTTTCAGAGTGTGGGCTTGGAGTAAAAAGAACTTTGTCTATTCCAGTTCTCTATTCTTTCAGAGCTCTTTAAGGGGGGGTAATTATAATCGTAATCTGAACTTCCATTATAATCAACCCTAGGCGGAACAGGGTCCTGTTCTTAATGAGGAGTAAAAGTAACTGCTTCTCTTAAATAATCCTGCTGGTCAAAATAAGAGTAAGGTAATGGATAGGCCACATTTTTATGATATTCATTCTCGGCACTACACATTTTTTTACATTTTCTTATCAAATTCAATTTAACATGATGCTCAACCTTTAAAAAAATATTGTCACACTTATGTCATTGGACTGAAACAATAAATCATCTAAAATCTCATTATTGAGAACATTCACTTCCTCTAACAGTTTATTAATTCTCACATTACTAATCTCAATAATAACATCAATTCAAAACTAAACCAGTCAAATATTGTTAACAGTTCATCAGTTGTTAAATCTCCAACTTTGAGCCCATTTGGAAACTTGTAAACATGTAAACCCTTAGGACCTCTTTTAGCTTTAATACTTCCATTCAAATAACAATTATCACATAGTAAAGTCTTTACCTTTATATGCTTAGTTTCCAACTTGCTCATCTTAGTCTGGAAAGATTTTGTTGACTGATGATTCTGTAAATTATTTCCATTGGCTGAAAAAGTAATGTCCTTATGGATCCAGTCAATAAAATTATAATCCTTAGGTCTGTGAACTGCTTTAAATCCTCCATACTGAAGGCCTCATTTTGCCAATGGATTGTGTATTGGGGGAGTATGAGAAAAATCACCCTGATTGGCCAGTCTCTCTTCCCTGCTGAAACAATCCCTCATAACCATAACAGAACTGCCTTGTAGTTCTTGTAGTTGTTCAAGCTTGTTTTGTACATCAGCCACTTGCTGTGACAATAAAGCAACTAGTTGAGTAAGTTCCTCCGCATTATTTCCTGAATGTACTGGAGCATCATTACTTCCCAAATGTGAAGAACATGAAATGGTGCCTGAATCCATGATCTGGAAATGGTAGCTCAAGTCCATAGAAACACTTAAATGCCCTCAGAAACAGTCTGCAGAAGCCCAAACCCCCACCAAATAAAACTCAGAAATAAATAAGCAGAAGAAAAACTGTGTGGTTAAAATAAGCACACTAAAACCAAAAAAAAAAAAAAAAAAAAAAAAAAAAAAAGATGTCCTGGGCTAATGCAAACTATAAAATGGAGGTAAAGATAAAAACAAAAAAATAGTCTCCAATGTTCTTCAAGGTACACAACCAGTTTATTAAGTTAAGTACTTTTGTCCCAGTAAATACAAAGAATGGGACTTCATCAGAACAAATGCAAAAAAAAAAAAAAGTCATCCTTATACAAAACCCTAATTCTAGATTTAGATTTAGAAATTAGAAAATTACAGTGGCAATTTAAGTCCAATGACAATTTGTCTATTGCACCTATTTTGAAGAAGCAAGCTGGTTATTGGTAATAGGTTTCTAAGTGTTACTGTATATATTCCTGTTAAGTTTTTATATGAGGAGTGTGTAGGTCTATGAACATCTTGGTTTAAAGGCTATTTAAATTTTTTTTGTGTATGTACTATTTTTTATGTATGTACTGCTTCTTTACAAATTGGCATTGGTACTCTATTTGATGTTATACAATTGATTAATTAAGTTAATAGGCTAACTGATTTCAGGGTTTTATATAAGAATGAAATTACTTTGAGCATTTGTTCTGATGTAGTCCCATTCTTTGTGTTTATTGGGATGAAAGCGCTTAACTTAACAAACTGGTTGGGTACCTCAAAGAACATTGGAAACTGTTTTTTGTTTTGATCTTTACCTCTGATTTATAGTTTGCATAAGCCCAGGATGTCTTTTTTTTGGGCAGGTTTTCCACTTCTTATTTATTTATGACTCTCACCAAACTAAACAAACAACTCAGAGGACAAATAAAGTCTACCAAAATAAAATCTGAGGTAAGTTTAGCCTCACGGTCTAAGGACAACCTCAAGGCATTCTTCAACTATGTCTGTGACCTCAAAGACAATACACAATTATATTGTTAATGGAGCCACCTATACTGAGCTAGAAGATATAGCAAACCTAATGACAGACAAATTCAGCTCTAACTTTGCCCCCCTCTGTCTACTATATCTCAGAAAATGCTATCACTAGGGAACAGGTCCTTAGCGTCAACAACACTGAATCGATAGCCCCAGACAATATCCCAGGATGCCTTCTAAATAACATGAAACATGACCTCTCAGGCCCAATAGATTTGCTATTTCAACTGTAGTCTCCAAACAGGCTTTATGCTTTATGAATAGAGAACAGTAGCAGCCATCCCGCTACACAAAGCTGGGTCATCTACAGACCCTGGGTAACTACAGACCCATAAGTCTCACTAGTCTGATAATGCAATGCCATGGAAAGAATTATCATGGAAGTGATCAAAAATGACATAAGAAGCCTCCTGATACTGGACCTAACCCAATTCATTTTTGTTAAGGACATGTCATACCCACCTGGTGGATTTCTTTGAGAAGGTCAGCAAATCATTGGATGGAGAGCAAAATGGTTTACTCTGTCTCTTCTTGGCCAAGGCACTTAACCAATACCCCACTTTGTCATTGTTGAAAAACCCAAGAAGTTATGTATAAACCC
This sequence comes from Protopterus annectens, assembly GCF_019279795.1. NCBI lineage: Eukaryota > Metazoa > Chordata > Ceratodontiformes > Protopteridae > Protopterus > Protopterus annectens. Next base: position 1,002,759,323 of record NC_056725.1, on the reverse strand, counting down.
TTATGTCTCCAGGTGGATAGCCAGTCCCCCTTTGCAAAGAGGGCAGTCATAAGCAGAGTCCCTCAGGGATCAGTCTTTGGACCATTCTTTTTTGGCATTTACTTCTCTGAAGTCAAGACCAATGTTAAGAACATCTGGCTGACTAAATCTGCAGATGATTGCAAATTAAAGAGTCATAGACTCTGCCACCAACACAAATGTTCTAATAGAAGGGCTGACAAAAACAAATAACTTATGTCAGAGCACTGGACTAAAACTAAATGCCCAGAAATGCATAATAGTATCCTTTGAAAAGTTGCCCATCTCTGGTAGCTATCATATTGACAACACACCCCTAAGATTTGACACAGTAGGCAGGGACCTGGGGACACACATAAGCAATAATCCAGCCTTTGATCATCACATGTCTACAGTTGTGAGGAAACCATTCTATGTTGCTTGACATATAAACAAAGGTATGACATCTAGGTCCAAGGAGGTCATTGTTCCACTGTATTTGTCATTCATCAGACCTATCATTGAGTACAATGCCCCTTTGGTATGTACCTAGCCAAGCACATTAAAGAGTTGGAATGTCCACAGAGTTCCTCACTAAAATAATACAGAGTATAACATGTTCTGTGCAGGTCACCTCAAGTCCCTATCCCTGTATTCTATCTCCTACAGACTGTTGAACTGAGATCTATGCCTGGCATACAAAGCACTGTCAAACCCACCCGTGATGGACCGTCTGTATATCTGCAAAACAAGCATCTTAAAAATTACCCCCTCTAAATATTTAAAACTTGCCTGTGACATAAATTGAACATGCTGGAGAGAGAGAGAGTTAAGTATCCCAGAGACTGCCCCCTCTGTGAAACAGGCTCTCCATCCATGTGAAGCAGACTTCCGGTCTAGCACAATTCAAATGTAACTTGGACAATTGGATGGGGAACATGGGATTCATCCCTGATTTGTCACCTATGTCTGTAATGGACACAGGTAGCCTGTAAATGTTTCATTTCCCAGGCCCCTGCTTGTAAATGTTTCATCTCCCAAGCCCCTGCTTACACTTATCAGGGGTACCAGAACTTATCAGAGATTTGAGATGCATGGTTAGGCTTAATGGACCCCTGTGATCATTAGCCTTGTACACAAGTATGATCCTATGAACCTAATAGAGCAACAAGATGTCATTTAAAAAAACATTGCAGCACCAGCAGGGAAAGTTATTAAGCTGACCTTATCCTGCTTACATCTTTATGTTTGCAGCAGTTTCCTACCTCTTATTTATCCCTACAGCAAGCACTTTATTGTGTAGAGCATGAAAGATTAATCATGAATTATTAAGTAAGAGTAACACACCATGTAATGATTTAATTATGAAGAGTAACACAACATACAGCTGTTTCTACATCTCAACAAAACCATATTGTTGATAGTCCTCTCTTACTCTGTCTGCATCTCTCTCTGTTCACCTCTTCTTCTTCAGTAAGTAGAAATTTGTTTGTCACGAAGTAATGCTGACATGGATAGATATGTTTTTGGCTTCTATCAAGAGTTCTAATCCAGCCATTAGCTAAGTGTTACTGACTGTTTTTGGTTCACCATTGTATGTGTTTGTGCTGGCTACATACAGTTATGAGACAACATTATCCTTCTTCTGTCATAAGGGACTCTGTCCGGGCCTCCATCTCACACCATTGATGTATCTTTTCCCTTCGGTAGCATTCTTCTTCCTCATTTGCATAATGTGTGATGCTGGGCAATAAGTACAGCTAAGACTAAATGGAAGTACACAGCTTATGGCAATATCTAGTGATTTTATTGCCTTCAGCTGTATTACTATGCTGCATTTTCTGTTGCTGTGCTTAGTTCAGTTTAATGTACTTTTCAACATGCTGAAGAGCTGGATGTACAAATTACAACATTCACCGGTGTAATGAGGATGAATGCGTACATTCACATTTGCAGAAATCTACTGTGAAAAACTAACTATCAGAAGCATGACTTCTTACGTGATGTGCTTTGATAACACTTGGGCATAAATGTTTTTCTTGGAATTCTCTAAAGGTTCAAATCCAGACAGATGGAAAAATGTTTCAGAATATGTTGTCTGACTCCTGTGACTGTAAAAGTTGACTACACCCTTCTGTAACACATCATCATCCTATATTGTGAAATTGGTACATGTCCCTCACAGTAACACAAAGTACATGAAGGACACTACCTATATCTTAGTAGAAGAGTATGTAATTACATGGGATAATTACAGTGATTTTACATTGTCATGAACACATGTGCATTTGTTCCAAAACATCAGATGCACAGTACTGTCTGTTCTAAACAGTGGATTTTCAACAAGTACAAGTGTGAGTTTTCCCATCATTGAAGTCAAGACTTCTGTGGCACTTATTTTTTATTTATTTAATATTTGTTTACCAGAAAAGTCTAACTGGCCCATTTTCAGTGGAGGCTTTGGGAGAAATTCTCCTGATGTATGTGTTTGGTATGTGGAAGGAAACCCATGCAAACACAAGGAGGACATGCAGACTCCACGTAGAAGGCACACCAGACAACAAACAAACCAGAGAGCCTCTTGCTGTAAGGCAGCAACGTTAAACACTGTACCACTACACCACCCCAACAACTTGTGAATAATAGTGTGCTTTCTAGATTGTGTAACTCGATACATTCGATGTTTAACAATCAGTAAAAACTAAAGGAAAAACCCAGCCATGCTAGATTTTCAAGATACAAAAGGTTTTAAGGAATCACACAGTGGAAAATCTAGCTTGGCTGTGGGCTTGGTTTTTCTGTTAGTTTTTACTGATTATTTTTATTGTATGACCTTGTTACACATTGTTTTAGTTTGTTAGTTGGGATATTTTGCAGATACCCCAATGGTTATGGACCTCAACTGAGTATGACAACTGTTAGAAAAATGTGTATTTGAATACATGAGAAATGCTAGTTTAAAAGCAAAGTAGTAAATAATGCATTTTATTCTATTAATCATATAGTAGTAAAATTAATTCATGTCTAAATGTGAAGTAGTTTTGAAACTGCAAAGTGGCTTGAAGCAAGGCTGATCTCTGACCCTGGCAGAATGCTAGCTTAGCAAGTTTTAATGTTTATGCTTTTCACAAGTGATTATCTGCTGGGTCAGGAAATTAAATGTGTGAAATAATGAAATCTTCTGCTCTTTCCTGTTGGAATGATCTGGTCTTGTATATGTGTTACTTAGATAGCACGCAGCTGTGTGAGAAAGTGTAATAGAGAACAAAGACGTGTATTAAAAGACTGAACTGCTATTGTATTCGAACTGATATGAAACCTTGAATAAGTAACTTTACAGAAAGACATTATGACTGACCAGCTGGATAGCAAGGCTGTATTGTATCTAGAGGAAAAGTTTTTTTAAATATACAGCATCAGCAAGACTTAAAGAATGAAGAATTTTAAGCTAAAGTGATGTAGATGCCCTGTGACATATCATGTCAGAAAGGTGGGCATAGCTAAATGTTAAACCTATATAAAATTGTGTGCTTCCTGTTTCATGTCAGACAAAATTCTGTACTTGTACGTTTTTTGCCTCCTGGTGTACAAAAGTAAACTTTTGAATCTGAACCTCCTGTGTATTGAATTCTTAATTTTATTTAACAGTTTGGTCCTTTCGAGACGGAATTCCCTTGGTAAGCTGCAGATCAGAGCGTATCGATGGTCGAATACTGTGCAGGAGAAGCTACCGAAATGGTTCTTCTTGAGTGAAAAGACCTCTGAATTGTCGTGTGTAAAGAGTCTGGCCACTTTCTGATCTGTGGCTGAAAAGCGGAACTTGAACGATTTTCAATACCGGAGGCTCAGGTAGGAAGAATTTGCCTTTTTTTCTGTTTTAGATCAGGGACTAGGTTACAGTATATTGTTGTCAAGATTTGTTTTGCAGATCAGGGACAAAAGGAAGCACTGTATATTTGGTCATAGATCAGGGTAACAGAATAAGGTAGACAGTTATTCTAGATAAACTGTAAACAGGAACTAAGAACTTGATATCACGTGATAAAAAAGGGTTACGTAACATTTTCTTTGACATGGGTAATCAGTGCACTAAAACCTCACGAGATCCGCCCCTAACCGAAGACGCAAAATACATGCAATTACAACGTTCTGATAACATTAGGTATTATACGAAATGGGTTAATAAATATGAATTTGATGGTAAACTAGATAAACCTTCTCTAGTTAACTCCTTAAACATCTTAAATTTGATGCAGGAGGTCAGGCAAAAAAGCAACGCCAACTAGGCATTCCAGCAAATCGTAGAGAACAGAAGCTTAAAAATTCAAAAATATTATTTTTAGACAAAGAGGATAATAACTTGGTAATAGTGACAGCTCCTCCTCCTCCTCCCTTACCCCCTCCCTTACCCTTTTCAGGATATGAAGCGAGTGGACAGGCTGGTCCACCTCCGCGTTATCCTGAAGTTTCAGTAAGACCACAACCATTTGTTAGAGATCCTATTGAGACTAGGTCCCGAACACGTAAAACACATAGGGACACAGAATCATACCAAATAGAGAGAAATCTACAGGATGAGAGTGAGGAAGAAATATGCCCACTTATAGAAGTTCCAAATCCTCAGGCAGGACAGGAAGGGCAGGATCCAACACTCTTAGTATATAGACCATGGACACCGGAGGACATCCGGAAGGCTACTGAGGGAATCCCCCATCCGAAAGTTAATTTTACAAAATTTTTAGAAGATTTACAAGGCATGAGGTTAAGTTACCACTTGAATGGGGAAGAAGTAGAAAAAGTAGTAAGACAAATTATAAGTCCAGATTGGCACATGATCTGTGGCACCTGGAATCCTCGTAATGCAGAGCTTAGACCACTCCCACATAGTGACGCAGAGTTAGACAACAGAGTGAAAGGTCTGACAGACCGAATCTCTGAGAAATGGAAACCTAGAGCAGACTGGACTTGCATTAATCAATGCATACAACAGGAAAATGAGACAATAGATGGATATTATGCTAGATTATTAGAATGTTTTAATAATCATAGCGGTATGTCGGTTCCTGAGAACCAAACGAATGATTCCCCGTATGAACAACAATTAAAAAATGCATTTTTGAAAGGTTGCATTGCACCTATTAGTAGCTTCATTACGAAGCATATGATAGATCATCGAACAGGGAGGCTACAAGCCTTACTCGAATACGCTAGACATGCTGAGAGACATTTTAATAGTAAAAAAAAAGAAGGCACAAGTCTTCACTGCTGAAGACGGAGCTGAAGTATTTGTATTACAGTCAGGTAAAAAGGGCAAGAAGAATGCCCAGGGAAACAAACAGTCTGACAAACGATCAGAAGATTTTGAAGAGAGGAAAAAGAGAGGTGAATGCTTCAAGTGCGGGAAAAAGGGACATCTAGCAAGGGATTGTAGACAAAACAAAAAGGTAATCACAGAAGATAAGGGAGATGAGGACTGACTATATGATAGTGAGGATATGTCAAGTGAAAGTCAGAAATCATCAGGAAAAGTTAATAAACAAAAAGCAAATGTAAATGTGATAGAAGGAGTAGAGGAAGTGCAAATAGATATGGAGGATGAAGAAAGTGAAATTTTGGACTTAGCATTATTGAGCTTAGAGCTCTACTTAGCGGATACGAAACTGGAAGTTACACTTCTGGTGGAGGGAAGGGAAGTCAAATTCCTGTGTGACTCAGGAGCGTCACGGACTTTGATACACCCTTCCAAGTTACCAGAACATTCCGAATCACCTGATTATATACTAGTAAAAGCCGCAAATGGACAGCTATACAGGGAACCACTTTCCCATGATATAGCAATAACTGACCCTGTTTCAGGTATGACCCAGAGAAGTAAAATAGTTGTTTCTGCAAAGTGTCCATTAAACCTATTGGGCAGGGACCTTATGCAGATATTTGGCATAGCAGTAGTTCCAACTGTACAAGGTATGGAGGCACAGAGACAAATGGATACCTTTGTAGTGCGACCGGAGGGTGAAACTTTTTACTGGTACAGCCAGGACCTAGTCACGACTGGTCCAGGGGCAGTAACCGAGGAACTGATGAATGTAGCCATCAGTAAAGCCCCCTCCCTTGACACTGATCGACAGCATTTGTTACACTGTACTCTATACTACTGTACTACACCAGGACCTGATAGAGAATATGAGCAAGAATTGTTTAGAAATCGTGCAACTAGATTGGTTTTGCATACTTTGTACTGGGATACTGAAGGGAACAGTGTAGTTAGCTGTTCGTTACCTCAAGAATTCCTTGCATTGTATAGATCAAATCGGTTACCACATGTCAGCTTGACAAAGAACAAAAGTGTCAAATGGGCAGATTTAGGAGAAAAAGTAACAAGATGGGAGAAACAGACTGATTTAGAATTATCAGAACAAGGGATACAAAAACAGAAATCGAATTGGTTGACACAGACACATCCAACTGTACACTTGCAATCTAGCGAGGACAGCTGATTAGCATTCTTGTTAGAAGAAGAAGAAAAGACCTTATGTGAAATTCCAACAACTCTCTGGTCAACAGGCAAGTCAGATTTAGGACTTATTCGAACAGCAGGACCAGTTACAATTACCCCAAAGTCAGCTTTTAGACCACAGAAAAGACAATACCCTTTGAGAAAGGATGCAGAAATAGGAATTAAGCCTATAATAGCAGCATTACTTAAAGAAGGAGTACTGGTAGAATCTCCTGATTCACCATGAAATACACCCCTATTTCCTGTTAAAAAAGCAAATGGGGAATGGCGGATGGTACAAGATTTACAAGCTGTAAACAATGCAGTAATACCTAGAGCACCCACGGTGCCAGACCCACATATGTTGTTAAATGATTTAGAACCGCAACAGAAGTATTTCTCTGTGGTAGATATTAGCAATGCTTTCTTTTCAATACCTATACATCCTGATAGTCAATATTGGTTTGCATTTACATTTCAGGGTAAAAGGTATACATATACTCGACTACCACAGGGATATTGTGAGAGCCCAACAATTTTTGCACAAGAAATGGCTAGCAACCTGGCAGGGTTTACCCCACCGGGAGGTAGTCAAATTCTACTTTATGTAGATGACATCTTGCTAGCAGCCCCCAGCCAGCAACAGTGCAGGGAGGATACAGTATCATTACTGAAATTTTTAGCAACACAAGGACACAAAGTAAACAAAAGTAAGTTACAACTTTGGAGAAAACAAGTTAGATACCTGGGATATGTAATATCCAATGAAGGTAGAATACTAGATGATGAAAGAAAAACAGCGATTTTGCAAGCACCCAAACCAACAACCAAGAAAGAAATGATGTCTTTCTTAGGTACAACTAATTTTTGTCGGAGCTGGATACCAAATTATGCTTTGGAATCTGCTCCACTGACTGACTTGATATATAAGACACCAATGGCAGCACAAGATATTTTTCAATGGACAACTGAAACAGAAACGGCTTTCTGCAGGTTGAAGCAGTTGATAGCTTCTTCATTGGATTTAGGACTTCCAAATTATCACAAACAGTTCTTTCAGACCATAGATTGTAAGCAAGGATATATGACGTCAGTATTGACGCAACAACATGGGGACAAGCAACGCCCCATAGCCTACTATTCATCACAGTTAGACCCAGTGGTGCGATCTTTGCCTCACTGTGTACAAGCAGTAGTTGCAGCCGCAATGGCAGTACAAGCTTCGGCCTCAGTGGTGTTATTCCACCCTCTCACATTGAGAGTGCCTCATGCAGTTGCAATAATTTTACTGCAAGAGAAAGTGGCATACCTTTCTCCTGCTAGACATCTTTCATGTATGACTATACTGCTGAGCCTACCTCATATGACAATTGAACGATGTACGACATTGAATCCATCAACATTACTCCTAACTCCTGTGGAGGGCACACCACACAGCTGCCTGCAGGAAATTGAACAGTTAGCTTTACCTAGACAAGATCTTACAGATATGCCCTTGAATAATGCCGAGGTGACATATTACGTGGACGGCTCATGCAGAAGGGGTCCTACAGGGAAGAATCTGGTAGGGTATGCAGTAGTTACAGACACTGAAATTTTAGAAGCTCAATCCTTACCACACAACTTATCTGCACAAGCAGCAGAATTGATAGCTTTGACGAGGACATGTACTTTAGCAAAAAAAAGTGCGTAAACATATATACTGACAGTCAGTATGCTTTTTCTACAGTACATGTATTTGCACAACAATGGAAAAATAGAGGAATGATAACATCCAGTGGAAAACCTATTAATCATGCGCAATTTATTTTGGAGTTATTGGAATCTATTCAGTTACCTACCAAAGTAGCTATTTGTAAATGTGTAGCTCATACCAAACAGCAGGACAAGATTTCGAAAGGCAATGCACGAGCTGATGCAGCTGCAAAGCAAGCAGCCTCAGACTCAGAAACTTTACTTTTAAATGATGAATTACAACCTTCTGAGATTTTAGATTTAGACATGTTAAAAACAATGCAGACGCTTACTACAAAAGCAGAAAAACAAAAATGGGTAAAACGAGGTGCAATTCTTGAGAATGGACTGTACATTTCCAAAGAAAGAAAACCAATATTGCCGTCTAATTAATTTAGATATGCAGCTTTGTTGAGCCATGGGCAGTGCCATGTCTCAACAGGGGGGATGGTACAGTTAGTAAATCGAATATTCCAAACATACGGATACACAAACTACACAAAAAAATTTTGTGCAGCTTGTCATACTTGTAACAAGCATCATGCACAAGGAGCATTTAAAACCAAGCAAGGAAGTTTTCCTATACCACCATACCCGTTCCATACTATTTGTATGGATTTCATAGAATTGAATAAATGTGAAGGGAAGAAGTTTTGTTTAGTTATTGTAGACATGTTTTCTAAATGGGTAGAAGCTTTTCCAACCAAAAACCCGGATGCAGCAACAGTGGCGAAAGCCCTGATAAAAGAAGTAATCCCTAGATTTGGCATTCCGCAGAGGATTTATAGTGACAATGGCACGCATTTTGTGAATCAGACAATTCACCAGCTTGGGAGATTTTTTGGTATCTCCTTAAAGAACCATTGTGCTTACCACCCACAGTCAGCAGGACTGGTGGAAAGGTACAATGGTACCTTAAAAAACAAGCTAAGGAAGCTAGTAGAAGAGACCCAAAAGAATTGGATATACTGTCTGCCTTTAGCACTGCTGAGTATGAGAACGGTTCCAAATGTAAAGGGTTTGACTCCCTTTGAAATGATTTTTGGGAGAGCATATTATGTGCCTCAGTGGAAAGCTCTCATGCCTGCAGAGCAGGAGGCTGACAGTTCATTAGCTAGTTATATGAGGAAACTGTTAACAAATAAATCTGTTTTGCAGTTTAACTCTTTTTCAGATAAGGAACAGACCAGACCGGTGGAAGCAGTCTTGGCTCCTGGGACATACGTCTGGCTGAAAGTGACGAAAAGGAAGAATTGGGCGAGTCCAAAGTGGGAGGGACCGTACCAGGTTCTGTTGGCAATGCCTACTGCAGTTAAAGTGGCCAAGAGGAAGTCCTGGGTTCATTTGACGCATTGTAAACCGGTAAAGAACTTTCAACTTGATAAAAACTTTGTGACTGATACACAACCAGACCAAGACGGCCAAAAACAAAGCGAATAGAAGTTTTGATCAACCCCAGAGATGTTGCATAATCATTTTGTTGTGTGTACATTTATTAACTGTAATTGTGGCAATTTTCCTCTTGCTGTGGTTTATCCTACACACAACCACACAAGTGAAAGTGGGAAGGCGTGATGAAACATCTATAGACTGGCATACAAATTTTAACACATACCTGGCCATGAAATGTGTGTATGCAGAGACTATGAACATTTCAAATTGCTGGGTTTGTACAGCTATACCAACAGCATATGGAGGACTGGTAATGTCCGCTGTCCCTTTGGGGATAAATGAGACTTGGGAGAATTTACTTTTCGACACAGGAACTGTGAGATCACAGGACAAAATAGCTTTATTTTTACCTGTCACACAAAAAGGAGTTGTATGTTTCTATAAAAATGACACTCTCCAGGTGGGCTGGAGCAATTGCAATATAACCATATCTTACCGATGTTATATTAAGAATAGTAATGGCAATACTTTTTGCAATACTAATTATGACTCGTATTTAAACTCATTGAAAACAACTATGAGTGACATTCAAAAAAATCCAGTTTTGTTTAAACAATTGTCAGTTATAGATCAGAAAATGTTTCATGCAGGGCTGATGCGTATTAGTACTAAAGTAGAAAACTGTTATTTTATTTATGGGAAAAAGGCATATAAATGGTTACCTGAGAATTGGTCCGGCAGTTGTTTTTTGGGTTACTTGGTTCTGGCAATAAGACATACTGCAGAATTACCTTTGGGTAAGATATGAAACGTAAGGGAAACAGCTCGAAAATCCGAAGGTCCAGTTAAGAAACCTGTGAATCTAGTTGGGAAGATCGAAGCTGGTTGGAAAGACCATAATTCAGTAAAAGACAAAAGCAAATTGACTCATATGGACTTGAGTGACAGTGTTATATCCTGGGCAGGAATACTCCCAGCCTATGGAGCAGTCAAATCGATCTGGGAGCTGAGGAAGTTGTCAAAACTTCTCGAAGTAATGAGTAATGCAACTTTTTCCACCCTAGAATTGGTGACTGATGAACTGAATGAAATGAGAACTGTTGTGCTACAAAATCGGATGGCTCTTGACATCACCCTAGCGGCGAGAGGTGGTACGTGCACGCTTATCAAAGAAGAATGCTGTGCTTTTATTCCTGACAATCGTCATGAGATAAATAACCACCTAGAGGTAATTCAGCAAGTATCAGCCATGACTGAACCAGGCCCAAACCCACTGATGGACTTTTTCCAGAATCTATTTGGGGGGTGGGGTTCCATCCTAATGAATATTCTGATTGCCATTTGTGTGGGTATACTCCTAATAGGAGCATGTGTATGCTGTGGAATTCTCTGCATGAAAAGATTAATCAAAGATTTTGTTGATGTATCTGTTACTGAAACTTTCTACCAAGATATTGAAATTGAAAGATTGATTTCAGATGATGCTTTCTCTGAAGTATAGATTGAATGACTCACCTAGCTGAAAATCCTGAGTGGAAAAGGCTAGGAGACGAAATGACACTATGCATACTTCGAAATAGAATAAAAAGTATTAATAGGGGGGAAAATGTTAGAAAAATGTGTATTTGAATACATGAGAAATGCTAGTTTAAAAGCAAAGTAGTATATAATGTATTTTATTCTATTAATCATATAGTAGTAAAATTAATTCATGTCTAAATGTGAAGTAGTTTTGAAACTGCAGTGTGGTTTGAAGCAAGGCTGATCTCTGACCCTGGCAGAATGCTAGCTTAGCAAGTTTTAATGTTTATGCTTTTCACAAGTGATTATCTGCTGGGTCAGGAAATTAAATGTGTGAAATAATGAAATCTTCTGCTCTTTCCTGTTGGAATGATCTGGCCTTGTATATGTGTTACTTAGATAGCACACAGCTGTGTGAGAAAGTGTAATAGAGAACAAAGACGTGTATTAAAAGACTGAACTGCTATTGTATTCGAACTGATATGAAACCTTGAATAAGTAACTTTACAGAAAGGCATTATGAATGACCAGCTGGATAGCAAGGCCGTATTGTATCTAGAGGAAAAGTTTTTTTTAAATATACAGCATCAGCAAGACTTAATGAATGAAGAATTGTAAGCTAAAGTGATGTAGATGCCCTGTGACATATCACGTCAGAAAGGTGGGCATAGCTAAATGTTAAACCTATATAAAATTGTGTGCTTCCTGTTTCATGTCAGACAAAATTCTGTACTTGTATGTTTTTTGCCTCCTGGTGTACACTAGTAAACTTTTGAATCTGAACCTCCTGTGTATTGAATTCTTAATTTTATTTAACAACAACCCTGTATTTCCAAAGGTTAGCTAAACAGTCCACTTATGCTGTGCTGATGATGCTTTAAAAATGATGAAACATGCATGTCCACAGTTAGTAGGGTTTGGTGTTATTGGCCTGAATTTGTCCTTAACAGACTTAAAAAGGAAAAAAGTCATGGGAATTCAGAACTGCCATATAGCTGAAATACCTGATGTCTTTATGGGTTATTTGCGTATCTCCCATGTTACCTCTAATGCAAGAGTTAGAACTGCCATACAGCTAAACCACCTGATGTCCTTATGGGGTCATTTGCATATATCCCATGTTACCTCTAATGCAAGAAATTTTAAGGAATCACAGAGTGGAAAATTTTGCTTGGCTGGGTTTTTCTTTTAGTTTTTACATAACATATTTAGGAAACATTATCCTCTGGCACAACGGAATGAGACAACATTCTGTCTGTTGTTGCCTTAGTACAGCAATTACAGGCACTCATATCCTTTGCAGCAATAACATCATGGAAGGCCTTGACATGTAAATATATCTCACAGTTGTAGTGGCACTTCTACCTTGTCCTAGGCATTCTTTTCAATATCCTGTATCTTCTATTGTTAAATGCTCAAGTGTTCAGCATCCACACTCAGTGAATGTTTGCATCGTTTGGCCTTATAGTGTAATGCATGAATGGCATCCACCACATGTACATTAACTTTTTTTTTTTTCAATAATTTTAATTTTTATTTTTACATTAATAAATGTCACAGATAAAAACCATCTTACAACATGACCGTATATATATATATATATGTATATATGTTATAAATTGATGTCAATACCACAGGATATAGGTTGTACAACATATCTATTTACACTATGTACATAGATGCTTTCACTGTTAATTCCACAGTTATACAGACAGTACATACATTCGTAATATCTGAACTTGTATGTGTTCTTTGGCTCCATTAGAGTGTATTTCTAAGTTGCTGTGTGATGAATTATGCTAATGTGATATAAAAGGTTTGTTCCCAAATTTCTTTGGCTTTCATGTTTTTGTTTCTTTTATCTATTACTTTTTTATGAGCTAAAAGGTGTTGTATAGCTACTTGTTTAAAACCCTCCGAAGAGATATTTATCGTATCTAGCCATTTAAAATCTATATACAGTTTCATTAGTAGGAAGATTGTTAAAAGTGTATTTGCTTGTTTTCTTGGTATATTGGGTGGGAGAATGTGTAATAGAGTGAATTCCCAAGTTAATGTTGATGTTTCATAACCCATTTTTTTGTAATTGTACTTTGAGAGAGTTCCAGAGTTTATAGACACATTTACAGCTCCAAAATATATGGATTAAGTCAGCTATCTGGTCCTTACAGTGTGGGCCGAAAGGTGATTTTGATGTGTTAAATTTGTGTAGGGTTGCAGGTGTAAAATAAGCATTATTATTGATCATGAGCTGAGTGTATGCTAACTTTTTGAGGGGTATAATCTTCAGTGTTAGCTTGATTGCCTGGCTTATTTGTTGATCATCTATGGATGGTTTAATTTTTCTCCAGTAGTTAGAGAAGAGGAGGTCTTTCTGGTATTTGATTTCATTTATCATTTTATATGAATTAGTAACAGTTTTCTTTGTTGTGATAATAGTTTTCCAAAACCTGCTACAAGTTTCTATGTCACTATTGGTTATAGTAGCATTTTGGAGGTAACTGGAACACAGTTCTTTGATTTATCTTAGGAATATTATATATGATTTAGTGAGGTTTAAGTTGGTCCTCATTTCTTGTATTGAACCATTAAGGTAAGCATAAATATCTTGGATTGTTTTATCTTTCAGTCTAGGAAAGGGGACTAAGTCCAGCATCTTATTGTTTATTTTTAAATTTGGGTTTTTATGAAGGGGTTGCAGTATTGTCATGGCTTGTCCAAAGTTCAAGAATTGGAAGAGTTTTTGTGCTAAGTTGATAGAATGTTTTAAGGGCTCTGTAATGTTATAAGTTTGTATTTCTTTCTACTTCAGGAATGGACGTGCTTTGGGATTGAAACCTAGGGCTTTAATATAACTATAATAGATTGTCACCCAAAGAGGAGAACAATTTTCCATTGATGGGTTATGTTCAGCTATTCTTAATATTCTGTTAGTGTTAATGATCAAGTAGTACATTTTAAAATCTGGTAGATTTAGTCCTCCTTTGCATTTTGGGAGTGTTATTTTTGGATAGGAGATTCTGGTTTTTTTGGGGTTCCCATATACATTTTGCTAGGAAGGTATGAATTTGTTTGAATAATTTATTATGTTTTATTGTCTGTAATGTCATGAATATATACATTAGTCTAGGTAAAATGTTCATTTTGATTATTGATACTTTGGCCAAGAATGGTAGTTTTATGTTGTTCCATCTTTTACAGTCTTGCATTATATTTTGCCATTTAAGGTTTACATTGTGTTGGTAGAAGTTTTTGTTATTCTGGAAAAAGGTGATTCCCGGGTATTTAGTTTCTTCTTTTATTTTTATTGTGTTTAACAATGGTATTAGTGAGATGAGTTTGGGTGTTTTTAGGGGGAAAATATTAGTTTTATTGAGGTTTGGTTTGTAGTTAGATGTAGTCGAGAAATGTTCAATTGCAGCTATTATTTTTTTTATATCTGAATTTGGTGTAGTGCAGTATATGTTCAGATCATCCGCAAATGCAGTAAGGTATAATTTGAAGTTGTGTATTGATGGAGGATTGTGGTATGTATTTTGTTTAATGTACAGAAAGAGTGGTTCTAGATATAGGTTAAACAGGAAGGGTGATAATGGGCATCCTTGTCTTGTTCCATTTTTTATTAGGATCCTATTTGACCAAGTTTTATTTATATAGAGATGTGTATGGGTTGCTATAGAGAGTTTGGATGATCTGAATGAAGTTATTGGGTATATTAAAGTAGGGTAGTGTTTGGAGTAAGAATTCTAGGTTAACCCTATAAAATACCTTGTGGGCATCCGCTACCATTGTGTAGATGTCAATATTGTATCGGTTAGCATAGGATATCAGTGCACTAATGTTAATGTATTATCACTTGTCTGTCTATGTGGCATAAAACCGGATTGTTCTGGGGAGATGATTTTCTCTATCAGATTTTTCATTCTGTTTGCAAGTATAGAGGTAAATATTTTAGTATCTATATTTAAGAGGGAGATGGGTCTCTAGCTGTCTGGGTTTTTGGGGTCTGTGTCTGGGTTTTTGGGGTCTGTGTTTACTTTTAATATAAAGATGGTTTTAGAGGCATTGAACTGGATATCATTTATTTTATAGTTTATTATGTAATTCAGAGTATAGTATAGTAGTTTGGCTATCAAGGGGGAAAATGCTTTGTAAAATTCTGATGTGAGTCCATCTGGACCCGGAGCCTTATGTGCTTTTAAGTGTTTGATTGTTGCAATAATTTCACTGATGGATATCAGTTCAGTTAGTTTTTTTTTTGTTGGTCTAAATTTAGTTTAGGGAATTTCAGTTTTTGAAGGAAAAGAGTTCTATCTTCCTTTGAGGTTTGTAGTATTTGTGCTCCATATATTTGAGAGTATGTTTGTTCAAATGTTTTAATAATGTATTCATTTTTTGTGTAGTTTTTGTCTCTGTAGTTTATTTCTGATATATTGGAGGCATTTTTGTGTTGGGAAATAATTCTGGCCAGAGCTCTACATGGTATTTGAGCTTCTTCTGCATAAGTGGCTAACATTCTGGCTTCATAAAAAGATAGGTTCTTGGTTTCTAACATATATAGATCCCTTTGCAGTTTTAAGAGTTCTGCTTCTGTTTGGTTCTTAGGGTTATTTATTAGTTATTTTTCAAGATGCTCTATTTTCCCTTTCAGTATATGCTCCTCTTTCAGTTGTATTTTTTATAGTATGCTGCTTTTTTGATAAACAATCCTCTGATTTGTGCTTTGGTTGCAGCCCATTCTATGTCAGTTGGTACTTGGGAGTTAGTGATATTTGTAAGAGCTATTTTTGGTATTTCTTCTGTTTCTTTTATTACATCCATTTTGGAAAGTAAATTAGGGTTTAATGACCAATTATGACCCCTATTCTCTAAATATATATTTTTGTCCCAGTTAATGTTCAGTGTGATTTTGGAGTGATCTGAAAAGAACCTGGTATGTATAGTTATTGTTGGGTCCATGTTAATGAATATGTCAGAGATTAAGAAGAAGTCTATCCTTGACTGCATTTTGTGGCATTGCGAATAGAATGTGAATTTCCCTGTTTTATCTTCACTGCTCCCATATTTAAAAGGGTCATATAGTTTGAAATCTTGTTTGAGTTCATAAAGGGCTAATGTGGCTTGTTTATTATGTGATTTGGTCAGATTAGATTTATCTTTTTCTGGGTTTTGGTATGTGTTCCAGTCACCTCCAATCACTAGGTAGTGATCTTTAAATTGGTTTAAGGTCGGGTATAATGACATAAAAAAGTGTTGGTTATTACAGGGTGCATAAACATTAAGTGCCATTATAGGTTTTGGTATTGTAGGACTACTCAATGTTACGTAACACCATCTTCCCTCCTTGCCAGCTTTGGTTTTAAGTATTTTTTCCTTAAACTGTTTTTTAATTATGGCCACCCCAGCACAATTTGTTTTCCCCTCTGAAGCTATGATTTGACTTATCCATTTCTTTCTGCTAATTTCTGCCCATTGCTCTGCAATCAAGTGTGTTTCCTGTATTAGTATGAGGTTGGCTGTGGTTTTTAATGTAAGGTGTAAGAATAGTTTTCTTTTCTTCTTGTTTTGGAGCCCTTTAACATTCCATGATTCTGTTTCCCACATATATTTATTAGGTGTATTCCTTAGATATGTCATGTATATTAGTTTTGTTTTGTTATCTTTCTATGTGTTACTGTGTGATGGTTTAGGAAAGCATCTATTTATCCCCATCCCTACTCTATGCCTAACCACTATATCCTTGGACCAGGAATAATCAGGGGGGAGGATGAAGGTTCATTATATGGTTTACCTTTACATCTAATCTTGGAATGTGTTTTCTTTTTAGATATAGATTTAACCCAAAATATCCCCCCTGTGTTACTATAAACAATGTGGACAAAGCTGAACAAACTAGTTCCCTCAACAAACAATGCTACTTAATATCCCTAGCCTCTTCCAACATATTATTTATACAATTATGGTATTGCATTTAAGGTACAGCATGTATTGTTTTTGTCTTGTGACTAATTCTTTCTAATAGTATTTTTTAAAACAGCATATTAATATACATTCATCAGTACATTATAACAATATATGTACCATAGTAATATTGTTAAACATTTAATCGTGTCATTTTTACATTTTTTTTTCATTTGATTTCTTTTTCCTCCCGTTTATTTATTCAGATTTCGGCCTTCTTTGGTGCCTGTAATGTTTTTCCACATCAATCTTTGTGGGTTATAAAATATATACTCAGCACCTATTTTTCAGCGGTAGGAAGTATACACATTGAGAGAAAAAAAAACAACTTAGTCAAACAGCCCTTCTGCTATAGTTAGCATATTAAGGCTATATTTACATTATCCCAAGATTGTTAGGTTATTTTATTATTTTCCTGAGATTACTTCTCTCCAGGATCTTTTAACACATTTCTAGTATTTACATAAAACATTTAACATTTTTTTTCCTTTTTCCTTTTTTTCCCCAGTATTAATCTATGAGGTAGCCTGTTTCTGACAGTTTATTTCTTGCCTATTATTTAAGGCTGGATTTTCATTCACCTACACAGTACTGGGTGTACTGTTTTAGTGAATGATTCAGTTCAACAGTACCTTATTTCTTCAAGGTTTTTCTTGCAGGTTGGTTGACATATATGGTGCAGCTTTCTTCTTTTAGCTGGTGCAGATCAATTTTCATTTTTCAGGCAGTAAAATCTTTTGTAGTTTGCTGAGATCCATTTTGTCTGACTGTTCTTCTTAATGGAGCCCTCAAAATCATAGTGGGACCGATTTTGCAGACCAATCACATGTACATTTACAATAGGAGAGGCCTTCACCATCCCTTTTACCTCAAAGAGAATGTTTATGACACATACATATGACGTCATAAGTTATCATAGGTGGAGTGTCACACTTATGTTAAGTCTTTCACTGTGGCTTTTGTGGTTCTTCCACATGTCATTAGTCAGTAGAGTCACCTTGCCTGCCGTTCAGTTCCTGAAAGGACAACCTTATATGAATGCACTGACATTACATAACTCCATTGCATCTAGTTATTCTTATCCATTTGTATGCTGGACAATGATATATCATCCCAGGTTCTGACTGTATGGCAGTGAAATGGTTATTCAGGGCATAACATGCTGTGACTGTTCCTGTGGCACATGGATTGAGTACTGCCTTGTATAGCATACCTTCACAGATAGACTGTGGTTCAATTCTGGGACAGTCTGTATGCTACATGACAGAAACAGCTTCCTTATCAAAGAATCATTGATACTGTACTAGTCACTGTTGTGTGGATAGTAATATGTGCCATTCTTTTTCAGCATTCTGACTAAATCAGTTTGTCCATATTACATTTGTAACTTTTTTCTTACTGTACACATTTTCAGTTATTAGTGACAGCTTCCACTGCTATCTCCTGTGGCATATGCAGTACAGAAGTCTGTAGAGAGCCTGGTATCATAGGCAGGGGCTTGACTCTGGTAACATGTGTCTTTCAGACAATAATCGCTTATATACAGATAATAGTCATGGACAGTCAGGAAGGACACCTTTTTTTCAGGCTATTGTCCTACAATGCAGGGCATCCATACCTCTTATGGTAGGAAAGTGCTGTAATCTCTTCAAGGGAGCTCTTCCTGACATAATCGATATACATGTTTTCTGTAGCATCCATGATTGGTATACATCTCTCTGATATCTGTCCTGGCATGTGCTTAAAAATGACACAATGTGGATGTTTCTTATGTCATTCATTGCTCATAGGCATTACCTATTTCCAAAATAATTGTGCTGTGTATTGTATGTCTTCAT
The DNA here is from genome assembly GCF_019279795.1 of Protopterus annectens. Lineage (NCBI taxonomy): Eukaryota > Metazoa > Chordata > Ceratodontiformes > Protopteridae > Protopterus > Protopterus annectens. The sequence goes on along the minus strand of NC_056725.1, from coordinate 1,002,740,384 downwards.
CTAGACATTTTTTTTTTATTACTGCAGTTATTTTTATCACACTATACAGCTTAGTTGTCAATGAGGGCTTCCATAAACATTTCTTACTGAATGGCATGCTGCCAGACTATCAGAAACTGATTGGTCCTCTGTTCATAGGTTCATAGGTTGGTACTAGGCTATTGGCCCTAGGGCCTATACGAGCCTAGCCATAACAATTCCCTGGCTATTTCTTCCCACAATATTTACTTCCCTGGACCTCTGTCTAGCAGTGCAACTGACGTGATCCTCAGGATGAATTTCCTATGTCCCATCCAATCGTCAAGGTTCCTTTTGAAGAGCGCCAAAGAGGTGCTCTGCTTGACATGTATGGGCAGTTTCTTCCAGAGTCTGGGGAGTCTCTGGGTCAGGAACCTATCTCTCCAGCATGTTTTGTTCATTGTGATGACAAGGTTTAGATTCCTGGAGCATGTGGCTCTGAGGGATTGGGATTTCTTTAAGTGTAGCATGTCCAACAGTTCTGGGTTTGACATGGCCTTGTATGTTAAGCAGAGATCACCTCAGAGTTGATGATATGCAACAGAGTATAGCTGGCATTTTTTTTAGACATTCAGCATAGGGCATCTGCTTTAGGTCTGTGATTCTTTTAGTGAGGTATTTCTGCGGCATTTCCAGCTGTTGCAGATGTCTTGTGAGGTGCATACCAAATGGGGCGTTGTACTCTATAATAGGTCTAATGAGGGATGAGTACAGTGGGACAATGACCTCCTTTTTTCTGGATGAAAAGCCCTTAGTGACGAGGTGTGCCACATAGAAGGATTTCCTGACAGTTGTGGCGATGTGATTATCGAAGGTGAGACCACTGTCCACCTGTGTCCCTAAGTCCCTTATCACACTTTCGGTGTTTAGTGTACTGCCACTTATGTGGTAATTCATGGGTACATGTTTTTTCCCAAAGGGATAACTATACATTTCTTGGCTTTGAGCTTGAGCCCATGGCTCTGGCACCAAGCATCTGTTTCTGTAAGGCCCTTTTGTAGAATATCCACATAATTTGGGGATTCAATAATGGCTCCCAATTTGCAGTCATGTGTGAACTTTGTTAGCCAGAGTCCCTTAGTGTTGGCCTGTACTTCAGAGAAATAGATGCCAAACAAGAGCAGTCCCAGGACTGAACCCTGAGGTACTCCACTTGTCACTTGTCTGGAGCTGGATTTGGAATCAGCTACTTTTACAGTGTGGGTTCTGTCAGTAAGCCACTTGGCAGCCCATTGAGTGATGTAGTGATTAGTGCCCAGCTTAGTAAGTTTATCTATGATTCCAGAGTAGGGGATGGTGTTGAAGGCCTTGGCGAGGTCCAGATAGGCACTGTGTGGACTGCCTTACCTTTGTCCACAGTGCTGGAGACTGATTTGAAGATGTCAGTCAGGTTCAGGAGACAAGATCGGCCCTTCATGAATCCAAACTGGGTGGGGTCCAGTGTTTGAAGGTTGCCAATGTCTTTGTTTATAAGTTCCATGATAATACGTTCCATGGCCTTGCAGATCAGGCTCATCAGACTGATGGGGTAGTTGTTCCCAGGATCCAAGGTGGATCCCCCCTTGTGGAGTGGGATAACTGTAGCTGTGCACCACTCAGTTGGCACGAAGCCTGAGGTGAGGCTATGATTAAACATGTCACTTAGGTGAGGTGCCAGTTCACTTTGTAGTTCATGTAGTACACAGCCCGGGAAGGCATCTGGTCCCATGGATGCTGTATTCTTAGCTTTGCAATACTTTCTTGTGTATTGGTGTTGCTGATTTGCTGTTATATTAATGTTCCCTGTAATTCTATGTGAGCATGCCCAGTATAACAATGTTTGTAGATTACCCAAAGGAAAACTTAAAATCAGGAAATATTATTATATCTGTGTTGTGATTTGTCACTTATGTATGTTGAAAATTATTGTATTACCATTTAGCATTAAAATGACTTTATAGCACTTGTTTGTCTGTTACATCTTTGTAAGTGATAAACCCTTTCTTATTGGTGCCACTGACATTTATTTGCAAAATATGTCCATTTCTGATGTGCATGACATTACAGCTGTGAAGTCCATTTGTTCTTATATATACATACTGAGGTGGAGAATGCAGCAGAAGTGTCGGCATGCATGCATAAAATCCCTGTATATGCATCTCATATACAATAACTGCAGTCTATGCATTTATCTCATAAATGTATCTTCTGTCTTTGATAACTGTTATCTCAATTCAAGCATTTTATTAACATATGTATCACATTTTAATCCTTCTTTGTTACACTGCAGCTTTATATCCCGATGACATCCTTCATTTACATGGCTGTTTTTATTTGTGTACATTATCATTACATCAATGCTGCAGGATTTTTGTTAGAAATGTTTCTTTCACACTTCAGCACATTTGTCTTCAGTATATGATTTGTGTACAATTCATAGGTTGGTACTAGGCTATTGGCCCTAGGGCCTATACAAGCCTAGCCATAACAATTCCCTGGATATTTCTTCCCACAATATTTGCTTCGCTGGACCCCTGTCTAGCAGGGTGACTGACATGATCCCCGGGGTGACTTTCCTACTTGACATGTATGGGCAGTCTATTCCAGAGTATGGGGAGACTCTGGGTCAGGAACCTATCCCCGTAGCATGTTTTGTTCATTGTGATGACAAGGTTTAGATACCTGGAGCGTGTGGCTCTGAGGGATTGGGATTTCTTTAAGTGGAGCATGTCCAACAGCTCAGGGTTTGACATGGCCTTGTATGTTAAGCAGAGATCACCTCTGAGTAAACAATATGCCAGAGTATAGCTGCCCATTATATTCCTATTCCTTCAGAATTTTTTTACTGAACTTGCCCTTAATATTTCAGGGCTACAGTGCATTCTCATATCTTAGGTTTGGCTATAGGCAAGCCATTTTGTTTACATTCTCTGTGTGTGCTTGCATGCACCTTTCTATGGCCATGAAGACTATTGCTGGCCATGAAAAGGTGCTTGCAAAGGTGTAGGCATGATGAGCAGAATGCACATTAGGTCAGCACTGCTGCTCAGGGTGCTAACACACTTAAATTGTGTAGGGTCAGTTAGAAGCCTATGTGAATGTTTTTTTTTCTCATCCAGAACCCCCCCCCCCCCGATTTTCCCCTTGGCTTATCCTGCCACCCAATAAGCCCCTTCACCTTCTGTCTGAGTGCTCTGCTTATGGATTATACATATACAATCAGTAGAGGCATGGGCAGGACATCAGGATTCCTAGTGTAAGCCATGGGGTCTGAGGATTTTTTGCTGGCCTATGTCCCTCCCCTACATGCCTAGCACTAGCTATGACTGGCTGGAATAGGAAAAAATGGAGTATTCTGCTGTCAGGCACTAAGGGGTGTGCACAGACCATCTATCCCACCCCACCAGCCTAATGTCCAACTTCCATGGAAACTAGCCTCTGCCAGCAGTCAAATGGAGATCTCAGCACAATCCCTCCCCAGGATAGGAATAACCCATCCTTCCTGCCAACTCCATCAAATGCCTACACTGTTAATTGAACTTGAGTCGCCTGGATCATAGTCAGTGCTTTATCCCACTATGCCAGCAGATTGTTCCCCTGTGTGATTGTTAATGAATCCCATGGTTTGGCAGGCTTAATTTCTCACTATTTGTAGCTGAAAGATAGGGTGCCTTACACTATCTGTAAAATAAGGCTTAGAGCACATACCTGTGAACATCTCTAGCATGTCTAGAATCTTAAAATATGCAGCAGATTTGAGTAGTGCCATTCTAAATGAATGGAAATGTGATCTTGCTTGTCACACAGAACATTAGAGTGTTTCTGTTCAGTACAGCATGAATGAGCCTAGACCAAGTTCCCAGTCCAAAGTATTGTCTGGGTAAGTGACTTGCTCAAGGTCACACAGCAGACAAATGATGGCTGAGGAAATCAAACAATTTATCTGATGAAGTAGCTTATTATCACCTTATTTCTCTGTGCTATTGTGCTATCTATCAAGATTTTCAGGGTTTATGTAGATCATTGTAAGAAAATGAAGGTTTAGGCAAAAAAAAATCATACCAGTATATCTAGCATATCACACAATGTTTTATATATATATATATATATATATATATATATATATATATATATATATATATATATACATAAACACATGCACACACACACACACACACACACACACACACACACACACACACACACACACACACACACACACACACATATATATATATATATATATATATATATATACACAGTGGATATAAAAAGTGTATACACCCCTGTTAAAATGCCAGGATTTTTGTGAGACTACAATAAATTATTTCAAAACTTTTTCCACCTTTAATGTGACCTATAACCTGTACAATTCAATTAAAAAAAAAAAAACAAATCTAGTGTGGGCACCCTTAAACTAATACTTTGTTGAAGCAAATTTTGATTTAATTACAGCATTCAGTCTTCTTGGGTAGGAGTCTATCAGCATGGCACATTTTGACTTGGCAATATTTGTCCACTCTTCCTTGCAAAAGCACTCCAAATCTGTCAGATTGCAAGGGCATCTCATGTGCACAGCCCTCTTCAGGTCACTCCACAGATTTTCTATTATATTTTGGTCTGGGCTCTGGGTAGGCTGTCCCAAAACTTTAATTTTCTTCTGGTGAAGCCATTCTTTTGTTGATTTGGATGTATGCTTTGGGTCATTGTCATGTTGAAAGGTGAAATTCCTCTTCATCTTCAGTTTTCTAGCAGATGCCTGAAGGTTTTGAGCCAAAAGTGACTGGTATTTGGAACTGTTCATAATTCCCTCCACCTTGACTAAAGCCCCAGTTCCAG
>NC_056725.1:1002713048-1002733048 GCF_019279795.1 Protopterus annectens | reverse complement strand
ATGTTTTCTTTTCTTTGAAGTGCTATGGTTCCAAAAAGAAAAGATGGATAGCAGTTAAAATATGAATTATTTACCAATAATAAAGAGCACATTTGCATAGTTTGAAGAATGCAAAGTGACACTGTGGTATTCCTTTTCTTTTTATTGTTAAACTGGCAATGTATACTCTTTAGACTTTTTGTCTCCCACATGCACAGGTGACTCATTTTTGTCTTGATGTTTATTTTCCCTACAACACATATACAAAAAACTGTAGTAATCTTATATGAGCAGAATGCAGACTTTGTTGTGTCACCACCGACTGGTATTACAGTTTTTTATAATCCATACGTTATTAGCATGCGTAATGAAAATAAAGTAAATATTTTGCAGATTTTGTGCACTCATGCCATGTCCACTAAAACTGCATGTAACTCTTTAAGATGTGCATGCTGCAGGAATTTATATATTTTGAGAGAACATGCTAAGTATTTGTATTAATGTATGTTTATCCCTGCATATGCTGTTTAACAATGATCATAGTTTTAAGCATTTGAAAACAATGCTTTTCTATTACAAGCAATAAAAATAGTAATTTTCAGTGGTACTTTTCTTATGGATACTAGTTTGTGAGATATATTGCATGAAATATTTTATGCTGAAGATTGTGAAGGAGATTCTAGTACTGATCCCACCAAAACACGCAAACAAATGCACACACATACTTGGGCAGCAGCACACACTCACACCAACAAATGAACACATATGCACAATCACATATGCACAAGAGCATACTCTCACACACACACACACACACACACACACACACACACACACACACACACACATTTTTATTGATAACAGCTGAGGTTTGATGTTGGAAAAATCAAGTGAATGATCTTGTTCATCTCATCTGACGGACAATTGGAAATAAATGCTTTAGCTTGTTTTAAGGAGTCTAATGGTATAAATAAACTAAGAGCATGTTAAAAAATACCTGTTAAATCTAATGTTGACTTTTGTGCCAAGATTTATGTTTTTGTTTTACTTGAATGGAACCTGCAATTCAGTTCCTTACAGCAATGGCTTTACAGATGCCCTTCAGAATTATGTTAATTCTCTTAACACCCCTATGATGGTTTTCTAATCTGGGATAGTTTAAATGCATAAAAATGTTGATGGGGCACTGAAATATTACATTTCAACATTTGCCTGTAGAAGCAAAAAGTATTCACAGTTTTCAGGGAGCCCTCCTTTCACAGATTAACTCTATAAGAGACTCATACCGTGATATCAGTAATACAGTAGGGCGCAGATAGAAGCAAAGCACAAAGTCATTTCATATTTTGGGTACTAAAGGATACATTTACATATGTCACTGTGTGCTAGCAGAGTCTTGGCCAGACCAAAAGCTTTGCCCAGAATACTGTTGGAAAATGTCCTTTAATGGCTCTGGGCTCTCTTGTTCCTAGTAAAGACAAGCTACTCATATGTAAATAGTAGCATTACCATGATAACTCATTGGACTGAAATAAAGCTATATATCACATTCCTGTCTGCAGTTGGCAACAACATGTATAAGTTGCAGAGTGGTTACTGGTATCAGATGTACTCACTGCCCAGACCATTAGTAACCACAGAACAGTACAGATTTGATAGGAGGGACAAAATAATATTTAAATTATACCAAACAATATGGTAAACATATGCAGAGTACAATTGTTAGATGAGAATATGATTTGGTAATAAGAGATAAAAATGGATGTTAAATGTATGAAGAGGCTCTGCAGATATCAAACGTTTTTTTTTTTAGAAAGATTTAACAATAGAGAAGCTAAATATTGTGGTGTCTATGAAGAAAGCCACAAGAAGAACTACATACTACTAACTGACAACAAGAAATGGACGAGTGCACCATTGTTAAAAAAAATCATTACTCATAAAATGTAACCAGTCTTCACAATAACCATACTGCAGTTAAATCTTTAGATTTTTCTGAGTTCACAACTATTGTTTCACTAATATCTACTCTTTTACTCCTCCTGCATAACTGTACTAAACTATTTCATTCCTTGACCTTCCACCCCCTCTTTACTTAATCCCCCTCCCAAATTATATCTGCCACCTCTCCACAAGCACACTAAACTTTGCATACTTCATTTCTGTTCTCTTTAGTTTTTATCTAAATGAGTTTTAGACCACAGAAAAAAAATATTATGTACAAATTTATTTATTTACTTATTTAACATTTGTTTTCCGGGAAAGTCCAACTAGGTTTAAGAACCCATTTTCAGTGGAGGCCAGGGGAGAAAAGCTCCACATAGAAATATATAACAGTAAGGAGATATTACAATTGTTGCATATGTGCAGTATAATACAATATATATTATTAGTAACAAGAACAAAAAGAGAAGAATTATAATCTAACAAAAATATGCAAAATAGTTAAGGTACTAGAAATCATATGCTGATAATGTAATGGAACATATTACAGAGAATAATATGCTTGAAAAGGCTTTTAGCTGCACTAGCCAGGAGTAGTACATGTACAAAGCCAAGAATCAGAAAGAATTTTTTTTCCAAAAACATTTTTATTAAATTTTGTTAATAAACATGGACATAAAGTATTAAAAATAAACAATATAAAACATAATAACTATTCACACTGTATGCAAACATCCATGATAAACATTTGTTTTATCCAAGAAAGGTAATCAATATTTATCTAAAAATCTTTCCAAATTTTGGCAAGCTAGTCTTTTGTGTGTTACATTTGATGATCTCTGATAAATAATTTGCATTTATTTTTTACATACAGATTTTGCTATTGAAATAAACTCAGTAAACATAAGATCTTGCTTATTTTTCCACTTCAGTGTAATTATTTTTCGAGCAATAGCTAGACTTAACCAAAGAACAGGTAACTGATGTCTAGGAATTACACTTGGGGTAGAGGCATTGAATAATATCAAAGAGCTAGTAATTTGACAGTTATCAGGCCACAAGGCTTTTATGAAATGTCTAAAATCACTCCAGTATTGTGTGAGAGTTCTACATTTGATGAACATATGAACCCAGTTGGCTTCAAGAATATCACCACACCTCCAGCATTTGCTTTCATTACTCTTGGTTATAAGGTCAATTCTGTGTGGAGTGTAAAAACTTCTATGAATAAATCTCCAGGTATATAGTTTCCAATATAAAGATGATGAAGTGTTTTTTATTGAATTTAATACCTATTTCTTATTATCGTTAGATAAAGGTTCACAATTAATCTGTGTGGAGTAAAGCTTGGTCAAAAGTAATCAAGCCTTCTCATAGGAATTTATATACAGGTGATATGCTTAATTTATGTTCAATGTTCATCAAACTACACCATATGAATAGTTGTATCACTCTTGGTATAATATCAGTTTCCAGATTTATTGACATTCTCATTTTATTTTCAACAAACTGTCTTAAAGATTGAATACAGAGCCAATTATCATGACAGACATTATATCTGGCTAAGAGAAAGTTCATTGTTTGGATGTTCTTATTCCCTGGCATTCATGAAGCTTGCACCAGGCGCAGGCGTAGCGTAGGCAGTATAACACCAAATATGGCCGCCGAGCGATTCAGGTACGATCCAATTCCAAGTGCACTATCAGCATACGCCAGATCTGCGCAGTCCTCGGCTTTCATATGCTAATCACCCCATGCGCAGTACTGCACCATGCAAATGAAGGTACATAGCGATTCATTAAGTGGTGCAGGCATAGCGTAAGGCCACAGAAATGTAAACCAAAAAAAAAAAAACGGTTTACATTTTTCCAAACAGAACATCGGAGCTATGAAAGTGGACCAGACTCATGTATTACAAAGTTAACATATGCCAATGGCTAAATATACAGCCAATGGCATAAGAAAAGATGCACAACACCTAAAAAACAACATTTAATGTCATGTCCACAGTAACGCAAAGTACAACCACAGGGCATGTGTGCGCAAATGGGAACACAAAGAAAATATATACAAATGTCATAAAATCACAATGTAATACAAATCATGATTTCACCATAATACTCAATGGTATGCGTGGTACATCACAACCAAGCTGCAAGGGTTGCTAAGGGTCTGTGACAGTGTTCAGTGCGGTAACTAGGAATTAGTAGTCAATGCTATGCAAGTGAGGCAAGTAATAGTGAATCACAAATGTCCCGCTGGACTAAGGATGTACCATACGGCACAGTGCTACAACACCGAGGAGTGGTTTGGAGGTATACATGACATCAGCAGTGGGGTGTGCCACCTTAGCTGTAAGCACATTGGAGCAATGCAAATCTGGCCTGCCCATTGCTAAGCAAAGCCGCAGGATAGGGGTGGGGATGTAGGTATAGCATAGTTTAGCTGAGAGCACATATGGTGCCCGAAAGCGCATGTGTACAGGGATGAAAACATGCCCGAAACCCGGTGAGTGGATGCATGCGCTGTGCACCATAGCTCAAACAGAAAGGTTAGGGGAAGAAAATAAGGAAATGCCGCTGTAGGGTAATTGGAGTACAACTGAGCAATTAACACCTATTAACTCACAGTGGGCAATTGACGGCAGCTAACAAGTCTGCTCGCAGAAACCCGCAGAACAGGATAGGGGAGGTGTCAGATTGCAAAGAAAAGAGAACTGTTATAGCAGAGCAAAGCAAACCTGCAGTAGACCGGCCATACAACACATTTTGCAAGATAAGCCAGGTTTTGGAAAGTACAAATGAAAGCAGGCTGCTGGATGCATGCCAGAAAATGGGAGGGGAAACGTTAAGAAATGTTAAGGGAAGGGCAAGAGGTAATCCACGGCAGCCAAATGTAATTCAACACCAAAGGCACCACAATAGCAGTACCTGTGGTAAAACACATAAGATATCCTGTAGCTCCGATCGTACATACACATCCTATGACATCATCAGTGTTCACAGCACAATAGTATAAAGTGTGAAGGCACCTCACACACACCTGTGTATTCCCAAACACTACACCATCGGTGTAAACAGACGGGGAACTTTTACAATGTACATGTTGGGAGCTGCCATAGCTGTGATTCATCACCATGTGTTAGAGACTGAAGGTGTTGTGGAGGATGATGCTGACAACCACTGCAGGCCCCGGAGGAGGAGAAGAGTGTTCAGACCAAGGGCAACCTACTGGGGGCTACATGATCTGGAGATAGTAGAGCATTACAGGGTGGACAGGGACATCTTACAGCAAATAGTTGAGCTGTGCCAGCCACGCCTGAGATCCAGAAACAAGAGAGGGGAACCCATCCCAGTGGACACAAAGGTATGTGTAAGCTTGCAAATACTAGCCACAGGTACCTTTCAAAGGCCAACTGGAGATATAATGGGGATCTCACAGGCATCAGCATCCAGGGTACTACACCAGTTCCTGGATGCCATATTACCACATGCCAATGAGCATATATACTTCCCCCGAACTCAGGAGGAGTTGGCCAGCAATATGCACCTCTTCCACCATGTGGCACACTACCTGGAGGTACTGGGTGCGATAGACTGCATGCACATACATATCAAGTCACCACCCGGTGAGCATGGTAGGAGCTACATAAACCGCAAGGTATACCACTCCATCAACTGCAAGGCCGTATGCAATGCCCAGGGCATTATCATGGATGTGTGTGCTGGCAGCCCTGGAAGCTACCATGACTCCCACATCTGGCATGCCTCACAGCTGTATCAGGTATTTGTCATGGGGGACATCCCACATGGCCACCTTGTGGGGGATGCTGGCTATGCACTGGAGCCATGGATGATGACTCCCATCAGAAATGCACACACACCCATGCAAGAACACCATAATGAGGCACACGCACAAACCAGAATCATCATAGAGCATGTGTTTGGGATGCTGAAATCACGGTTCCATTGCCTGGACATATCTGGTGGAGCCTTGCAGTTCTCTCCAGGCATGTGTGCCCACATCTTCATAGTATGTGCCATGCTACATAATATGATCCTGCGGAAACAGCTGCAGCAGGGACACAATGGTGAAGACCCTCACAGCCCACCGCAATTGCCAAGGCCATCACAGGCACAGAGGGATTCAGACCACGAACACCCTGTGCCAGCCCCAGTAGGCAGACGGAGGCGTGCCCAATATGCCCATGCCTTGGCAAAGAGGGAAAGTATAGCACATACACTGACAGTGTAGGCCCCTACGGACTGACACACCTCTCCACCTGCACACACAGTAAAATGGATGGCACACACACATGACCACCTGTAAATTGTAATGTATAGGTGGCCTACTGTGTGAATCCTACATAGCCAGCCCTCAACCATTGCACACACAACAGCTATTGGAACAAAGAATGTCAACACCTGAACAGTACACGCACCTATCAGCATATGTTTATACTGTATGTATAGGTTCCTAGGTACATCGGTAGGTACATGCCCGATTGTCAGAGGCCATTCATCAACCGAGGCAAACAGTGTCTACTGTCACCACCACATCGATTAACCAACTGTCCCTCAGTGGAGCAGAGCCAATTGCGGGATCCATGTGTGTAATCACTGTTCCCCACACACTCTGCATGGATTCCCTGGTGTGTTAATGAGGGGTTCATATAATGTAATCATGGATGCAGTGGCAAAGCATGGGAGTACCCATGACAGGTATCTGTCACCCCAGCATGCTCCACCTATGGTTGTGTAAAGGTGCAGTACATTATAGTGTGTGGCTCACTGTGACATACATTCCCAATGCTGGAGCACATCCATTAAACATCACTTGGACATACCATTAATAGATCTCATCCATATGTAAACTAACTGAGTTACCCATTTGATTGCAGTATGGAGTAACAGCCGTAGTACAGTCCACATACAAAATGCCATAACACGTGTTCAAATCCCAGATGCCCAAGTGGTAAATGCACTGACTGTTGTGCATGTTCCCGGTTCCACATCCTGCAAGGGACGTTACGTAATCCCGAAGGCACGAATAATGGATGTTGGATGCAGGTCATCAGATCAGGTTTAGCACACGCTAGCGGGATTGTGCGTTGTCCAGTGCTGGTAAGCGTCGTTTAAACATGACTATACGGATATTCCCGAAACAGGGCTAAGCTTCTCTGAATATCGTGCAGATCACGGTCAACAATGTCCAGAACAGGTGAAACTAGCATTATTCACCCCTGTACTAATATTGCCTGCTCTGAAGGGTAAAATGACCACTGCCAGGAGTAGAACACGCAATCATGTACACAATCACCTAACACTAAGCTACCCGAGATGTACCAATGCCAGGTGTGTATTGTGACAGGTTAAAAAACAAACGTGCGGAGTCCAGGAAACAGTATACACTGACATGTACACAATGAAAGGTGTGTTCTCCCTCTCACTCTCTCTCTCTGTATATATATATATATATATATATATATATATATATATATATATATATATATATATATATATTTATATATACATAATAGAGATAGAAAGGGTGATAGAGAGATATATGTTGATATATACAGATTCACGTATATCTGCAAATATATAGATAGGTCAACGACATGTACACAACCATGGAGGTACAAATAAATAGGATACTGCCAACTATGGAATGTGTCACATGCTGACACGTGTATTCACGAGGCTTAAAGACCGAAAGAACACAGTACCAGAACACTAGAACCGCGTGTAATATTATCACGATATTAAGGGACATTTAGTTATTGCTGCCGGTGCTGCGGTCCAGGTAGGTACGGTGTTCAACTGTGTTTGTGATTGATGTAGTCTGTGTATGTGTGTGTCGAGGGTGCCGTGTGCGTTTCTGTGGGACTGTAATGTGTGTGTGTGTGTGTGTTTGCATCGTGCATCTGTTAGTGCTAACTCGAAGGTAGATCATTACAGTCAGTGTGGTTATAGCTGACCGTAGGCATACGGTTACCACCTGTCCCACTTTGAGAGGGACAGCCCTTCCCTGGGCAGTTGTGTCTTGACAAAAAATATTAAAAAGGGCAAATGTCTGAGATTGTAGAACATAATTATGTCCCATATATTATGTAATAGTTGCATTAAATAGTTATGCCTGTATCTAAAAAATGTAAATGTTACATGAAACATGATAAGTAGCTAAAGTGCTACAAGAATAAGTATGTATTCAGGATAAAAGTATGTTCTATCCTGTGTACTGACCGTGGGTATCTGTCAGCCTGTAAACACTGATGTGTGTCCTGCAAATGTCCCACTATGGCCATTTGAAAAGGTGGCAACCCATGCCAAAGAGGTTCGGTCACCAACACAACTGCAATGAGTGAAAATATCTGTGACAGAAATACACGGGACAGCTGTCATTTAGTAACATTCCTTTACATATCGATGTATTTACGGAGGTATTGAAGTATCAACCTCACCTGCATGTTATATAGAAACCAATTAACAATGGCTCAATGTATAAGCCCTTAACAACCATAGTTTCAGTCTACTAACTGATAGGTCTTCAATTAGGGAAGGAGCCCACACACATATATGGAATATGTAGAAATGCAGTCCCCACAAACCTGTATATGCTATGTACACCCACCTACATCTCCCCCACACCCGAAACAATTGCAATACAGACTGTAATAACATCACAAAATCCACTCACTCAACTACATCTGCAGAAGCTTTAACATACCTTGTGAGAGACACATTTGTAAAGGCGCCATGTGAAATCGTAGCTGTTGTATAATGGAACAGATGGCGATGTTTCAGATTTTGTTTGCAATAGTCCCTTATCAGACGGTTGAGATGACAGGTACAGCCACATGCAGAACTACATACTCTAGCCATCACACACAATCCACGGGGGACATGAATTCAAAATATCCGTGTCTCTACAAATAGCAGTCGCAATTCCTCACAACAAAACGCATACAGGTCATCTCCCCGAAGGTCGGGCAAAAGGGCAACGCCCATGTGGAGAATTCAAATATACCCCACTGTTGCACGTAATTGGTGACTGGAGTAGCTGCACAGCTGATGTGCATGTAATAATTTACTCAGGAACACCAACTGGCAGCAGGAAACCGCATGTTCCAGGTATAGACATATATAAGGATGCCTTGCCATACATTCAAACCGTATGCTCATACCATAGAACCGTTTAAACAGTAAAGGTGCAAGAGAGATATTATGAAGACTCGGAATGCTAACAAGGTATGTAGAACACTCAGTATGTTATTGTATGCAGAGCCTGTTTTGTATTAATTAAAAGTGTACGCAATGCATAAAGTGGGAAAAGGTATTATGTAGTGATGTCTTGTTGAGCATAGTAACGCTTGTAGAAATTGTGTGTCCTGCTGTGGGCCACAAGGTAAACATCTCATACACCACAAGGGATGCTACATGAGGGCTTTAAACATAACAATTCCACACCACCCACCATCAGTGGTAGGGTTTGTCCAACAAGTACGTGCCATAGCAGGGGATAGTATATGTTGAAATACTGTCACAGTAGGCATGTGTATGGGCATATAACAACAATAACATGCCTAAGGTGGTCCTGCTGTGCAAGTATGCTTTGCATTATGGGATAATGTTTAAAATATGTGTAATGTACAGTATTGTAGGTAGATATGTCAGATATTCTACACAGCATAACTGTTATATCATGCAAACAAAAGGTATTGTCTTTTGGCATGTACAATACACAATAACAGGATACATATGGCTTGTAGTCACGGGACACTGTAACAGCATGATAGCTAATCGAAATGGAAGAGCTACTCGATTATCCATGCACAAAGGACATGTAATAGCTTCACAGGTTCATAGTGAGGTACTATGCTGTCTGGCCAAGTCCATGTGTAAGTCCAACTACAGTGTTTTCCCTAGGGTAGTGTCCTGTCTGTGAACAGCAGAGCCATGTGTTACCTGCACCTCTGTACAGTACAGCCACTGCAGTGATCCCTGCCATACATGTGTGTCTCCCATCCACCCATTGAGGTATCTCATGAAGAGTGCTAGTGAGTGTCCCTGTTTGATGTACATAGGAATCATGTTCCAAAGCATGGTGAGTGTCTGGTTCAGGAATGTATCCCTCAAGCACATCCCACTCATCGTTGCGTTTGTGCACATATCCATGAGCATGTTGCTCTCAGTGGCTTTTTCTTATGTTGCTTATGTGGAGTATATCCATAAATATTGTTGTGAACATGGGCCATGTATGTTCAGCAGAGGTCACCCCTGAGTATGCAGTATGCAAATGTGTACAGTCGTGGTGTCCGTAGTTGTGCGCATACATCAACCTTCGGAGGTCAATAATCCTCATGGTGTGTTAATGTTGTGGTATGTAAAGCCGTTGCTGTTCTGTAAGGTACACCCCAAAAGGGGTGTTGCACCCTTGAACGTGTGTCATACGTCAGGAGTATAGAGGTACAATGGGTACCTTTGTTCCAGCTACAAACCCAGTACAGATAAGGGTGGCCACGTAGGATATCCACGCCACATTGGCAATATGGTTATCAAAGGAGTGGGTGCTATATACGTGTGTACTAAGACCCCGTATAATGTCACATGTATGTAGGGGACTACCACCTATGTGATAGTCAGTGGATGATTGGTGTAATCCAAAGGGGCTGTCTATGCACCTTGTGTGTAACTAACGACTAAGAGGTTCCACAACCCGAGTATACCACAGCAATGGCACTAACTTCCTCTTTAGAATTGAATGTTCTCCCTGTTTCCAAAAAATCCACGCTGAAAGATGTACCAAGTTAGCTCCACAGCAATAATGGAATTTATTCTTGAAACAGACACACAAAAACAGCCAACAAAACGCCAAGGAAGTAATCCAACAGGTTTACCCGGGTTTCGTCCGCCAAGACGAACTTCTTCAGAATGATCTAATCACTGGTTACCTCCCCAATATATACACACAGAAAATTAATTAATTAATTAAACAACCTAATTGATATTAACATTGGTACTAACACAATTGAGCTATAATTGATGGAAATAACTATAAATTCATATATATGTATAACCCAATATATACAATTACAAATGCATATATCAATGAACAAACATAATCAATTAAAAACTGAAATAATTAAAATAAAATAAAATAA
Source organism: Protopterus annectens (assembly GCF_019279795.1). NCBI lineage: Eukaryota > Metazoa > Chordata > Ceratodontiformes > Protopteridae > Protopterus > Protopterus annectens. The sequence goes on along the minus strand of NC_056725.1, from coordinate 1,002,721,962 downwards.
ATACATATATTAATGAATTGCAATAATTCATATTTCATTGAAATTGCAATGCTCAAACATAATACAATATTGATGCAATAACTGTGAAAATGTATATTTATATTAAATCCTCGTAAATACATTTAGATACCCCAATATGCTATCCAAAGAATGTATGTATATATATATTTTTATTCCTACCCAATAATTTAATACTAATGATATATAACCATGAATGGCTTTGAAGGAATGTTATTATAATAACTATACAATTCGTACAATAAGCACAAAAAAAGCACAAAAAACCTTATTATATACTAATGCATGAAAACTTAATTACTTACTACCTTATGTTATATTTAATTATTGGTCTGTAAAAATATTTAAAATGATAATTATATGCGTATTTACCTGGACTAGATGACATTTAAACAAATAATGTACTAACTGAACTAATTTAACATCTACCCTTAATGTAATTTTTCATTAGGATAGGTTTGATTGTGCAGTATTCATTAAGACCAGGCCAATTATGGGCATTCAACAGAATCTGCCACTTTAACTCCTGTATGTCAAGGTCATATTTAGTAATTCTTCCTTGTACATCACTCAATAAATGTTCAATTATACAGAATTTAAAGTTATGATCAGTATGTAATTGGATATGCCTCACCAAGGCATTGGTGGTTTTCATATGTTTTATATCCAATATATGTTCTTTTATTCTACTCCTGAACTTCCTACTCGTTTTGCCTATATAAAAGGCTCTACACTGTTGACATAATGCTGCATAAATTACATTAGAAGTATGACAATTGAAATGTCCTTTGATCTTAATATTAATATAATTGATTTTAATTTTGTCCTGTGTGTCTTGTATGTACTTACATGTTGTACATCTTCCACATCTAAAATTCCCAATTGGTCTATTGTTATTATATTGTCGTATTTCAATATTATGCTCAAAAAACTCTTTGAAGGACATGTCCTTTTTATACACAAATTTAACCGGTCCTTTAAATATTGATGCCATCATATGTTCATCAATATACAAGTTCCAATTCCTATTAATAATATTCCTTATTATTGGGGTACAATCATCATATACTGAAATGTATAAAGGCATCTGATCCTTATTTTCATACAAAATCTTGTTTACGTTTTGATCATATCCATGGTTTAAAATGGCTTGATATATTCCTATCTGTCTCTTATTTTTCACTTCTTGTTTGATAGTTTCACATAGGATTTCTGGGTATCCCCTGCTTATAAACATAGTTTGCATAAATTCCAGTTCATCATACAATTCAGTCTCCTCACTAATCATCCTGGCTGCCCTGACCATCTGACCCTTAACAACACCCTTCTTTTGATGGTCAGGGTGCCAGCTGTCATAGTGAAGATAGGAATTGGAAAATGTTGATTTTCTATGTATGTTAGATTTTAAATATTCCCTATGTTTGTCAAAGGTTAACTCCACATCCAAATAGGATATACTTTCATAGCCAATATGATGTGTAAACTTTAAGAATCGCACATTTTGATTTATATATTCAAGAAAAATTTTTAAAGATACCTCATCTGCATCCCATACTATAAAGATATCATCTAAATATCTAGTGTATGTTTTAAAATATTGTTTGAATGGACTATTGAAAATATAATTGTACTCCCAATATGTCATTATTAAATTAGCATACATGGGGGCGCATGCTGCCCCCATTGCAACACCATCAATTTGTTTGTAGTAATGTCCTTCATAGTACAAAAAGTTGTTATGTAGTACTATTTCCATTAGACCAATCAGGGTATTAATCTTGGTTTGGTCAAATGTTTTTGATTCAAAAAGCTGTTCTTCTAACCAAATCAACCCTATATCATGGGGTATTGATGTGAAAAGATTACAAACATCTATAGTAACCATAATGTCTCCATCCTTCATTTTAACTTTGTTCATCATGTTAAGGAAGTCCCATGAGTCCTTCGTGATATATGGGAATTTAGACATACTTAACTTAAAATGGTTATCAAGATATTGACTGATGAAACATGTTTTGTTCCTCTTCCCATCCACAATGGGCCTGAATTGTAAATTATTCAGACCCTTGTGGATTTTTGGAATTCCAAATATTCCACTAATGACCGGAAAGTCATTAGATAGATATTTGTGTTCATCCTCTGTCAATTCACCTTGCATTAACATGTCTTCTAATCTGTTGTCTATCCTTTGATGAGCAATGTTGATTTCATTTAAACTTATTTCAGAGTAAGATTGACCTAACAACATGGTAGTCATATATGTGACATAATCCCCTATGTCAGTTATGACAACTCCACTGCCTTTATCAGGCCTCATTATTCTAATATCTTTAATATTTAATATTTCTTTAAATATTTCCTCATCGCTTTCTGTCATGTTACTATGTATGGGAGTATTATAATGTTTAAAAAAATCCCTAATATCCATTTCGGCCTGTTTTTCAAAAGTAATTATTTTGTCATTCATAGGGGGATTGAAAATGCTGGGTTTACACAAATCACTCACTATATGGTTCCTCCTGTTGTCCTGTACATTTCCCTGAAAGAATAATTTCAAGTTTAATTTTCTACTGAATAATTTCAAATTGACGATAGAATTCACTAATTTCCCCTTGCGACAGGGTACAAAATTATGTCCCAGTGAGAATAAATTCGCATGTTTACTGTTGAATGCATATTTAGAATAATTGAATATTTTATAATCCCCATGAGTATTAGTAATAATGTTAGGGTTACTTAAAGGTTCTTTATCAAATAATTCTAAGTTATCATCCAATGTACATGTATCTTCTTTGTTCAAGTACCTTTCGATATTAAAGTCAATATAGAAATTAATAGGATTGTGAAATTCATCACCTAAAAAATCAGTGCTGTTCTCATTCATACCATTATTCGTCATGTCATTAACTGTGTTATCAGTGTAACACCTCAGCATGTTAGAAGAGCCATTAATGTCAGGGTATTCATAAATAGTCAAGTCTAATAATGCTTGATCCTCTTGTGCTGACTTATTTAACTCTAAATCTATATCTCCCTGACAATTTGTAATATTTAATTCTTCAACTGTTAACTGGGCGGAAGAGTCACCTTTATGCTTAACAACATCATAATCCTTGATAATGCCATAGTTGTCATTTGTTTCCGTACCACACTGAATACAGCCATATCCAGTCCACTCGTGTGGACTGGTTACCATGTCACCTATCTTATACACTAAATGATCATACTTAGTATTAATGCCCTTCACTCTACTATCCATTTGCTTGGCATTATCCCCATAAGTATGACTGTATTTCCCCATATTACAACTAATTAATGCTCGCTGCATGCGAGGTTGTATAACATTGAAAACATCATAAACATCATTATGTCCCAAACTTTGTTCACACATACCATGTTGGAGCTGCGACATTTCTAATATAGTTGTAGGTTGGTATAAGTCCACAGTCGGTACAGCAATGGTATAGTCTATGTCCATATTGTTGTCCATGCTGATGTCAATTCCATGTGCGGATGGTGCCCTTATTTCCGACCCTTCCAACCTGCTTTCGCATTGCTTGCCGCTAAAAAACCTCTTTTCGGTTTCGCCCCTGTATCTCTATAATCATCCTCTCCATAATGCTTTCCCCGATTATAGAGCCTTTCTGATCGTCTCACAACTTCTGCGTAGTTCTGTTCGTTGGAGCCTTGCTGTTGCTGTTCCTCATTATCGGAAGTGATGTCATACACTTCCTGTCTTTGTCGGCTACGTTCCATACGTATCTCATCACCATGGTTATTGTGCTTATGTTTGGATTTGGGGTAAATTTCACCGGCCTCATATCTTTTAATGTCTCTTGTTATTTTATTACTTTTCTTATTGTGTAGGATTCCACAGTTATAATCAATGTCCTTAATAATGGTAGTATATTTAGTGTAATGTTTGTCGAAGCTAGAGTCTTGACTAATATTTTGATTAAGTACATCGAGTTCTTTTAGCATATTGTCTATTCTAGAATTATTATATTTAATCATAATTTCCATCATACGCACACCAGTATTGTTAAATAAATCATGCAGTTCTTCCAACATGTTTTCATTGTTTTCACTACCGTGCGGGTACTTCCAAAGCCTTAGTCCTTTGGGAACCATATGGAGGTCTATATTTTTCTGCAGGTAACTGTTTTCAAGCTGTAAACGTTTATATTTAAACAGTTTCATTTCGAAAGTTTTTAGCATATCACACATTGCATCATGCTGTCTCTTTGGTGGTACTTGGTTATCATTTTGTACCATATTAAACGAGAAGCAATTATCTCGCCAAACATTAAAATTCGTATTATTTGTGTTGTTAACATTCTCCTCATTAAAATTCAACTTTAAAGTACCTTGTTTAGTTGTAATGGGAGATTGCGGCGTAGCCTGTGTTAAAGGCAGTCCAAGGGTATCATTCACAGTGGAATTGTTGTCATGGCTGTTTGTACTTAACAGTTTTTGAATTAAAACCGAATGTTCCTTCAACTGTGCATTGATTTGCTGTAATATAACCCCCGTGTCCACTGGAACCACCTCGTCCTCCATACTGACACAAAGTACGTAAAAACACAAACTTGTAACTAACGACTAAGAGGTTCCACAACCCGAGTATACCACAGCAATGGCACTAACTTCCTCTTTAGAATTGAATGTTCTCCCTGTTTCCAAAAAATCCACGCTGAAAGATGTACCAAGTTAGCTCCACAGCAATAATGGAATTTATTCTTGAAACAGACACACAAAAACAGCCAACAAAACGCCAAGGAAGTAATCCAACAGGTTTACCGGTTTAGATCACAAGACGAACTTCTTCAGAATGATCTAATCACTGGTTACCTCCCCAATATATACACACAGAAAATTAATTAATTAATTAAACAACCTAATTGATATTAACATTGGTACTAACACAATTGAGCTATAATTGATGGAAATAACTATAAATTCATATATATGTATAACCCAATATATACAATTACAAATGCATATATCAATGAACAAACATAATCAATTAAAAACTGAAATAATTAAAATAAAATAAAATAAATACATATATTAATGAATTGCAATAATTCATATTTCATTGAAATTGCAATGCTCAAACATAATACAATATTGATGCAATAACTGTGAAAATGTATATTTATATTAAATCCTCGTAAATACATTTAGATACCCCAATATGCTATCCAAAGAATGTATGTATATATATATGTATATATATCACCCAAAAGGGGTGTTGCACCCTTGAACGTGTGTCATACGTCAGGAGTATAGAGGTACAATGGGTACCTTTGTTCCAGCTACAAACCCAGTACAGATAAGGGTGGCCACGTAGGATATCCACGCCACATTGGCAATATGGTTATCAAAGGAGTGGGTGCTATATACGTGTGTACTAAGACCCCGTATAATGTCACATGTATGTAGGGGACTACCACCTATGTGATAGTCAGTGGATGATTGGTGTAATCCAAAGGGGCTGTCTATGCACCTTGTGTCATGCAGCTTGAGGCCATGTTATCAACATCAGGTATCCGTCACAGTGACACCCTTATGGAGGGTGTCTGTATCAGCTGGTGGATCAATCATTGCTCCTTGTTTGCAGTCATCTGGAAACCTAGTCAGGGAAAGTCCCTCTGTGCTAGCCTGTACCTCAGGGAAGAATATACCGAACATGAGGGGCCCTATGACTGAGGACTGTGGTACACCAAGTATAACTGAATTACAGTAGGTACTACGGTATACTACCCTCATTGTGTGGGTCCTCTTCGTGAGCCACTTTGCATAGCAACCTGAGACGTAGGGGTCGATGTGCAGGTGGATGTGTATGTTGTCAATACCAGAATGGAGAATGGTGCTGAAAGCCAATGAGAGGAAAATGTAGGCTGTGTGGACCCCCTTACCATCATCAACTAGCCTGGTAACTGTATCAAAGGAGTCCACCAGGTGTAGGTGCCATGGTCTGGCCCTAACAAGTCCAACCTGGATGGCATGAAAGGTCTGGAGCCCACCAATGTCTCTGTGAATGACTTCCATGATGATGTGCCTCATAGCCTTGCAGAACAGTCCAGTCAGGCGTATAGGGCAATAGTCCCTCTGGTTCATTGTGGTGCCACCTGTGTGGAGTGTGATAACTGTTTCTATGCACCATTCAGGGGCCACAATGTCTGATACAAGGCTATTAGTGAATCTGGTGGCCAAGTGGGGAGACATGTCGTTCTGAGGTTTGTGTAAATCACAGCCTGGGATGTTGGACAGTCACATGGAGTCTGTGTTCCAGGCCTTAGAGAGTGCAGGTTGAAACTGTGTAGTTGTGACTGCAGGGACTCTGTAATGTTCCTGCATGGAATTTGGCCCTGTAGGGAGTGAGAGGGTATAAAGTTAGCATTGAACATATCTGCCAGGATGTTGCCAATATCAGTCGGTTCTATAATGTTCCTGCCTAACCGTCATATGTCAGAGCAGATGTGGGTATTGCCATTGAGTACTGACATACCTCCATAATGCTTTGTAGTAGTCCTTGGAATGTGTCTCAGTAATGTTTACGTAGCTAGCTTTGGAGGATGTGATAAGGGATCCCGGATTCCTACTGAGGCTGACCAGTGAGCTACCCCACCCATGGGATGGTACTCCACTTTGCAACAGCCTCCACCTTTTGTTGTACATTATGTCCATGGAACTGGATCCCCAGAGTGGTGTCCGTTATCTGGTGGGTACCATCATGGCTCTGTTTGGGATAGCATGATCCATGCAGTCATGTAAGTGCTAATGACGTGCACTGGTGCATGTTACAGCATTTGTAAGTGCATTTTCCATCTGCACGGGTGTCATGCCATTTACTACCGCTGTCATAAGACATCTGTAGTAGGCATTGTAGTAATCTTGTACTGTGTATTCCGTGAAGGGTGTGGTGCCGGGATGTGGATAACAAGGGGGATTAGCATATGTTCGGAAACTACCAACGAGGGGATAACCCCATGTGTGGAACACCAGTCACATGTTGGTAATGTCCATGTCTAGGATATTGTTGGTCTTGGTGGTGGTGTGTATGAGTTGATCCAGCCGAGTGGAGGTTATGAATCCCAGACAGCGTTGGCCTAATGTGTCGGTACATGGGTAGGTATCCCAGTTAAGTGTGAGGTAGTGTCAGTCTCACATTAGTAGTACCTGTCTGAACCCTACTGTCCAGTACACCAAGAAATGAGGGCCGGTAACCGTGGGGTATGTTGTTGAATCTGTAGCATGTTACAATGTGTATAGCAGTTCTGGCCACAGTTAGTTGCACGTGGATCACCTCTGATGCATTGTGCTAAGTAACCAGCCAGGAGGTGTGTACAACATTGGGAAATATGGACACACCTCCGCCGTGGGTGTTCCGGTCCAGGTTACATGACTGAAAGGTGTGGTCTGCGTATAACCTGTCAGTGCAGGTGTGCTCTGTGGAGCCTAGAGGCAGATCCCAGTCACTGCAGAGATATCAAAGTGGTCCATTATAAGGAGTGCCTCGCCTGAGTGCATTAGAGATGAAGATGTCAAGCACTGAGTAACATTACCCCAGGTTTTGCTTGCCTGTTCCTGTTCTGGTGGTAAATGTTACTGGAAACTGTGCAAGACAGGCAGTATAGGAGCAGCAAGAGCCTTACATGTTATCTGTACTCCCAGAGCTGACAGGTGCAGGTCATCTGTGCCAAAGCATCGTGTTTTGTTGACCATGTCATTCAAAGAAGACAGATACTGGATGCCTGTGGAATGACAGCAGAAGCATAGGCAACTGTTGAAGTGAAACAGTCAGTCATTGTACAGTGGTATCAGTCTGGATGAATGCAGAATGTTTCTCAGGGCTTGGCCGATACCTTCTGGGCTACAAGACCGGAGAGCTATTTCATGTCCCTGTACATGTAGTCCAGGATGTTACATCTCAGGGCAGTCACACTAACATGGAGAATGACAGTCAAATCGTACCTGGTGAAGTGTGGCATGGGTGCATAGGTTATGTTGCAGATCCTGTTACCCGACAGCTAGATGTAAGCGACTATCGCCTTGTGTAGCCTGCTGAGTGGGACATCAGTGTGACCGCCTACAGAGTCACCTATGACCGGTGTGTTGGGTATGTTATAACACCCTATTGGCTGTAGTTGATGGGCACACATGAGTCTGTGGGCTATAAATAATTGGTGTTGTGTTTGGTGATGGGGGCTGCCTCTGTTGCCTACACAGAGAGTATGGAGAGGTTCTGCAAATGTCGTAGACATACTATGTGTGGCCTGTGGTGGTGGAGATCTAGTGAGACTATGTGATGAGTGGGGTGTGTTGCAAATGTTAAACGTCCCCACATGAATGTCAGGTTCAGTCTGGGTTGGTGAGAGCATTACCCCCAGCATGGCTACATATGTGCATCTCCCACAGGCTGTAGTGTCGTATGTTGGGAGGTGAGCATTGACTGTGTACATGAGACAATCACTCTATTGCCACATGTTTGCCATATTCATCATAAAGACAGGCAATAACACTGGTATGTGACACTTGGACATGTCTGTATATTCAACCATGTCTCACAAGATATGTGAGTTATGTGTGTACAACAGCTGTTGTGCTGTAAGCAAGCTGGAAATGTAAGGACAGACAGTCTACTTGTAAGAAATGAATTGGAATGGGTGCTATAGTAATTAGTAGCTCATGAAGTGCTTACATGTTCCGAACAAGTGCTGAGCATGAATATACAATACAGATAGGGTGTTGGATAATAAAAACCCACTGCAACCCACAAGTGGAGACGACAGTCATAATTGGAGGCATTGCACTATTACCCTGCTGAGTATGGTCTGCAAGTCTATGAACCTTTATCAATGTAGATGTTAGCAGTACAGATGTAGATGGT
>NC_056725.1:1002705688-1002712548 GCF_019279795.1 Protopterus annectens | reverse complement strand
CGCGCCATGGTAGTGCCGCGATGGAATTCATTCATACCTGAATCGCTAAGCAGCCATATTTGGCGTTATAACGCCGACGCTATGCTGGCGCCTGGCGCAAGGTTCATGAATCCCGGGGAGAGATTTATCTGTTTTGATTCATGTAAATATTTATATGTATTATCCATATTTCTCATTGCTGTGGTTTCTGTTCTATATATACTAATAGCATGCATAAGTTTCTGTTTTGAAAGTTCTAATGAAGGGTACATTGCTTACAAACATATCTTACTATATTGAAGTATTGTGGTTGATATCAGATAATCCTTTCTATAAATATAATCAGGCTGCAGACATTTCTGCTTTGTTATTGTAGAAGCACAATCCTGCAACCCCTCTGTAACATTTCTGTGTAAATGCTTTGCATAAAATACCTGGGTAAATTTCCCTTATCTACAAATTTTCAGTAGAAAGATGGTGCAGTGGTAGTGTTGTCGCCTCACAGCAAGAGGTTCTCCAGTTTGATTCTTGACAGTGGTGACTTCTGTGTGGAGTCTGCATGCCCTCCTTGCATTCATGTGGGTTCCCTCTGGGTGCTCTGGTTTCCTCCTACATTACAAAGACATGCGTCTGGAGTATTTCTCCCTGGTCCTTTGCTGAAAATTGGCATTGTTTCATAGGTAGGTACTAGGCTGTTGGCCAATATAAGCCTAGCCAAAAAGGTACAGTGGCTTTCACCACCCAAGAAAATTATATTCCTGTACCCCTGTCGAGCAGAGCCACAGAAGTGATCCCCAGGGTGAAGTTCCTATCTCTCCTCTAATCATCAAGATTTTTCATGAAGAGTGCTAATGAGGAGCTTTGTTTGATATAGATAGGTGGTTTGTTCCAGAGTATGGGAAGTCTCTGAGACAGGAATCTATTCCTTCAGCATGTTCTGTTTATTGTGGTGACAAGGTTTAGGTCCCTAGAGCATGTCCAACAGCTCTGGCTTTGACATAGCTTTGTATTTTAGGTAGAGATCGCCTCTGAGTGGGCAATATGCGACAGGGTAAAGGAGGAGTTTTTTGAGATGGTCTGCGTAGGGCATTTCTTTGAGGCCGGTAATCCTCTTTGTGAGGTATTACTCTGGCCTTTCTAGTTATTGTAAATGTCTTGTGAGGTACATACCTAAAGGGGCATTGTACTCTATAATGGGTCTAATGACTGACGAGTAGAGGGGAACAATGACCTCTTTTTTCCTGGATGAGAAGCTTTTTGTGATGAGGTGTGCCACATAAAAGGATTTCCTGAGTACTATGGCGATGTGATCATCAAAGGAGAGACTACTGTCCACCTGTGTCCCAAGGTCTCTAATCACATTTTCGGTGTTAAGTAGACTACCACCTATGTGGTAGTTCATGGGTACAGAGTTTTTACCCAAAGGGATCACAATGCACTTTTTGGCATTGAGCTTGAGGCCATGGCTTTGACACCAGGCATCTGTCTCAGTGAGGCCCTTTTGCAGGATGTCCACATCATTAGGAGTTTCGATTATGGCTCCTAGTTTGCAGTCATCTGCAAACTTCATTAGCCAAAGTCCTTCTGTGTTAGCCTGTACTTCAGAGAAGTAGATACCAAACAGGAGAGGACCCAGGACTGAACCCTGTGTTACTCCACTTGTCACTGGTCTGAAGTTGGATTTGGAGTCTGCTACTTTCACAGTGTGGGTTCTGTCAGTGAGCCAGTTGGCAACCCATCTTGTGATATAGGGATTTATACCTAGTTTAGTGAGTTTATCTATAATTCCAGAGAGGTGGATGGTATCGAAAGCCCTGGCGCGATCTAGATAGGCTGTGTGAACCACCTTACCCTCATCTACAGCTTTGGTGACCGCTTTAAAGAAGTCTATCAGGTTTAGGAGACATGATCTGCCTTTTACCAACCCAAAATGGGTGGGGTCCAGAGTTTGGTGATTACTAATGTCATTGTTTATATGTTCCATGATGATACATTCCATAGCCTTGCAGACCAGGCTCATCATGCTAATAGGGTGGTAGTTCCCAGGGTCGGTGGTGGCTCCCCCTTTATGGAGTGGGATAACTGTCACTGTGCATCATTCTGTGTGCACAAAGCCTGAGGTGAGGCTATGATTGAACTTGGTACTTAGGTGGTGTGCCAGTTCATTCTGTAGTTTGTGTAGAACGCAGGCTGAGATGTTGTCAGGTCTCATGGATGCTGTGTTCTTGGCTTTGGAGAGTGTGTTTTTTATCTGTGCAGCCGTGATTACAGGAATTTTGCATTCTTCTGGTATAGAAATGGGCCCTTTAGGGGGTGAGAGGGGGGTAAAGTTAGCACTGGACCTATCTGCCAGGATGTTGGCAATATCAGTTGGTTCTATTATATTTAGTGCCATTGTGCTGTAACTCAGAGCAGATCTGAGTGGTGCCATTGAGATTCTTGACATAGCTATAGAATACTTTGTGGTTATCTTTAGAATCAGTGGCAATTTTGTTTTTCTAACTAGCTTTGGAGGATTTTATGAGGAATCTCAGCTTTTTACTTAGGCTGACCAGGGAGTTCCTCCAATCATGGGATTTTACTCTTTTTTGCAGCAGTTTCTTTCTTCTGTTGTAGAGTTTGTTTATGGCAGGGGACCACCAGATTAGCTTCCTCTTTTTGGAGGATAGCATCTTGGTTCTGTCAACGATTGCATGATCCATGCACTTGTGTAAGTGCTTATAAAGTGCATTTGTGTAGGATTCAGCAGACGTACCTCTATTGTCAGTCTGCATGGGTGTTGTGAAGTTTGCCACTTCTGTCTTAAGAAGCGTGAAGTTGGCTTTGGAGAAATATTTACGGTGGTTTCCCTAATGAGGGCTGGGGGTGGGATGTGGATGTCTAGGGTGATTAGCTTGTGGTCGGATCTGACCAACAAGGAAATGACTTCTGCTGTGGAACACCGGTTGCCCATGTTGGTAATGAGCAGGTCTAGGATATTGCTGCCCCTGGTGTGGGGGTGGATAAGTTGATCCATGGTGTTGGAATTTATGAATTCCAGAAAATGTTGAGCAAAAGAGTTGGTACATGAGTAGTTTTCCCATTTAAAGGTTGGGAAGTTGAACTCACCAATTATTAGACTGTTATGTTGTACCCTAATATTTTCCACTGTATCAAGAAATGAGGAGTGGGAATCCTGGGGTATGGTGGGGGATCTGTAACAAGCTACAATTTGGATTGTGGTCTTGCCCAGAGTTAGTTGAACTTGGATAATCTCGGATGCATTATGCTGAGCAACTAGCCTGGAGGTGTGGATATCCTTAATGAATATGGACACACCTCTGCCTTTAGTGTTTCGGTCCAGGTTAGGTGGTCAGAAGGTGTGGTATGAATTATAGCCTGGTAATGCAGGGGTGCAGTCTGGAGCCTTGAGCCAGGTCTCTGTCACTGCACAGATGTTTATGTTCTCCATTTTAAGGAGTGCCTCGAGTGAGTGCATTTTGAGGTTTAGACTTCTAGCATTGAGTAGCATTACCCACAGAATTTTGCTTCCTTGTATCTGTTATACTGCATAAAAAAGCACTATAAGGGTGGCAAGAGCCTTAGCTAGTATCTGGAATCCAAAGGGCGACAAGTGCAGGCCATCTCTGGCAAAGCAATGTGGTTTGTCGATCATGTCATCCCAGGCAGACAGATACTAGATCCCCTTAGAATGACACCAGAAGCTTAGCCAATTGTTGAAGTCAATCATTTTGTCCTTGTACTGTGGCATCATACTGGGTGATGGCAGGATGCTACTCAGGGCTAGGGTCATACCTGCCTGGGCTACAAGATCGGACAGCTCCTTCATGTCCCTTTTCATGTAGTCCAAGGAGGTACGTTTCAGGTCATTCACACCAACATGGACAATGACAGAGTCATATTTGTACTTGTGAAGTGACCTGAGTGCATGTATTATGTGGCGGATCCTGACACCCGACAGGCAGCTGACAGTAACTTTCTCCTTGTTTAGCCTGGTGAGCAGAACATCATTGTGCCTGACTATAGAGTCACCTATGACAAGAGTGTTGGGTACGTTGTTATGCCTTATGGCCAAGTCGGACTTTCCTGGTTAACAAATGTTAAATAAATAAATAAAACAAGGAGTTAAAAAACTGAAACACAGATTTACATTAGAAGAAGCAAATCACTTCTGTAAATGAGTGTAAACTCCTACAAAATATAAAAATGAAAATAAAAATAAAAATAAAAAATAACATAAATGCAGTTTGAAAAAAGCTATAATGGCTGCAGTTGTTTAGAAAATACCATAGTCACTTTAAATGTGACACATACTTCCTTGTATGTAAAGTTATACATTTGGTCGTGCAATTATTTTAAAAAACATGAGTCCCCTAACTGTAATTCACACAAATAAAATTAATTAACTAATTAACGTAAAATAAAAAAATAAAATAAAATAAAACTTAAATGCAAAAGTATATAGAAAATGTTGAACCATACTGTAAAGTCCAACATGGGTGTTACAAATCACAACCCTGCTATAAATCTATATCGAAGAAACAGGAATAATCTGAAATAATGAAATCTTAAATTAATATACTCTCAGTTTTGCAAATTTGGACTGACTTTCCCAAGTATTACTATTTCAGCCACTGGATTTTCAACCGGGGACCTTATTAAGAAAACGCATGAAAATGATGCAGCTGCCAGACATTTGACTTAAAAACAAGCTACTTGTATTGCACAAGACATTCCTTAGGGCTAAGCTAGTTACAAACTGTCTGAATGACAACTTGCATCATGATGCTAAGTCTTCCAATACAACAATGTGAAGTAATGTTAATTCCGATTAAAGTGAAACTGCAGAATAACTGAGACTGAACTATGAAAACATATCTTTATATAACTGCTTGCTTGTTTACTTGTTTATTTATACATGGTGAATTTCAAATGGACATCTTCACTGAAGGAATTGGAAGAAAAGCCCCTAAGTATCACAAAGCATAACATTTAACGCATCATGGGACATGCAATAATCATTACATAGCACGGGTACAGAATATCACATGATACACAATCAATATCATGTGGTACACAGCAGATGTTTAGGCAAATAGCCAGTATTCAATACCATAAAAATAATTCACCCTATACAATCAATGAATCTCACATTTTGATGTGATTTTAGTATGACAAAAACAGAAAACCATCACTCTAAAATGAATATATCGATATCTATACAAATCAATCTCTCTCTCTCTCTCTCTCTATATATATATATATATATATATATATATATATATATATATAGATATATATATACATATATATATATATATATATATATATATATATAGATATATATGCATACATATATATATATATATATATATATATATATATATATATACATATGTGTATATATATATATATATATATATATATATATATATATATATATATATATATATATATATATATATATATATATATATATATATATATATATTAACATGGCTCCCATTTAGAAGATAGACTTTTTAGAAATTTGAACTTCATACGTTCAAGACCATATGATGAACTTTCAAAAAGTTGAAGCAGTTGTAAGGAGGTCACTGCACAGTGGGGATTGGGGAATTTTTTATATATATATATATATATATATATATATATATATATATATATATATATATATATATATAACTAGCAAGGGGCGTGGAAGGGGGCAGAGATTTCTTAGTTTTCTGTTTTCCAAATTATGCATGTGGTCTCGGCCATATGCAGTTTGATGTTTTGCAAGTTCAATGTAACAGCATTGATCCATACAGCTATATTTAAGTTTGTACTCTTATGGCAAATACTCATATGAGCGAATACTTTTTAAGGCTATGAATATCAATAAATGCTCATATTAGCAAACATTGTTTTCAGTGGAGCTTTTGCCTTACCCTGCTGTTGTAGAGTGTCAAAGTTGGTATATATAATTAGCAGGCGATGTGTGGGCATTCACTGCAATTTTTTTGTCTTCAATAATTTTAGATTCAATTTAAAGTGATTGTTCTTTTGCTGTTTTCTTTTGTGAGTGTTTAATGCTTGCCATGCTGTCATGCACATCTGTGATATATATATAAATATATATATATATATATATATATATATATATATATATATATATATATATATATATATGTATATATATATATATATATATATATATATATATATATATATATATATATATATATATATATATATATATATATATATATATATATATATATATATATATATATATATATATATATATATATATATATATATATATATATATATATATATATATATATATATATATATATATATATATATATATATATATATATATATATATATATATATATATATATATATATATATATATATATATATATATATATATATATATATATATATATATATACACACACACACACACACACACACACACACACACACACACACACACACACACACACACACACACACACACACATGAGTCCACTATGTAATTTCAAAATACTGAAATCCCAAAATTCAGTATTTTGAAGTTACATAGCCGAAAACTCAAAGTTCCAAAACCGGAAGAAGTGCATAATTCAAAATCCCGAAGCACGGAGATGTTGAATTTCCGCTTCCGCTAGTGCAGTGTGTAAATGTATCAGCTGAATTTAAGTAAGTTTGTGTGTGTAAATGTGCTGTTTAGGGGCTTTAGTGTGTGTAAGTGTGTGTTCTGACTGTGATGTGTGTATGTGAGGGACTGTAAGATGTGTGTGAGTTTCGTTTGTGTTTCTGTTTATGCGATCTTGGAATTAGAATATATAAGTGGGGGGGTGTAGGGTGCAGCCTCCCACATGAGGGGT
>NC_056725.1:1002658188-1002703188 GCF_019279795.1 Protopterus annectens | reverse complement strand
ACACACACACACACACACACACATACACATCCACACAAATATATATATATATATATATATATATATATATATATATATATGTACATATATTGGTCTACCTCCACCCACCAAAATAACGTTTCTATGAAACATAATTTTGCAACCCCGTGTTTCCGAAACTACGTTTATCCAAAAATGTACTTTTGTGAAAAAACATATCAACAAAAGCCAACCAAAGTTGTTGTAAATCACGGCCCAGCGGGGATAAAGGAATATTCCCTTATCCCCGCTGTAGTACGATCTTGGATTTAGAATATATAAGTAGTGGGGGGTAGAGCCTCCCCTCATGCATAAATGCGTTTACTGTAGCTTTTTTGGGAGGGGAGGGGTTTGTTGATGCAATTTTTTGCAAAAATGCATTTTCAGATAAATACACTTTCAGGAGAAACGGCATTGCAAAATTACATTTCTAAGAAATGTAATTTTTTTAGATTCCATGTAAACCCATAGATATATACATATATATATATATATATATATATATATATATATATATATATATATATATACACACATATACATGTATATATATATTTACACAAACGAGCTTGTGTGACATCAGAAAAAATAGAAGATTAGTAAGTTTAGTAAGTTTAACGTAAAGATTACTTTTTCTAGTTATACTAGAAATTAATCCATAACACATAACAGATTTATTATCTGAAGTGACCAGAGTTTGAAATACTAGATCTCTATATGGTACAAGTACATTATGAAAATAATTTCAGCACTAGAAGACCAATATAATAAGTATAATGACAGTGAATTCCTAACATGCTAAAAGCAAGAGCTATTTAACTTGCTGTTCGACATTGCATCAAAAACGCAATCACCAGCACATTTTCCTGGTTATTTTATAGCAGTGTTATTTTTTGTGCTCACTGCATATCAGCTTCATTACATTTTTTCTTTCCCCAGTTTCATGTATACTCAGGGTTCTTATACAGTTTAATTATTGTGTTGTTATTCTTGACTAATTCAATTATTCTCTGAGTACTTCCTTGGAAAATGAGCTTTGTTCAAGTGGGTATTACACTGGTAAATTAAATAAACACAAATATTCTTTTGGAAAAGATTTTGCAGCTGAATGCCTGCAATTATATCGGATAACCTCATGAAGGTAAGCAGAAATGAAACTTCTGTTTAGCAATGTTATTATTCTGTGCACCAGTAAAAATAAAGCAGCCATGTGATGCAACTCTTTTTTCATGTTTTCTTTTCTGTACTATTGTGGTTTCTGTATGGGATGAAAATGCATAAACAACAATGTATGTGGTCTATTCAAAAGTTCATAAAACTGACTTTTCACTGCTAGATTGTACACAATTGACATTTGATGCCTACTGAAAATGAGAAAAAGTTATTTTTAATTTTAATTTAAATGAAGTGATATGACATGTACATTAATAAACAGATTTTTACATATGTACAACAATTTTTTATACATTATTAATGGCAAGATCTTACGGACCAAGCGGTACAAATATAAAGTTGTAATGGTCTCAAAGTCAATAGTTGCATGCTAAGACTAGATATTTTTAGACTATGCTTTTTGTGTGTGTGTGTGTGTGTGTGTGTGTGTGTGTGTGTGTGTGTGTGTGTGTGTGTGTGTGTGTGTGTGTGTGTGTGTGTGTGTGTGTGTGTGTGTGTGTGTGTGTGTGTGTGTGTGTGTGTATGTGTTTGTGTATGTGTTTTGTGAAGGCAGTATCTGAATGCATGTAATAAGGTCATAAAGGTCAAGTTATTCTGCTTTAAAGATATGTGGCAAGATACTGAAAAGATTGCATGAATAAGGTTTACTTACTGAAAGTTAATGCTAAAGTAGGGGCATAGCTTCAAAGATTTTGGGAGACTAGAAATGCATTCATCATCAATTCTGTTAATCTTATTCAAAAAATGTTTTCATTTAAAGATTTGACAATCATACATGGAGGCACAACTAACCTGATGAGCTGACACACATCTCACCAGAAAGCAATTGTCTATACATGTTGAAGAGACATCACCCTATGGTTAATAATGGCATGCTTTTTTTCTGTGACATTGTTTCTGAAAACAGTAATAAAACTATAAAAATTATTGTCGTCTGTAAAACTAAGGTTCTGAAGAGAGACAATGCTGCTTCCCAGCACTTATCCATGTATTTATTTAACTGGATTAAATAAACACTATTTTCTATAAAACTCCTCAAAGTCTGGACTGTAATTAAGGTATTTTTTTTTACTACTCTGAAAACTCCTATTATAGCATTACAAATGCTGCACCAGCTTTGCAACAAAATATGATTCTAGTTACAGGTAGAAAATAAATAAATTGCCTTATTGAAAAAACAAACAACAGCAGCACCAATAGCAAATGCATTTTGTTGTTAAGTCATTTATTTATTTCCAGTTTGTTATTCTGATTAGTCCCACTGGGCCAGTTGCCTCTTTTCAGTGGAGACCTGAGTTGGGATATATAATGATATAATGAAATTTGGCTAGGGCACCAGGGAATTTCTGTTGCTCCTTTTGAGCAGTAGGTTGTGCCAGTGGGCTGTTACTAGGGCTGTAAATTCCAAGATGGAGGAGAAAAGGCGACAACAAGCTGAGAGTGCTGCATGGCAGAACACCAAATTATTGCAAGCGGATTCTGTAAGAGAATAGACTGTTATTACAGAGATGAAGGAAGGAGGTCTGGGAAATCCTGTGTTGATAGAGATGATGGATGAAGGTGAA
This sequence comes from Protopterus annectens, assembly GCF_019279795.1. NCBI lineage: Eukaryota > Metazoa > Chordata > Ceratodontiformes > Protopteridae > Protopterus > Protopterus annectens. Next base: position 1,002,700,432 of record NC_056725.1, on the reverse strand, counting down.
ATGAAGATGAAGAAGTAAGTTGGGGTACTATGGTGGATCATGTGCTCAGACAGGTAAGAGAGCTATTCCCAGATGAATCAGGAAAAGGAGCTGGATTACCAGAAGGTTCAAGTTTGGGGGTATGCTTAGCCAGTGGAGCACATGGTTTTAAAAGCATGCCTCTGAAAAAGGGTATAGTTGGGAGAAAGAAAATATGCAAAAATGGTAAGAAAGCTGAAAGAAGACAAAGACTGATGCAAGGACAACAAAACCAGAACAGAGACCCACGGTAAGAATTAAAACAGAACAGTGACACTATTAATGTGTGTAAAGTTACAGACAGTATTATTTTACCATCGGGGTATAAAGCACAGAACATAAGAGCATTAATACACTTAGGAACAGAAAATACTTGCGAGTTTACTTTTGAAACTTTTACCTAACTTGAAAAAAAATTGTGAAAGATGTACAGAAAAAGAGGTCATTGGCATCATGTAATAAGTATATATTTTTTCATATTTTTCATTACAAAAAGTAAATGTCTTTTAATTTCATGACTGAAATCACCATCTGCACAGATCTTTGAGCCCAGGTTCATAAAACCTTTCACTGATAACCACTTCTCCCCCATGTATCAGCCAGTAATTGATAGGGCTTGATGACATAATTTTATTTATTGATTCATATATTTCTGTATTCTTCATGTTGAACAGCATGTCAACTTTTAATCTTTCTCCCTTCACCTGCCTTAACAGGCTCTTCAATTCTTCTTCTATTTCATATATTGGAGTGGTATCATCTGTACATTTTATTCATTTATTTATTTTATTTTGAATTTGTTAACTGGGTAGAGTATTGATCCCATTGTACCCATGTCAGTATCAGCCCGGGGAAAACACAATGTTTACTTCACATTATATGCAGAGTGAATGACAAAAGGGTATATATATATATATATATATATATATATATATATATATATATATATATATATATATATATATATATATATGTGTGTGTGTGTGTGTGTGTGTGTGTGTGTGTGTGTGTGTGTGTGTGTGTGTGTGTGTGTGTGTGTGTGTGGGTCTATTTCTGTTTATCGAAAAATCACTTTTTCAAAAAACAGAAAGCCGAAGCAACTTTAACAAAAGTGCACTCAAACGAAAGTGCACTTTCGCAAACACCGATTCACTGAAGCATGGTACAGTGGGGATAAGGAAATATATCCTTTTTTCCACTGTAGTGTGATTTCAGAGTTAGTATATATAAGTAGCGGTGGTGTGGGAGGCAAAGCCCCCACAATGGGGGGTTCAGAGGGCTTGCCCCCTGCAAACATATGTTTTACTGTGTTTCTTTTCTTTTTGTTTTTCATTTCAATGAATCAGTATTCACAAAAGTGCATTTTCATTTAAGTGCACTTTCCCTAAAGTTGGTTTTGCTTTCTGTTTTTCAAAAAAAAGTGATTTTACGATAAACAAAAGTAGACTTATATATATATATATATATATATATATATATATATATATATATATATATATATATATATATATATATATATATATATATATATATATATATATATATATATATATATATATATATATATATATATATATATATATATATATATATATATATACATATATATATATATATAGATTCATTTTATAATCTCAAAATACTAAAATACTGAATTTTAGTATCTCTAGACTATAAAGCCAAAAGCCCAAAAAAAGACACCCAAAACTGCAAAATTCAAAATCGCGATCATTCACATACACACACTACCACACAAAGAAGCACACATTTGCCTACCTAATGATACTACAACAAGCAACACACAAACAAATGCACCTACCCTACCTCTAAGCAAGGGGGCAAGCCCCTATGCCCCCCACACCTATGCTACTTATATATACTAACTCCAAGGTCACACTAAACACACAAACACATAAAACCCACCACTACACACACTCACACACACTAAAATCCCTACCCAATACCCTTACAAGGGGTCTATATTAAAAGACCGAAGAGGTGTTTCATCAAACACCTCTGGGTCGACACATAAAGAGTGAATGCACTAAAGCTCGAACACTCAAAACAGCAATTTCTTTCTCTGGGAAAGAAATTACTAGCCCAAACACACACACACACACACACACACACACACACACACACACACACACACACACACACACACACACACACTTTGAAACATAACAACATGGGGGGCTTCTCCCCCACACCCCCTATCTAAATATTACAACTCCGAGATCACACTACAGTGAGCAAAGGGGTAAACACATTTGGATGGCCAAGTGATTTCTTTCACAGGGAAAGAAATCACTGTTTTGAGCATTCACACTTTTGTGCATTCACTCTTTATGTGTCGACCAAGAGGTGTTCAATGAAACACCTCTTCAGTCTTTTAATATAGACCTCCTTACAAGAACACCACTCACTTGAATCCCCAGCTAAATCCACAAACTGCACTGCATGTCACAAATGCGAGAACACAACGGCGGATTCCCCGTTTCCCCATTCGATATTATGCAGTTTCACGTAACTGCACTTTTGACTTTATAGTCTCGAAACACTAAAATTCGGTATTTTAGTATTTCGAGATTATAAATTGAAAACATCTAAACATATATATATATATATATATATATATATATATATATATATACAAATGACATTATATGTGGAATGAGTGAAAAAACACAATATATATACTTGCATTATATATGGAGTAGAAATCAGAGTTGGTATGCTGAAAAAAAATCACAATTCAAAATAGTCAGAGCAAGGATCGTAGATGAAAGAGGGAATGAAGCGGTTAAGTTATATGACTAGATTGACAGCAGTTGCATTTTCCTAAAGAATTGAAATGTACTTCTTTTTTTTGTGAATGGAGAATGGGGTAAGCGAAATGATCTTTAAGATGAGAATGGAGAGATTCACAGAATTTAAAGGAACTGAGATTCTTGTCTGAGGTGGTTAGTATTTCTGTCAGTAATTTGATTGCAGCATTTGATCCTTCTAAACCACCATTCCGCCTGATATACTCAGCATATAAACTGATTAAGGGGCAATACACCACCTTGTTGTACTTTTCCAATATTTAACCCGTCAGTTATTCCATTTTTGGTTTTAACTGCTGATTCTCGTTCTGTAAACAGATTCTTGAGGAGGCAAATAAGGTGACCCAGCAACCTCATTTAGCTAATAAATTGCCACAATTTGTTGTGGTCCTCCACTCAGTCAAAGGCTTTAGAATAGTCAAAGGAGCAGAAATAAGCATATTTCTGGAACTCTCGCTTTCTCCATTATCCAGGAGATGTTGGCAATTAGATCTCTTGATGCCTCTGCCAGTTCTAAAAACTAGATTGTACATATGTCTGTCTTTTGTCCATGTATTGCTAGAGCCAAGCTTGTAGGATTGCGAGCATTATTTTGCTTGTCTGTGAAACAAGTTCAGTTTATAATTATAATTCCAGTACACTTTAACATTGCCCTTTTTTGAGACTGTATTCTGATCAATAGATCAGTCTGAATAGACAACATATCAAAAAATATATATATATTTTGGACTGCATACTATTAACCAATCCAAAGAAAATCAAATTAGCTGGCATTTTCTCAGATACACTTCATCATCACCCCACATACATCAAAAAAAACTATCAACAGAGCTTATCATAAGCCCCGTAAACATTTAAACCACAACACTTCAAATCTGTAAGAAACTTAAAACATTTTGAGAAAACCATCTTGAACAACATCCTCAAACAATGTCACTGGGAGCATATCAAACACCTTTTACTAGACAAAACTATATCCTACTATAGTGATTTATTTAACCACATTCAGTCAGCAAAACCCATTTTGACTATAACAGTGAAGGTAAATATAACCATCCAAGTAAACTACTCATGCAATATATGGACATACCCTGGAAATGACACACACAGAAACCAAGTAAAAAATTAAACATATTACTATCTCAGAAACTCCACTAAGACACAAGTTCTTAGGTACGAAGGCATTTTTTTCTGTACTAACCAGTACAGCCATTCAAAACCCAAAAGCATTACTGACTATATTTGAAGAGCCTCTTGAAACCAGTCAAGAAATCCACTCCAAATCCTTTTCCAGCAGAACCAAACAAAAACATAGCAGATAAATTCAGTAACCACATCATAGACTGTACAAGTCAGTGAATCCCCAAACACTTTTCTAAGTTCACTTTCCACTTCTTCATCACCTCAACTCTACATACCATCTCCCCTTACAAACATCCCCACCAATGCCATTAAAGGCACATTCAAAAACCTAAGTCCACAACAGTGGTACCTGAAAACTTGCCAGCTGAATACTTTGACATAGCTGCTGATAGCATATGTTATCCAATATCTACCCTCATTAATAGAGCCATAATGAAAGACTACATTCCTGCCCTTTGGAATGCCTCCTTCATAATTCTACTTCACAAAGGTGTCACATCCACTGAGCTGTGTAAATATCATCCCATAGCAATCCTCGCTCCTCTCAAAAGCTCCTAGCCTTTCCACTTGAAAACCAATTGCTATCTTCTACCCGATGTAGATTTAGCCCCAGCACAGCCCTCAAACAGGCTTACTGCATTCCATTGATACAGTAAATTAAAGCAAGAGCTCTGGCCATATAGTTTTCACTTTCTTCCTTGAAATGCTTAAAGTCTTTGATACAGTTTTATACCTACTTCTCCCACTTACTCAATTTATTTGCCTAGCACCACCCACTATTAATAGGTTTATCATCTACCTAAATAATTGCAACTAGTCTGTAAAATACATTGGGTCCTAGTCCACCTTCCTCACAGGTGTTTCCCAAGACCCATTCTCTTCAACATTTTTATGAATGACATGTACCAAGAATCGAAATCTGCCTTCATCATTCAATATGCTAAAGACTCTACCACAGTCTACTTGGCAGCTGTTCTATCCACCCTACAAATCACACAGGTTTCTTTCACCTCTGTTAAAAATTGGCTAAGAAAATCCCAGCTACTTTTAATCCCAAAGAAAATCAAACTACCTTTATATTTTTTTTTTTTGAAAAATATAAACAAGTTCTCTCCATAATCAAAACAAATCTTAAACTTGTAACCAGGACTAAATTATTAGAAATGATCACTGACAACAAGTTAACATCTGACCTTCACATCGACTACATTCAAAAACAAAAAATTGCAGAAAAGTAGGTTCTTAAAATAGATTGAAACACTCCCTTAGTAGGAAAACAGCAGCTACCTCACTTCTCCATCACAGCCTCGTGTACACCTCAACAATATTTACCAATCTCCATTTCCCCAACAAATATAAACCTGAACAGTGTTATAACAAATTTAGCAAATTTCCATGTAATCTCACAACTTGTACCCACCACTGCACATCCTCAACTCTCATGAACTCCCTCATCAGATTTCTCTTGTCAAATTGCTCATGGCACTTAACATACTACACCACACACTTTATTCTCCGTCTCTGTCCATCCTCATCCATTGGCATGTGCTAAATGGAAATCTGTGCTCCAATGGACTTCATATTTGAATTCAAGAAATCCAACAACTCATATAGTGACTCATTATTCTCAGTCACGATCTCTAAAATATGGGACAATCTTCCAAGAGCTATCAGACTTTTAAACAATATACAACAATTCAACCCCCCACTGAAAAATTAACTGTGGGAAAGCAGACTATGTAACTATACTTTACCTACAGCTGACTCCACATCTATCAGCTTCTTTCTTGGTTTCTACCAACATGTGTTCCCCTCTTTCTTTGTCTCCACTGCTGTCACTCTTGCTTTTTCCTGTTACATACATACATACAAATATTTCAAGCCTGGGCATTAATGCCCTTCTGGCTTGCCAATATACCAAAACACTGTGTTTCCATAATAAGTGTCCAGACTGTTTTTAAAAATATCTAAACTAAAACTAATATTTGCTTCAATGTAATTTGGTAGTCTGTTCCATGCATCAACTGCTCTGTCAGAGAACCGATTAGTACATTTCTCATTCCTATAGAATCTCCTACACAGGTTATCTGATGATTCTCTAGTACTTTCTGATAACCTCAAGCATTCCCAGAGGTAGCTGTCTCTAAATGACCTATATACCTGAATAAAGTTTCCTCTTAAATATCTGTATGAGACACTGTATAAGTTAGGAATCCTAGTCTTTTATAATAACTTACATTTTCACATCCATGGATGCCCTTAGTATATTTCCACTGTACTCTTACCAGTTTACTCATGCTTGTTTTCTTATAGGGTTTCCATATTGTTATTTCATGCTCAAGTTTGGGTCTAATGTAACTAACAAACAATGACTTCATCATTTTTGATTTCCTAAACGTTATAAATCTTTTTATACAACCTATAGTTCTATAACTATCATTAACCAATTGGTTGATATGATTAGAAAAACTCATAACTGGATCTACCCATGTACCCAGGCCCTTAAATGAATCTACAATTTCAATCACTTCTGTATTGAATATTCACCTTTCAATTTATGTCTCAAAATCTTATATGCTTAGTTTTTGATTTATTTAACAGCATATTATTCTCCTGTGCCAAAATGGTTAATTTAGTCAAGTTCTTTTATATGCATGCCCTATCTGTAACACACCTAATCTGTTTACCCAATTTCAAGTCATCTGCATACAGACTGAAGAACACTTCCAAGGAAAAAGTTAGGTCTGAAAGATACAATCTACATAAGTAAGGGCCTAAGACTGAGCACTGTGGTACACCCTGACTGTAATCAAGAATTTCACCTGTGTGATTTCTATATGACACTTGCAGTGTCCCATTTGTAAGCCATGCAGCTATTCATCTTACCAAGATTACATCAATACCTAGTTGTTCTAATTTATTGATAAGTATTTTCTGTATGATCCTATCAAATGCTGACATTACATCTATGTAAATTATATAACAGCACCCTTTCTCATTCATAGCTGCTATTATATTGTTATAGAACATCATGTTACAGGTGGTAATAGATCTATTTTCAGTATGTGCATGCTGATATATGATTTCAAGTCATATCCTTTCCAATTCTGACAATAGCTTATCCAATATTGCCTTCCCTGTTATTTTTCACAACATGGGAGTAGATATAAGGGCCTGTATGACTCTGAGTTTGTCCTACTCCCCTATCCCTTAAGGACTTGTCTAACAAGTACAGATATAATTTGGTACCATACATCCTTGCTGAAGTGTTCTCAGGACATTATTACTAATTCTGCCTCCTCCTTGTGCTTTGTTTGCATACAGTTTGCATAGTTCTTTTTCAATATAATATAATTTGATTTCAGTATTTCAGGATACCTGGAAATCACTAGGACAACTTATCATCTCCTTTATGGAGCCAACCTGTTTTGCGTAAGATTTGTAAATATATTTACAATCTGTTGTCTCTGGAAATACATTTTAGAATCTCGATACAGATTATCAATTTGTATGTCTTTACTCCTTCCACATCTTATGTATCTATAAAATGGTTTCCAATTATGCTCAATATCTTTATACAAATTGTCTTCAGTTTTTTCTTGATCTTGTCTTGCACTACACTTAATTTGCTTGTTTAGCTTGTTTATTTCAGTTTTCAAAGTTGTAATTCAACCTGTTTTCCATTTCTTATATTATTTGTCTCTCACCTTAATCAAGTATCTTATTCATACAGACATATATTCTCTTGACGTTGTGTGCCTAGATCCTGATGTTACACATATTTTTTATTTTTTGCGTTCAAACAATTTCTCTTTCAAAACTTTCCACATTCTTTCTGCAGTTTTTGCACTGAACACATCACTGCAATTACCTTTACATAGTCATTGTTTTACTTCCATATAATCTGTTATTAATCTTCTGTGCGTTGTTTTAGATTTCAGTTTTGGCAGAATTATCTAGCAACAAATTAACCTTTTTAACCACATGATTACTCTACATCAAGTGCAGGAAGAATTTGCATGAAGTAACAGTAATTTCTTTAGGAACACAAACAATGTCTAGTATGTTCCATTCCCTGATATTTTTTCTCCAATCTGAAAGAATTGTTGCTGCTGAACATACGCTGTGAATAATTTCCTTACTAATGTTGTTGAATCAATATTATTCCGGTCTGTTTCTGATAAATTAAAGTCCCTAGCCACTGTTATTTTTCTCTCTTGTGTTTCATGCAAGAAATGTATGAATTCCTCTAGGACATCAGCACTTGACTTTGGTGGCCTACACACTATAACAATTGTTGTATGTTCCAAGGTTGTCTTTATTGTCACAATTGTTCCCCATAGAGTATTTCTCCACTTCTTTTCCATCTCCTCTTAAATAACCTACCACAAATTAATTCCTACTTTATCCTGTATTATCAACTAAGTATAACTGAGCTCTTTATGGACCTAATCCCCTGTCTCCTTTTTCCAACCTCAAGTCAGTTATTAACCTTATGAAGACATAATATGTATATTTGTTGTGTCAGTAATATAAAAGTGATTAGTTTCAACTCTAAAATACTCTCTTTTTATTTTAGTTACAAAATGTAAATAACTTTATACATCCGTATTTTGATAGTATCTTTTTACTGTGTATGTTTTTTGAGCTGTCTCCCCCTGGACTCATTTGAAAATGGGGATCAGGTCCATGTCATACTTTCCTTGTAATGAAAGCAAATAAAACAAATAAAAAAACAACAAAAATGTGAAATGGCTCTCAATCAAGGAAACAATTGACTTCCTATTAGGCAATCAACTCTTAAGGCTTGTATATAACCAAGTATTCCCCCCCTTAGAAGCTAAATTAATATGGCAACCCTCATGTACAACCCTTGGAATCATGCCCAGTCAGGTGCCTTACTAGCAGCTCATAAAGCTAAGCTTCAGTGCACAGATCACTGCTTCTCTGTCCTCATTCCAAGGAAATATCAGTTTACCTTGTTTTCTGGAGACGACTAAAAACAGGATGTCTGAAATTTGCTAAATGTCCATGTTATAGCACTGGCTGCATTACCTAAACATACCATATTCTCTCACTGTCAAATGACTATCTTTTTATCTATATCCCTCTAGTGGTATATCACATTTACCTTAACATTTGACTCCCTTGTATGCAGCGTATTTAACTTCTCCGTACTGCACAAGCTGATTTCAATTTCAATCAACTGTATAATGTAAAGAATTTCTCCTACTGGGTGGTTAACTATACTTTCCCTGTTGATGTTTTACTCTAACCATGTTGTACACTTTGTTTTACATTGACAGTTTGTCTGTATTCTATACTTCAGTTTTATTGCTTTACCTTTCCCTGGCTGAGACTAAAGTTGGACATTTGTGATTATTTTTCTACCCCAGTTAAAAATTCAAATAAATAAACATGCATGGTAACTGACACCGATTCATATTAATTACTCAAAATAAAATTTTATAAGTATAAAGTAACAAATTGTGGCTATCTTGTGAGCATCCTGTCTGAAGTTATTAAGCTGTTCCACATTTTATCAATTTGTTCCCCATTATAGGAGGTAATGTTCCACATTTTTGACATAGAAGTGTGGGAGTTATCTTTGCACTCCATTTGTGAAATGGAAATCTGTGAGTAGTGATGCATGGCAGCTGTTTGTGAATATAAGAATGCAAGGGTCTTCTATTAAAGTAATAGAAATGAAGGAATATATGGAACACAGACATTTTTTGCAGCAGGTGAGAATAAATATATCACTGATTAAATGTTCAAATGTTGTCATGAGTAAACATTTCAGCATGTGACCATCTGCATTTTGAATGTTGACTTGCACTGGAGTATTTTTTTCAGTGTAAAACATGTGTTGCTATGCAATGTTATGATGGTGTAGATCAGAGAATCATATACTATAATATAATACAACAGGCTCATGCAACATTGCCCATTCTGTCTGCTTAAAACTGATAGCAAATGCCCTTGTAGTGCTTGCCTATCAATTTCTCAAAAATGTGGATAGCATTGGTCACTCTCCTCCACAGAAGTTGTGCATTCCAGTACCCAACAACTTTAGCAGAAAAAAGTCTACAGTTGTCAGTATTTTATTCATAGTTCCTATTAATTTGAGTTTAGCTATAAGAATGACACATTTCCACATAAAATCACTTTTAGTAGCCTTATAAAGTTGAATAAAGTCACTCTATGGCATCCTTACTTTATTAAAAATAACTTCAAGAGCCTTAGTCGTACTTCATAATATATCGCCACTTATTTAATTAATTTTATGCATCTGCTTTGCAGTGTTTCCAGCTATTTTTGACATTCATTTGCAAACAGTTCCCAAAAAGTGTTACCGTATAAAAATTTTGGTCTGATGAATGCAGAAAAAGTACTTTTCAAAGCATTGCTCCATCATGTTTTAATATGTCTAGTAGTATAGCATGTCAGGTCATGACATTTTTTTCATGTGTTCTCAATGTGCATCTTTTAGACTAAATTCTTATGTAACATACTTTTCAACATCCTAGTGCAAGAAATCTAGACAAAGCCTAAAATTATGGGCGACAAAGGCCCAAAATAGGGATGTTTTTTTAAATATTGCATTTATAAACTCAGAAAGTTGCTAGAATAATAAGATTTGTGTTAGCATGAATTTTCTGAAGAATATGAAGTCTGAAACTCACATTTATGTCATTATTTAGTGACTTCTAATCCTAAGCGATTTGCCAGAAAATCATTAATTTTATGAGGAACAGATCAAAAATATGTGGCAAAAATCTGGACAACTGAGGAGTATGATCTGCCATGATACCACAGTCTTTGTAGGTGTTTGCATCCAAAATATTGTAATATCTGATAATATTTGCTGTATCAAAGGAAAATGTCTTCTTTTTCTCTTTAATAACCATACTGCTAATTATGTCCTACTTAATTAAATTACATAAGAAGTGCTGCAAGATTTATGATTTTTCACTTAAGCAACAACTTTACCTCTTTTAACATAATATGCATGCAGACAACACAAAATATTGTGAGGAGTTTCCAAATTCATCAAATATAGAACATTAGGTACATATTCCCTGCTATTCATCCTGTGTGCACCTTGAACGGTTAACCCTAAATTTGTCAGTTGCAGTTTGTTAGATCCTGTGTGTTAACCATTCACCAGCTCAAAAGTAGATAAGACAGCTGTAATGAGTTTCTGAGTTAGTAGTTAATTACATGTTGAAGATTAGCTAGAATTTTAATTTTAAAATGAAAGGCTGGGATAGTGACTTGGTTTATGAGCCGTAGTATCTTAAGGTGACAAAAGGAACTACAGCAAAATGAAAGCAATTACATATTATAACATTTGAAAAAACATTTAGAAACTATACATATATATATATATATATATATATATATATACATATATATATATATATATACACACACACAGACACACACACAGACACACACACACACACACACACACACACACACACACACACACACACATATCTATCTATATATATATATATATCTATATATATAAAATCAGGTTCAAATTTAATGGACTCCAATTTGAACCAGGACAAAAACGTCAGCAGTATGAACCTAAGTTATGATGGAAGGGGTTGTTGGATCTGTGAGAATACATGTGTTAAAAGTTAAATCATCAGGCCAAAGCATAGAGACTTACAGAAACAGAACACACCAAGACATAACTACCTTTTTATTGAACCTTCAGAAAAAACATTGTGTTGTCACATGACTAACAACCAATTCATATGTCAGGCATGTGGTAGGGACAATTAAATGCCTTCAAACAGGTACTAATTGATAGGAGGAATATTGTGTGCATCTTTATTTTGGGATGATGAGGTAAGTACATTTCATTCAGATAAGCCATCTGTGTCCAAGTTCTTAAAAGAAATTTCAAATCTCTAGGCCCAAGGATCGTGTCACAGCATAGCTGCCAAGTGACATAACAGTACAAAACCTGACTTCATTGCTAGGAGATGTTCCTAATTTGCAGAATGTCTGAATCATCTTTATGCTCAAGTCCTCATACAGTTTGTGATAGTCTGACATATGGAGGTATATTTATGATTACTCTGGCAAACACAGCTGATTTTGAATCTGCCAACTGTTCTAATTAGTTAAGAAAAAAAAATCTTATTGTCTTTACAACATGCAAGTAGTATTTTCCCCCACCCCAACCATAGTTTGTCTTAGAAGCTTTATTCAAATGTCTCATTTTAATGAATGAATATTATTTAGTCAAGAAACAAACTAGCCAGGGTGTGCTGTTTTCTTAGCAGTATAGTTACAATAATTGAAAAACAGCAACTCAAACAAAAACAAATAAGTGTTACAACCGAAAAAAAAGAAAAAGAAACAGAACAGGATCACCACATTTGGAAGTAAAGTCTAATAGCAATAATAGTATAGATATTAGACAAGAAATTGTGAAACTATTGGATGTTGCTATGCAGGCAATCTGCTGCTACAGGTCCCTTAACAATAGCAGTACATGTCCTTAGATTCATAGATGGTCCAAAGCCAACAATCCAGTGACCATTCTTACCTTACTAGCACCCTCCTTTAGGCAGCATCTTCTTTCTCAAGGAGGCATATACTGGTCCATCCTGAAATACACGTGTGGATAGTCATGCAGTCATCTAGTTTATGGTTAAAGGACATTAGTGAGTTATACTGCTTAGTAAGCAGGGGAAGATTAGTCCAGGGGGTTGAGAAGCATTGAGATATATACGTGTCCCTCAGTCATGTTTTATTCATCTGTTGGGGAAGATTTAGGTCCCTTGTTTTAATACTGCTGGAGATATTGGGTTTGTAAACAAACTGGAGTTCCACAGCAATTGGATATTATCCAAACTAAGTTCAAGTACATTTTAAGAAGATATGTTTGGTGTCTTCTTCTTCCAGTTCATAAAAATAATTGCACTAATGAGATTAAGCAAACATAATAGACATGTCAGTTCTACCTTGCAAGCCCGAGGAGCATTATCCCAAATGCTGAAGATTCAGAATTTGGTATTTGAAATAGAGCATGAGAGCCTGAACCACAAAACAGACAGGGGAGAGCATTATCTTTCATGCTGCATGACATTCAAACTCTTCTTTAATAAATGCAGGTAATATGTCTCCTCACACAAGCATCTGCAACCTTGACACATAAGATTGGCATAAGATGTCATGTGTGCAATTTCTTAAATAAGGTGAGAATAATCATTGCTGCAGACTTTACATATTTTCTGAAAGTGCAAGTTTTCTTCCAGTAACAACTCTCAAGCTTATTCATAAGGTTTGGTCTCATCTGATACAATCTGAGAGCAAAGCTTTGGCTTCATAAACATCAAGTGCTTGGCATATGATTCTGAGGGTTTCAAGGGGAAAGGTACTTAAAGCCAGTATGAATGTCAGAAGGGATATGTATGCTGCTATTCCACAAATGAAGGATTCTGTCACATATGGATAAGATGCAAGTTTTAACGCTGTTACCTCTTATTTGGTATTGCTTCTGTAGTCTTCATGACATGACACCACTGAAAACGGGCTCTTCTTGGCCCAGTGTACTTCCCCGGTCATCAAACCTAAACAAATAAATAAATAAACAACACAACTCTGCACTGCATGCTTTGTTTAAAATGACATTCACAGCCAGAACATCATATACAAATAAATAAATGAAGAATGAGATTAATTAACAAAATGTAAAAATGTGCCTTGTACAGAGATTAGAGATTAGGTTCATAGGTTGGTATTAGGCTATTGGCCCTAGGGCCTATACAAGCCTAGCCAAACAATTCACCAGATATTTCTTCCCACAATATTTACTTCCCTGGACCCCTGTCTAGCAGGGATACTGACGTGATCCCCAGGGTGAATTTCCTACCTCCCATCCAATCGTCAAGGTTCCTTTTTAAGAGGGCCAAGGAGGCACTCTGCTTGACATGTATGGGCAGTCTATTCCAGAGTATGGGGAGTCTCTGGGTCAGGAACCTATTCCTCCAGCATGTTTTGTTCATTGTGATGACAAGGTTTAGATTCCTGGAGCGTGTGGCTCTGAGGGATTGAGATTTCTTTAAGTGGAGCATGTCCAACAGCTCAGCATTTGACATGCCCTTGTGTTTTAAGCAGAGATCGCCTCTGAGTAGACGATATGCCACAGAGTATAGCTGGAGTTTTTTTAGACAGTCAGCATAGGGCATCTGCTTTAGGCCTGTGATTCTTTTAGTGAGGTATTTCTGTGGCCTTTCCAGCTGTTGCAGATGTCTTGTGAGGTACATACCAAACGGTGCATTGTACTGTATAATGGGTCTAATGAGGGATGAGTACAGTGGGACAATGACCTCAGTTTTTCTGGATGAAAAGCCCTTAGTGATGAGGTGTGCCACATAGAAGGATTTCCTGACTGTTGTGGCAATGTGGTTATCGAAAGTGAGACCACTGTCCGCCTGTGTCCCTAAGTCTCTCATCACACTTTTGGTGTTTAGTGTACTGCCACCTATGTGGTAATTCATGGGTACATGTTTTTTCCCAAAGGGGATAACTATACATTTCTTGGCATTAAGCTTGAGCCCATGGCTCTGGCACCAAGCATCTGTTTCTGTAGGGCCCTTTTGTAGAATATCCACATCATCTGGTGATTCAATAATGGCTCCCAGTTTGCAGTCATCTGTGAACTTTGATAGCCAGAGTCCCTTAGTGTTGGCCTGTATTTCAGAGAAGTAGATGCCGAACAAGAGCGGTCTCAGGACTGAACCCTGAGGTACTCCACTTGTCATTTGTTTGGAGCTGGATTTGGGGTCAGCTACTTTTACAGTCTGGGTTCTGTCAGTAAGCCAGTTGGCAACCCATCATGTGATGTAGGGATTTATACCCAGCTTAGTAAGTTTATCTATGATTCCAGAGTGGGGGATGGTGTCGTAGGCCTTGGCGAGGTCCAGATAGGTTGTGTGGGCCACCTTACCCTCGTCCTCAGCTCTGGAGACTGATTCAAAGAAGTCAGTCAGGTTCAGGAGACAAGATCATCCCTTCACAAACCCAAACTGGGTGGGGTCCAGTGTTTGAAGGTTGTCAATGTCTTTGTTTATAAGTTCCATGATAATGCGTTCCATGCCCTTGCTGATCAGGCTCATCAGACTGATGAGACGGTAGTTCCTGGGATCCAAGGTGGATCCCCCCTTGTGGAGTGGGATAACTGTAGCTGTGCACCACTCAGTGTGCATGAAGCCTGAGGTGAGGCTATGATTAAACATGGCACTTAGGTGAGGTGCCATTTCATTTTGTAGTTCCTGTAGTACACAGTCTGGGATGTCATCTGTTCCCATGGATGCTGTATTCTTAGCTTTGGAGTGTGCAGTTTCTACCTGTGTGGACTGATGAGATGGTAGTTCCTGGGATCCATGGTGGATCTCCCCTTATGGAGTGGGATAACTGTAGCTGTGCACCACTCAGTGGGCATGAAGCCTGAGGTGAGGCTATGATTAAACGTGGCACTTAGGTGAGGTGCCAGTTCATTTTGTAGTTCATGTAGTATACAGTCCGGGATGTCATCTGTTCTCATGGATGCTGTATTCTTAGCTTTGCAGAGTGCAGTTTCTACCTGTGTGGCCATGATTACCAGAATTTGGCAATTTCTGGTATTGAGATGGGTACTTTAGGGGGTTAGAGAGGGGTGAAGCTGGCACTAAATCGATCTGCAAGGATATTGGCAATATCCTTGGGATTAGATTATTTAATGCCATTCTGTTGTAGCTCAGAGCAGATCTGAGCATTGCCATTTAGATTCTTGACATAAGTATAGAATGCCTTATGGTTGTTTTTGGAATCTTTGGCAATTTTATTTTCGTAACTAGCTTTGGAAGATTTTATGAGGGATCTCGGCTTCTTACTGAGGCTGGTCATGGAGTTTTTTGTACCCTGGGATTTTCCTCTTTTCTGCAACAGTTTCTTCCTTCTGTTGTATAGTTTATTTATGGCAGGGGACCACCAGATTGGCTTCCTTTTTTTGGAGGAGACTGTCTTGGTTCTATTTGGGATGGCACGATTCATGCAAGAGTGAATGTGCTCATATAGTGCCTTAGTGCAGGATTCAGCAGTCGAACTTTCAGCTCCCATCTACATGTGTGCCATGAAGTTTGTCACTTCTGACTTAAGTAGCATGAAGTTGGCTTTGGAGAAGTTTTTTTATGGAGGTTTCCTTACTGGGGGTGGGGGTGGAATTTGGATGTCAAGGGTGATTTGCTTATGGTCATACCTGACCAATGAAGGGGTGGCCACTGGTGTGGAGCATCTATCTCCTATGTTGGTAATGACCAGGTCTAGGATATTGAAGCCCCTGGTGGGAAAATGGATTAGTTGATCCAGGGCGTTGGAATTTATGAATTCCAAGAACTGTTGGGAAAAGGTGTTGGTACCCGAGTAGGTTTCCCAATTAATGGCAGGGTAGTTGAAATCAACCAGTATTTGGGTGTTTGGTTGTATCTTAATATTTTCCAGTATGTTTAGAAAGGTGTAGTGAGAATCTTGGGGCATGGTGGGGGATCTGTAGCAAGCTACAATTTTTATTGCAGTCTTACCTAGTGTTAGTTGCACCTGGAGAATTTCAGATGCCTTGTGTTGGGCAACTAGCCTGGAGGTGTGACTATCCTTGGTGAATATGGGCACTCCTCCACCTTTAGTTTTTCGGTCTTGGTTTGGTGGCCGAAAAGTGTGGTAAGAGTTGTAGCCTGGTATTGCAGGGGTACTCTCTGGAGCCTTGAACCAGGTGTCAGTTGCACAGATATCGATGTTCTCCATTTTTAGGAGTGCCTAGAGAGAGTGCATTTTGAGGTTTAGACTTCTAGCATTAGAAAATGATCAGTTTATTTCAGATGTTTCTGTAATTTTACATTTATTTTCACATAGCTTTATATTATGCAATTCCATCAGTTCATTAACTGAAACAGTCATGTCTGACCCCATACTTTTAGATTAGATCTATGCTTACAATACTTTTCAAGCATTCAGTTACTTGGACTGTACCTCTTAGGATTACTTACAGTATGACACTGATGGGATACCAAACCAATGCCTAAATAATGTGTGATTCCTTAATAGTATATCATATGTACCTTATCTTAAATTTTATTCATCTAGTCTTATCTGCTAGAAATGCTGGTTTGCAGTTAATACTGAATAAAGCTTATGGATCCAGAGATAGTTTCTGTCAGTGGAATCAATAGGTAATAATCTCTTTTATTCTATTTAGATGCTATGGATCTATAAAAATTCAAATCTTATCTTTATTTACATTAGTGACAATATAATTCCCATTATGTTGGCTCTGAATGCTTTATAACGATGCACATCTATTCAGTCTTCTCAACTCCTGTACATCTTTGCTACAGGTGCTTTTCTGGTAATATGAATCACTGATATAAAGATTTTATTGTAAATGATCTTCTGGCAAACTTTTTAAGTTTGTAAAGAAATCAGCATAATCATTACTATGCCTCTGTAGAGTATAGGAAATGTCTCTGTAACTGTATGAATAATTCTACACACATCCAATATTCACTTTTAATCTATGAATTATTGTACCAGTCATGATTTTTTGCAAATCATACAATCCAAAATATTAGGAGAATCTAAGGCTTTAAGTGCATCTATTTGAAATAGAAGACTGTGTTTGATGTTTACTGTTGTGAATGTAGTTTTTGACCTAACTTTGCCTTCCTCTGGTCAGAAAAGTTTAATAATGTAAGACACTGCTTCTACTTAACAATTTTATAGCTCTACCTTTTGATATGGTGGAGTAGGTGTTGGCAGCTCCCTCACAATCTCCCAGCAGTGGCTGAATTTAAACACCAATATTGATATATGCTCATATTTATCTATATGAAGTAATTACCTTATATGTGGAACATTATATTTATTTTTTTTTTTATTTATTTGCCATTAGTTACCTGGGTTGGTCTGGCTGGGCTGGTGGCCTTTTTAAGCAGGGACCAGATGAATAAGCCCCAGATACAATGATTACAATCAGTTACAAGATTGAATTACAGATATAAACAAAACTGAAAATACAGATATAAACAACATCATATAATGAGAATGTTATTTGTCTTAAACATTCTTAAAAAGGTGCAATTAATAAACTTATAATAACGTAGTTGAGTATGGTTGTACGGTAGGGAATAGGAAAAAGTGGACAGGAAGGACTAGAAGACAGGCAAGTCCTTCTTCTAGCATAGAGTCATGTCTGATGCAGTAAAAAGTGTTTAATAAGATAGTTGCATTGATTACTGAGATAGAAGTAGAAAACTTATGAACAGGAGAGTCTAGGATGAAGGAAATAGAGGCCGTGGATTGATGGGAGAAGAGGGCTGTGGAGACTAGGGTCTTTACAGGGGCAGGTCCAGGAGTTGTGTAGGTAATCCTTTAGGGCAAGTTTGCAGTTGAGTGAATTTTGGTGAAATCTGATACGGAGAGGGAGCTTGTTCCAAGATGTGGAGATTGCATGACTATATGAAGACACAGAGAAACAAAAGCGAGAAACGTAACTCCAAAAAGAAGGGGAAAGTGAGAGCACTTAGTCAGAAGCAAATAAAGTATCATCCAGTCCACATGGCAGAATGGCTTCAAGGAACATAGACGGTGCACAAGGCAGAAAGAGACCTTGAGTCATCACTGGTGGAAAAAAATCAACACAATGTATAAATAGGTATTCAAAATCAGTCATATGCTGGAGGACTATACAAAAGGAATGATAAAAAATTGCAAGAAGCGAAGGAAGCATTAAACAGACAGATGACACTGAGATCCCACAGCATAACAGTCATGAATTGAAAACAGTGTGTGCATTACCTGAGGACTCCCAGGAAGAGATGACATTAAATCTCATGGACTTTGGAAGAGAGATTGTGACAAGAACATTTACATTTTACAGGTGTGCCAGAGAAAGCCAAAGGGGATAGCTACATTAAACGTATGGAAAAAAATTATTAGCATTTGTACTGGCATTGCCAAAGAAGACCTGCAGATGGAAAGGGCACAAAGAATATATTTGCCTGCAGAAGTGTCAAGAAGCTGCCCAGACCATTTGTGGTAAAATTTCAGACTTTTAAGCAAAACAAAATAGTATTAGCAAGGGTGTGGAAACCTGGCATTAACTTAAAGTGGCAGCAGTTACAAGTGGTAGTAGATAATGGCTATTCCTATTTACTAGGCATATGAAAAAAATCAATTAATCTCATTAAGCTGTGCAAGAATCTCTGTCTTAGGTTCTGATTTAATTACCCAATTATTTTTAAAGCCTTTTATCCTAATGGGATGAAGACTTATTAGGATGTCAAGGTGACTAGGGAATTTCAAGAATTAATGACAGAAGGGACAGGAAGGAGCTGGTGACAAGAGGCTTGTCCCAGAAAGCAAGGGAGATCCAGGAAGTAGCAAGAATAAATGATGATATCCAGTGTAGCTTTTTCTGGTCTTCCAACAAAGAATGAAAGAAAACCAAATAAGAATGAGAGAGCATACACAGAAAATAATGGATAATGCCAGACTCTGATAGGATACTTTGATAAGAACAAAAGAGGATAATTAGTTAGTCAGTCAGTCATGGATGGGGACTAGATATGAGCTGATGAAGTTCCTGCCCTCCAGGAAATAGATGTATGTTGTATTTTAATACAGACTGCAAACAGGGGAATAATGTATCAAAGACTGTGTCAAGGCCTTTTGTTTGTGAACTGTTGACTGAACAAGGGGGCAGCAATCATTATTGATTATGGTGGAATGGTAAATTGTTGTGGGACATTAAATAAAATATACTTTCAGTTAAAACCCATTTTAGCTGGGTGGTTCATGGGGTATATCTGGATGTAGCATTCCGGACACGGTAATTATGTCATTATTTGCTATGTGTTGGATACAAGAGTAGTGAGATGAGCAGGGACTGTGGATCTGGGTGGCTCCGTTAACTAATGTTTCCACTGTACATCTGTAATAATACAACACTTAATAAACAAATATGGTAATAATGCAATTTGATGAAATGCTTTTAATTCAGTCAACTGCTTATACTTGGCAT
Organism: Protopterus annectens; assembly: GCF_019279795.1. Lineage (NCBI taxonomy): Eukaryota > Metazoa > Chordata > Ceratodontiformes > Protopteridae > Protopterus > Protopterus annectens. The sequence goes on along the minus strand of NC_056725.1, from coordinate 1,002,680,359 downwards.
AACTCTGGGATGAGATGACTAAGAAGAAATTAAAAGTGTCACAGATGCTAAGGTTGGCTGAAATAATATCCTAGCTGGGTAGAGTAAATGGATTGAACTACAGACCTGGATAAAGACTGGAGAGTGTATAATACTTTTACAACTAGTTTAGGTATGTATGTCAGTGAAAATGTGAGGCAACAAACAGTATAAAAGTAACTTTTATAGGGTATGTGATGCATTTTATCACCTTCCAACTGGGCATACAATGGGGGGTCCAGATACTGATACAATGTGCAAAGCAAGAGAAAATTATGGGAAAAACAATCTAGATAAAAGTATGGTGGGCAGGAAAATGAACAGGCTGGAAGGGGTAAAAAGTGGGGGATTGGAGAGGATTGGACACAGAGAGAATGATGCCAGGGACTCATCAACAACCATTAGCAAGTGATAGCTTGGAAGATATGAGTGCGCCTGGTCCCATGTTTAGTTTACACTTTTTTGTTACTGTTTTATAATATGTTATGGTTCATTAAAAAGGGAAAACACAGACAACCCAGCCAAACAGTGGTTATGTGAGAGAGAGACTCTCCAGCGGGAAAGGGTGAGGGTTGAGATTAATGAACCAATTAGAAAAGGTTCTTGTTCTGGTTAGCAGAAGTACATGGGTCTACATTATTGTCAGAGTAAGTTAGGTTGAGACAATACAACAAGTCTCTGAATTTATTATCATGGAATGTAAATGGCTGGTGAGTGGCAGAAAGAAAGATAACATCTTGGGCTACATAAGGAAGGCAGCAGCACAGATATTGATTCTTCAGGAAACATGTCTAACTAGGCAAGAACATCAAGATTTTATACTTAAAAGTGGAAGGATAGGATACTCAGAAGAATACTTAGAATGTGAAATGGAAGTACTTATCTTAATCAAAAAAATCTAGACATATTAATGAAAGATTTAAGGAGAGTCAAACAGGGTAGATATATTATGGTGACTGGGAATTTATCAGGTTTGAAAATTGTCATGGTGTCATATATTTACCTTTCAGATCTATAATAAAAACTAGTCAAGAAGTCATACAGGATATAATAGCAAGGATACAGGGCTTTGTGAGAATGAAACTTGGTTTGTAACCACACAGAAGTATCAGTGGGACTGGGGGCAAACTAGAAAAGGATGATTCTTTGACCAATATTTAAATATGTTTAGCTTTCAGGATGTTTTTAAGTGTCAGAAGAAAAAAACATGATTTTACTTATTTTACACAAAGATATGGTACACATGCAAGACTGAATAGGAGTTATATAATGAAAGTGAATGTCCATTTGATTCAAGTATGTGAAATGCATCTGAATTTGCTTACTATCCATGCACCTATTCAAGTACAAATAATAAATAGGCCTAGGGGATTCTGGCAAATGTATTGAAGTGTTCTGACATACTTGCATGGAAAATTCCAGTTTAAGGCTTTGTTAGAAAACGTATTCCAGAATGAGCTTAAGGTGGGAATGGAGTGGGAGTCTGGTAATCCAAGTTGGGATCAGTCCAAGACTGAGAATGGTACTGGCTGCACTTGAAACCCAAGACATCTGGGAGAGAAGTAGTGCATTGTATAGAAGGGCAACAATACAGCTCAGGGACTTGCAGTGATGACAAGACTGGGGCTCAAATAGAAGGATTCCAAGGTCCAAGGGCATATAGATAAACTAAATAAACAAACAATGGAAAATGGCACTGAGATGTCAGTACATGGTCTCTAACCCTAAACAGACTAAACTATTAGCACCGAAGATATGACAACAGAAAGTATAGGTTCATAGGTTCATAGGTAGGTACTAGGCTATCTGCCCAAAGGCATTTATAAGCCGAGCCGGAATGTGCTAGCTTTTGCCTCCCCCTTAGATTAGTTCCCTGTGCCTCTGTCCAGCAGAGCCACTGAAATGATCCCTGGGGTAAACTTCCTGTTTCCCATCCACTCATCAAGATTTCTCTTGAAGAATTTTAGTGAGGAGCTCTGCCTAATGTAGATTGGAATCTTGTTCCAGAGCATAGGAAGTTTCTGTGACAGGAATCTATCCCTCCAGCATATCATATTTATTGTTGTGGTGAGGTTTAGATCCCTAGAGTGTGTGGCTCGAGGGGATATGGTATTCTTTAGGTGGAGCATGTCCATCAATTCTGGGTTGGACATGGCCTTGTATGTCAGGCAGAGATCAAATCTGAGTAGGCGGTATGCAACCGAGTACAGCTGAAGTTTCTTCAGTTGAGCTGCATAGGGCATCTGTTTGAGGCCAGTGATCCTCTTTGGTGAGGAACTTCTGTGGTCTTTCCAGCTGTTGCAGGTGTCTTGTAAGGTACATCCCAAATGGGGCATTGTACTCTATGATGGGTCTGATGAGTGATGCATAGAGGGGCACAATGACCTCTTTTGATCTGGATGCAAACCCTTTTGTGATTAGGTGGGCCACATAGAAAGATTTTCTAACCACTTTGGCAATGTGATTATCAAAGGAGAGATTAGTATCTACTTGGGTCCCAAGATCCCTTATTTCATCTTCCGTATTTAGGGGGCTACCACCTATGTGGTAATTTGTGGGGACTTTGTTTTTTCCAAAGGGGATGATTATGCACTGTTTGGTATTTAGCTTGAGGCCATGGTTTTGACACCAGGTATCTGTCTCAGTGAGACCCTTTTGGAGGATGTCTGTGTCAGCCAGAGCATCAATTATAGCCCCTAGTTTGCAGTCTTCTGTGAACTTGATCAGCCAAAGTCCTCCTGTTCTTGCCTGTACCTCTGAGAAGTATATGCCGAACAGGAGGGGTCCTACAACTGAGCCCTGGGGAATGCCACTTGTAACCGGTTTAGAGTCAGACCTAGCTCCTGCAACTTTTACCATGTGGGTTCTGTCTGTGAGCCAGCTGACATCTCATGACATAGGGGTTTATGTTCAGGCTGGTGAGCTTGTCTATAATACCAGAATGTGGAATGGTGTCAAAGGCCTTTGCGAGGTCTAGGTAGGCTGTGTGGACCACCTTTCCCTCATCTATAGCCTTAGTAACTGTCTCAAAGAAGTCCACAAGGTTTATGAGGCATGATCTGCCCTTAACAAAGCTGAACTGGGTAAGGTCCAGTGTTTGGAGGTTCCCAATGTCACTGTTAATGAGATCCATGATGATGCGCTCCATAACCTTACAGATCAAGCTAGTCAGGCTTATAGGGCGATAGTTCCCGGGGTCTGTTGTGGCTCCACCTTTGTGGAGTGGAATAACCATTGCTGTGCAGCACTCTATGGGCATGTAGCCTGTCGAGAGGCTGAGTTTGAACAGTGTGTTTAGGTGAGGGGTTAGTTCGTCCTTGAGCTCAAGTAGGACGCAGCTTGGGACACCATCTGGTCCCATTGATGCTGTGTTTTTGGCTTTGAAGAGGGCTGTATTAACTTGAGGATCTGTGATTTCAGGGGCACTACATTCTTCTGGTATGGTTATGGGCCCCTTTGGGGGTGAGAGGGGTGTGAAGTTTGCGCTGAACCTGTCTGCCAGGATGTTGGCGATATTGATCAGTTCAGTGTAATTTGTGCCATTCTGCACTACCTCCGAGCAGATCTGGGAATTGCCACTTAGATTCTTGACATAGCTAAAGAATGCCTTGTCATTATCTTTGGAGTCCTTGGCCATTTTTCTTTCGAAGCTAGCCTTGGATGGTTTTATGAGGGATCGTAGTTTCTTGCTGATACTGATCAGGGATGTCGTCCCCTCTTGGGAATTTATTCTTTTCTGTCCTGGTTTCCTCCTTCTATCGTATTGCTTGTTTATGGCAGGGGTTCACCAGACTGGTTTCCTTTTCTTGGAGAAGTAAGTCTTGGTTTTGCTAGGGATAGCACAATCCATGCATTCTTGTAGGTGCCCGCAGAGTGCATTAGTAAAGGATTTTGCAGTTTGGGCAGTGTTATCCTTTAGCATGGGGGATTTGAAACTTTCCACCTCGGTCTTAAGTAACATGAAGTTTGCTTTTGAAAAGTTTTTCATGGTGGTTTCTTTGACCGGGGATGGGGGCGGAATGTGGATATCCAGAGTGATTAGTTTATGGTGAGATCTAACCAGCGAGGGGTTGACCTCTGGTGTGGAACACCAGTCGCCCTTGTTGGTGATGACCAGGTCCAATATGTTGTTACCTCTGGTGGGGATGTTGACCAGTTGATCCAGGGCATTTGAGTTTATAAATTCTAGGAAATGTTGGGCAAGGGAGTTAGTACTTGAGTAGTTCTCCCAGTTAATGTTTGGGTAATTGAAATCACCCAATATCAGGGTGTTTGGTAGGACCTTTATGTTTAACAGTGTTTTCAGAAATGTGGAATGGGAATCCTGGGACATGGCAGGTGAACTGCAGCAAGCTACAATTTGAATTGCAGTCCTGCCCATTGTTAGTTGCACATGGACGATCTCTGAAGCATCGTGCTGTGCCACTAACCTGGAGGTGTGGGTATCCTTGATGAATATGGATACGCCCCCCGCCTTTTGTATTTTGGTTGGGGTTTTGTGGCCTGTGGGTTGTTCTCTGGAGCCTTAAACCAGGTTTCTGTTACTGTACATATATCGATTTTTCTCCATACTGAGGGGTGTCTTGAGTGCATGCATTTTGAGGTTTAGACTTCTGGCATTGAGTAGCATTACCCCCAGTTTTTTGTTACTTGTGCTATTTACAGTGGTGAGTTTGTCTTTTCAGCCTTGCCTAAAAAAGGCACTATGGAAGTGGCAAGAGCCTTGGCCAGTATTCGGAAGCCTAAGGGTGACAGCTGCAAGCCATCTCTAGCGAAGCAGCGTGGCTTGTCGAGCATGTCATCCCAGGCTGACAGACACTGGATCCCTTTTGAATGACACCAGAAGCTTAGCCAGTTGTTGAAATTGATATTTTTTTTCTTTATACCGTGGTATCATTCTTGGTGAGGGCAGGATGCTACTCAGGGTCAGGGTCATACCGGCCTGGGCAACGTGATCAGAGAGCTCTTCCATGTCTTTTTTCATGTAATCCACGGAGGTACGGCCCAGATCATTCACTCCAACATGAACAATGACAGAGTCCTATTTGTACTTGTTCTGGAGTGACCTGGGTGCTTCTGTTATGTGGTGGATCCTGGCACCCAACAGGCAACTAACAGTAACCTTCTACTTGTTCCACCTAGTGAGTCAGTTGTCAGTGTGCCTGACTATAGAGTCACCTATTACTAGTGTGTTGGGTATGTTATTTCGCCTTAAGGGCTGTGATTGCATGGCACACTGGTTTTGTGAAGTATGTGTTTCATGGTTTGTGTTGGGTTGGAAGTTGCTTGGATGTCTGCTTTGGAGTTCTCTGTTGCTTTTGCAGATTTTTATTTAGAGCCCCCCAAGTATGTTTTTGTGTATTTATGTGTGCTTTTTGCCAGTGCTGGTTTCATAGGTCTATATGAGACTGGTGGTGTGATGTAAGTAATTCCCTTCTACTCTTAACTGTCTGGTCCAGTCTTGGCTTGAGAGAGCTTAGCCTCCAGTTTGGCTGTATAATTGCATCTCTCGCATGTATTAGTGTTTGGTGGTAGGAGGAGAGGGTTGTCTGTGCACATGAGGCAGTTGTAACATTGCCTCAAAATGCCCAGATTCACCAGTTGGACCAGAGAGTACACCTGAAACTGCCCTTTGGACATGCCTGGATAGGTACAGTGAGCTGTTTTACTGATTGGCTGGTAAGGTTCAATAGAGAGCCTTGCCCTTCTCTACAGTATGGGGGGGGGGGTCTAGTGCTAAGGTTTATTAGTGCTTGCTATGAGTTTTGAGCAAGTGCCGGGCTGAGAAGTGAATGGTTTGAGTGTTTAAGTTGAAAGTTTGTCTAGTTCCAAGGGAAAAATTGAAGAGTAGACTTTGTGGAGCTGAGAATAGTTATACCCTAGCTAGCCAGCACTGCTTGGCTCGCAAAACCACACTAATGCAGGTTTTATAGCAGGGAAATGAAAGTATATTGGATGGTTGTCCATTTGAGAACAAGGGAAACATGGAGGATAAAAAAGGACTGAGCTATGATAATTCAAAGCTTGTTGGATTACTATACTGAGCTGCGTTAGGGTATTCACGATGCAGAAGAAAGACTTCACGAAGTAGATGATTATCGCAAAGGACCTGATTTACCACAGATATCCTTAGATGAAAAGCAGAATCTGACTAAAATTATTATGGAAGAAATAAGACTGGCTATAAGGCAGCAGAAAGTAGGGAAATCACCAATAAAGGGTAGTATGCCAATAGTGGTGTGGAAGATCAAATAAGAAAGGATAGTAAAACTATGATACAAGGAGTTTAAAGATATATTAACAGGTGGGGAGATCCGCTAATCTTGCCAAGAAGCAGTGCTGGTTGTTTTACCCAAGGAAGGCAAAGACACAGCAGATTCCAAATTTTATAGACCTATCTCTTTAAATCATGATTATAAAGACTTCATGACCACATTAGCGAATTGACTGGTGAGATTTCTCACCAGTATTATTAATATGGATCAATGTGAGGCCATAGGACGTAGGCTGACTTTTGGCATATTAACAGAACCCTTATGATGAAAGTAGATGCTTCATAAAAAAAACAAAGAAACGAAAACAAAAACAGACAAAAAAAAAAAAAACATTAGTTATAGTATGTCTTGATGCAAGGAAATCATTTGATCACGTGTGCTGGAAATATTTAGAGAAAGTATTAAGGGCATTCAGTTTCCCACCAGAATGCACAGAGTAAATATTTAGGGTTTACAGTAAGGCAATAACACAGGCTAAATACACTGGCTTTTTGTCTTAGGATTTTAGACTCAAAAGGGGGACCAGACATGGCTGTCCTTTATCATTATCACCCTTGCTATTTGCTACATATATAGAACCATTAGCAAAACCCATAAAGCGTGCAGACATAGATGGCTATCCATGAGGCAATGAATAAAAAAAAATCATATTCTGCTTTGTATTATTAACACTGAAAAGGATCTGGAAATAAGTTTTCAGATACTGGAGGAATATTGAAACCTGGCAGGGTATAAGGTTAACCAAAGATGAAAACAACACAAGCACCAAAAGAAGAATAAATCCAACAGGAAAAAAGACAACTGCCAGTAAATCCAACCGTTTATTCCACTAGCTTCTCTCTCTCTAGCGCCTTGGCTTCAAACAGCCTTCAAGGAGTATCCTTGAAGGCTGTTTGAAGCCGAGGCGCTAGAGAGAGAGAAGCTAGTGGAATAAACGGTTGGATTTACTGTCAGTTGTCTTTTTTCCTATAAGGTTAACCAAATTAAGACAAAGGTTATATCAATTAATTGTGTTCCCTCAATGGATTTAGAGCAGTCTTCTCCCTTTGCCTGCAGACATAAAAAATAAATACTTAGGAGTCTGGATGAAGACTGGAATCACTGAAATGGCTAAGGAAATGTGGCAGGATACATTGAACAGAACAGTAAACATGCAGAAAGGATAGAGACCACTGAATTTAGACAACAGTAAGAAGATTCAGGCAGTGAAAATGATAGTAGTCCCCTTGGTCTTGTATTAATCCAGGTATTCTTTGATCAACCAGTAGAGACATTTGAAAGATGCTAGAAGCTGAGTTGATAGTCTTTGTATCGATGGAGAAGAAGAACAAGGTTGGAAAGCAACGACAGCTCTGGTTTAATAAATGGGGAGACGGAATGCCAGACTTGGCAGCATGTTACAAGACCACACAATTTAAACATGTCTATCTGATGCAAGACAGTCTATACATGTCCATGTGGAAATATTGGTGGCTGGATAAAATGGAAATTGCAGAAATAGTTGATGTTTGTTGGGCAAAGGACAGAAGGGGAAACCTATGTGTAGTGATACAATAAAGGAATCAAAAGGAATTTGTCTTGTAATAGAGGCACAACGCCATGGGCAAAGATGATATTTCCTATAGGGTTTGACAGAACCAAACATAATATTAAGGTTAGAATCTCAGCTTTCACAAAGTGGAGGAGTAAGAACACAGAATTGAGATTTGGGGAGGAGATGCAGTCAGGGGCTAAGATCATTTTTATTTTATTTTATTTATTTAACATTTGTCAACTGGGAAAGTCCAACTTGGAATGAAGCCAGTTTTCAGCAGAGGCCCGGGGAGAAACACTCCAGATGCATGCCTTTGTAATATGGGAGGAAACTGGAGCACCCGAAGGAAACCCACATGAACGCAGGAAGGACATGCAGACTCCGCACAGAAGCCACTCCAGCCGAGAGTCAAACTGAAGAACCTCTTGTTTTGAGGTGACAATGTTACCGCTGCATCCCTGCACCATCAATAATGAAATGGAAGGTACTAAAAGAGAAATTCAGCATTTGGGAACTAGCTAGATTCAGATATCTGGGCCTGCTAAAGGATGTAATAAATTGCCAAAGGGCACAGACACATGAGAAACAAACAGCTGATCGAAGATATAGTAGAGGCACATGTAAGTGTAGACCTAAGACAATCATTGTTCAGTAGGCATACCAAGGGCTGCATGAATTTAAAGTGGGAAAATATGTTAGGTTTAAGATGGCTGGAGAGAGATTGTTGCAACAAGTCTACTGTGATAAGGAGAGGCATGAAACCTGCTGAACTTCCATAAAAGTCACAACAGTTAGAAAATGTATAATTTTTGGATGGAAATGTCTGCATAAATATTTTTGTACTCTGCATAGATTACAAAGAATATATCCAGGCACACAAGAGACATGCTGGTGGTGCAATACAGGGACTTGAGGTACATGGAAACACATTTTTGTGAATGGGAAGGCTTGCAACAACATAATAAGGATCTTCAGGATCTGGGTAATAACCTGGCAGGTAGGATATGGAAATACAGAAAGAGAGGATGCTTTTGGGTTGCTGCAGGAGATATGTACCTCAGCATCTCAGAGATATATTAGCATTATTATTCCCAATGGTGAAAAAGGAATTTAAAAAATGGAAATCTAAACATTCTTCTGGAAATGAAGTGGTTAAGATATTAATGGCTAAAATGAAACAAATGGAGAGTAGGGAGAAACAACAACACAAGTATGTCCGGTGACTACCCAAACAATAAGAATGTTAGCAGAGATTAAATATTTACTCAGGTAGCCAATGACTATGAGGAGGAAACTGACATGTAAGCAACTCTACCAAAAGATATACCTAGACTGGGGCACAGCCATTGTTCTTGTAACAGATGAAGGAGTGATACAACAGGACAGGAAGGAGGAGAACTAGGCCAAAATAAGGGACTTGTCAATGTTTTCATTATACACCTTGGATGGGAGCTTCTCTTGTGAATATGTTATATGCTATGCGTTAAAAGAAAAGCATTGAGTGAACATGCATGGACTATATAAGAAGAGTAAACAATAGGACCAATGTGTCAGCAAAACAAGATAAAATATTTATCTAATGGAAAAATCAATATAACTGCTTAACATGGATTTAATATATGTGTTGACAACATTTTCTCTTTTAAAGTAGATGTAAGCCAGAATACTGAAAAAAAAAGTGTACCATGCATGTATATTGCACTAAGAAGAATATAAAGCTGGTGGAATTTATAATAAAGATTACTTTTAATTAAAAAAAAATAATTTTCAAACCCAAATCTTTCAAGGTATTTGCTGACAACATATTATACTCTGTACTTGCATCAAGTTTAAATTTTACATTCTATCAGCTAAATATCTACATCTCTAGCAGAGTTCCCCAAACACCTATGTTTTTGGAAATTATGCATTTTTAGATTTTCAAGCATCAAGTTTGTTGCCATCAACAATAACAACAAATGCTTCAGTTTCATGCTTCAGTTCAACAACATGAACATTCTTTTTGAAGCATACTTGTTTTTCATTTTATAATTTTTTGGGGATAAAGGTAATTTTCTTGCAATGAAATACACAAGATTGATTAAAATCTGGTTATATAGACAGAAGGTGGCACTTCTGGTGCAAACTAACTAAACATGGATAGGCAGGGAAGAGTTACAACAAGGACATAAAAGTGCATAAGCTAACCTATCCAACCCCTAGTAGATACTGATTCCACTTGCAAGAAACCCAAACTGCATGGAACCATAAAAAGAGCTGAATGACCACAAGAACACCAAAGACCTGATCTAATGCTATCAGAATAATAAGGAAAGTATTAGTATCCTACTGTATGTGTGCCAGACTGCGTTATTAGATATAATTGAAATTACCATAATTTACGTATGATACAGGTCAATCAGTTTACATATAAATTGGAAAAATGTGTTTTCTTTTTATATGTCTCACTCCATAAGGTGTTGGCTGTGTCTGCAAAAGGTCACTGCTCCAAGTTTACATTCTGATGGCAATATCGTAAGTTGGTTGCAAACATAGTGATGTTTACTGGTGCAGAGTGACACAGGTAGTGTAATATGTACCTCTACACCTTCCAAGTCAGTGCCTTCCCACTTGCCATGACCATGCACCATTTTCTAGATGTGAAATTGTACGCCTTTCAGATGTACATCAGATACCAGATGAAGTGCGCAAGGAACTTTGAAACAAGATTCTTTACAGTGAAACATGCTCCCCTTAGGTTCATCCAGCGGATCCTGACCCAGAGTAAGGAATGGCTGAATGCATGAGGGAAAAGGAGAGGAGGACATTTTAATATACTTGCAACTCACATAACCATTAGCAGGTAGGAACCCACATTTTTTTGTACTAACATGAGAAATACATCATGATAGACTTAATAAAACCATAGTTCACAAAGAATGTTCCAAGAGCCAAACAGAGTATCTTCCAAGAAAGAGCCAAAGAGAGTACAGTTGCAAAAGGATAAAAAAAAAAAAAAGTTTTGTCTGTACACCAAACAGTTGGCACATTTGATACTGATACTAGGATTTGACTGTTATTGCAACATGTTCCTAGTAAGGATAGAGCTGCAACAGTATTTGATGACTCAGTGCAAGTCCCAAACAGTTTGAGCAAGAAGTGCTCTGCAGCTTTATTGAGAAATGCTTGATATCCAGGAATGAAGCCAGTAGCCTGCATGGTATTTGTGACCCTTATAAGAAGAGCAATGCTCTAACATCTTCTTTGTATGAGATAGTAATCAAAAGAAATATGCTGATAACACAACTATAACTAAACCACATGCAGATGTGTCACACAGCCTTATTGCTGTTTGGAATCTGAAAGAACTGTCAATGTAAATAATTCTTTTCTGTTGAACTCAGTATTATGACAATGTATATTTTGACTTTATACTTGTTCTTTTTTATTGTATGTTTCCAGGCAGAACCTGTAAACAGTCCAGATAAACCAGTGTTCTGCCCTCAGTTAACAAAATGCACAGATGTGTGCCTACATAAATAAATAGATACATACATAGGATGAATGCATTCTCACTCATGGGATAATGCCTGTGCCTGTATCTCATGCTGAAATGAATGGTAGCCTCAAAACAAGTCATATGTTGCTTTTAACTGATGATTTTAACGTCTGAAATCAATTGCAAAGAAAATGTGTTGGAGGGATTATCTTGACTGTTGATAAATGGAATGAACTTTGTAAAGTCATAGGGTCATAGGTAGATACTATGCTATTGGCCCTAGGGCCTATATAAGCCTAGACAAAAAGGTATCCTGGCAATTGCAACCCAAGAAAATTCATCCATTCACAAACTTACAATGTATCCTTCTTTTGAAGACCTAGATTACACCTATGTTCAAGTAGCCTTTCATAAATGGAGTCAGTACACCAGAATAGCTGCAGTATTGGTCTAACAGTGACAGACTTCAGTAATGCCTAATACGAGAAAGAAGTGCTCTGGGTCAATTTGCCCCATACAGTAAGTGATTAAGAACTGAGATGCTTAACTTCCTTACAATGTTACAACATTCTGAAACAACAAAGCAGTTTTAACAAACTTCTTGTCACAGGAACTGAATAAACAAGCACCTTGCAACAAAGTCCTAGTTTTGCTAGACTGCCGTGATGATGACATTCATGCAAAATTCCACAATCTGATCTTGACATTACATAGCTAGAAGACACACACAAAGTAACATATACCTGCCTGCATGCTTTTCATTGTACCAGGCATTCCAATGTAGAGAGCAGCTATGAGTCATAAAGCGACCATACATCTATTAGCACTCTTTCCTGCACATCACATTAAAAATATTGGAATGCCTGGATGATGATGACAGACCCTTAAAGGAAGGAATGTGCTCCACACTCTCAGTGTGATGTGTTTCCAAATTTGCCTCCTGGGTCACCAGATGCTTTGCTGCAGTTTTATGCATACACTGTATGTGATGACACATCTTATATGTGTGGTTAGTCTAAGAAGAGAGCTTATAACATTTTCAGAGGGTTCTTTGAAAGGTTTTTGAAAAAGAATTATAATGCAAGGGATGCTCACGGCAGCCAAAACTTCTATAGACTTTCACTTGATAGAGTGGATGACACCTAAATCATTATGTCCTCCATGACATGTTCCAGATTTGCTTTTACTACTTATTAATGCACGGATGTACTGTATAAAACAAACACATTAATAAGCTAAGATAAGCTGTTTTAAAAACACATCAATCGGCACAACCTGAAAGCATAAGATGAACACTGGCTAATGTAGGGTGACCAAACGTCCTGTAAAAAAGGGATTGTCCCATTTTTTCGCAATCGTATCCGGTGTCCCGAAAAAGTCTCTCGGGATGCCTAAATGTCCCGTTTCTATCAAATCACTAAAACTTCCTAATTATATAACTTCAAGTAATATTTTGGCTACTTCTGAAAAGCTTGCAAAAATAAACAGGTATTTTCTGTTTACCTTTCTGGGTAACAGATGAGGGAGGAGCAGCTTTTTTCCATACAGATACTTGCTGCCCACTATGCTCGTTCTCTTTTGCGTATAATTTTGAGTGGGTGTGTAAATGCTGTGCTTCGTAATAAAATGCAGACTGGTGCTGTCCCTCCATACACCCGAACCCACAAGTGCCACAGCACAAGTTTTCAAACCATTATTACTCCTCATTGATGATGATGATGACGGACCGACTGATAGTGGTAAGCATGATTGTGTACATAAGCATATTCTACATGTCAACCGCAACATCTGTATATAAGGGGTTGAAGTGCCCATTGAACTTTTCTAAGACAAAAGCAGGTCATTTTAAGAAAAAAAAGTGGCTTCTTCCACCATACACACTTGTGATATACGTTTCCTTCATGTACCACACAGCACACAATAAATATTGATAATAAAAATTGAAACTCAACGTAACTGAAGTTGTCAATGTCACATGTCAATATCGCGTCACCCCACATTTTTACTATTTCCTTTGCTGCAGGGACTACAACTCTATTTCCGTAGCTAATATGACGAAATGAGCAGTTACAAACTGCAATACCAACAATGCATCGCGAAAAGCAATAGCACATCCTCCCCTTTTGTAAAGTGCGTGTCAAGTAAACTAAATCCCACCTCATTGTTTTGATTGGCAGGTTATGGTAGATAAACGGTGGTGAAGAAGGTGAGTATGTGTGCTGTTGCAATTATTTGAAATGAATGGTATCTAAAGGAAAGTTTGAAAAATATATTTTACAGCGTCATATCAGATGTTTCACAATTTCTTGAAAGCTACTTTTTTAAAATATGTAATTTGGGGTTTTGGAGTGTTATGTGAAATTTATTTGGCGATACCAGCTGCATATTTTTATGTATTTAAATTTGATAACTTTAAGGTCAGTCTGTATGGGAAACTGATCTTGCTTTAATATTTTTCATTTTTTTAGACTTTTGAGTAGCGTAAAGAACATGAGACCTTGTTGCTATGGCTACTGGACGCGCGCGATTATTTAAAGCGAACATAGAGCAAGGAAGAGATGGCCAAAGGAACTCTACAATGGAGAACGTAAGAAGGTACACTGTAGTTGAGGAGCAAAGACAATAAAGTATAACCGGGGCCGGTGCTAGCATTTTGGGGACCCCCAGCAAATATCTAGTCAGGGGCTCCGCTAAGCACTTCTAGTCTAAGTGCTACAAACTTTTAGAAGTAAGCATAGCCATATAGACAGACCTGTAGCAGCGTGTAATGTGTTAGTCTTACGTGTGATCCCTGCCGGCCTGTTCGTTTCAGAGTGACAGGTGTTTGTTTTGGGTGTTGAACTTTATTCTTTAATTTTATATTATCGTCTCATATAGACAATAATTATGCCCAAGCGTCAATGTAAGTTTATGGAGGAGTATTCCAAAGAGTGGAACTATATTAAAAAGGGACGCTATGACAGTGACGCCGAGTGCACAGTTTGCAATAGTGTTTTTAGTATTGGTTATGGTGGACATTCAGATATAAAAAAAACATCACATCAGTGAAACATAGGAACAGACTGAGTGCCCCAAATAGCAGTATGTCTCTTAACAATTATTTTATAAAACACGATTCTAATGAAGAAACGAAAGTTAGAGCTGCTGAACTAACTCAGGCCTACCATACGGTAAAACACCATCACAACTTTAGGTCAAATGACTGTGTCAACAAGTTAAACAGCATTATGTTTAGTGACTCATCAATTGCATTAAAGTTTAGCTCTGCCAGAACAAAGCAATCAGCCCTGATAACTGGTGTTTTAGCTCCATTCAGCATGAAAACTAGCATTGAAGAGACAAATAAATCCCCTTTTTATGGCATTTCAACTGATGCAAGTAATCACAAGGCTATAAAAGTGTTTCCTTTTGTAGTTCAGTTTTTTGACATAAATGAAGGGATAAAGTCAAAGTTACTGAAAGTAGTTTCCTTGCCATGTGAAATGTCAGATGAGATATCTAGTTTCTACTTGAACTGTATTGATGAATTCAAACAGTTGCATTGCGTTTTGTGGTGACAATACCAACACAAATGTTGGTAGTTTGAACAGAGTGGGAAAAAACAATGTATTTACAAAATAATTTACATGGTGGTATTGAAGGTGTGGGTTGTCCTGCACATGTACTACATAACTGCATATGTGCAGCAGCTGATAGATTAAGGTGTGACATTGAAGGTATTGTTGTCAAACTCTTCTCTTATTTTTCTATATACACGGTGTGAGCAGAGAGGCTAAAAGAATTTTGTGAAATGGTCGACCTCGAATTTGGCACTATTTTGGCGTATTTAAAAACTCGTTGGCTGTCTTTGATGCCTGCAATAGAACAAATTTTAAAGCTGTTTGATGCTTTAAAGGATTTCTTTTTAAATGAGGAAAAAGCTCCAAAGATTTTGTTAACATTTTTTAATAATCCTTTAAGTGAGGCATACCTATGGTTTATCCATAGCCAACTCAGTATTTTTCACCAAGGAATTAAAAAGATTGAAGGAAGGACAAAAAGTGTTATGGAAGTCAGTGATGTATTGGAATGTACTCTCAAAGCTTTGACCAGAAGAAAAGAGGAACAGTTTTTATCATGTAGTGTAAAATCCATTCTTAACGGGCCAATATTATGCAACAAGACAAAATTAACTTCAAAAATGAAGTTAACGAGTTTTATGAAACCTGCCTACAATATCTTAAAAAATGGAGTGTACCACTCTCTACCTTCTCAAAATTCAAATGGATGCTTTTGAAGGACATCCCCAGTTGGGAACAAATTGAAGAAACTATTTGTTACTTCAACGAAAAAAGTATTGAAATAAATGATACTTTGCTATTTGATCAACTGGCATCATTAGCGGATTTTGTAAGTGAAAATATTAAAGAGTGGACTGATGAAGATAAAAAAACACCTCAGTGTCACGAAAAGTGGGTTTGTTTTTTCAAAACCCATACTAGGCCAGAACAGAACTCTGAATTTTTGAAGATATGCCAATATGTGTTTGCGATCCCTGCTCATAATGGTAATACTGAAAGAATCTTTTCGCTCATGAACATTCAATGGACGGACGAAAGAAACAAGATGAGAGTGGAGACCCTTTCTGCAATTCTGCAAGTTCTCTACAATTTCGAAATGGACTGTTATAGTTTTTACAAGTTTATATTAGATAAGAAGGAGGTTTTAACAATGGTTGGGACAACAGCCAAATATCCTCAATTTAAATCCTAGACTAGTGAAATTTAATTTGTTGTGTTGTATTATGTTGTAAAATATGTATAAATAAATAAGTATTCACTGCAAAATTATTGTTTTCATTTATGATATGCCTCAGTGTTTAAATTAGATTACAAAAGTGAAGGTAAATTTAAAAAGATTTCTAGGTCTCAAAATAGTTAAAATGAGCATATTTCAATAAATAGTTTCCGGCAGAGGCTCCTCGGACCCCTCTTTAGCTGGAGGGTATCCCCCAAACCCTCCTTGGGTGTGTCCCGTTTTTTCCAGTTCATGATTTGGTCACCCTAGGCTAATGAAACGTTGACACCATCTGTCCTGATGAAAAAGATCCACCAACTGAAGCTTGCATTAAGATACTGAGATATAGTGTAAATGCACAAGATCTAGGCTACCTTGTAGTGGTCTTTGTGGCTTCAATAAACACTAAATTGCTTGTGTGAAGCATGGTAGGTTTCTGGAAATGAGAGAATGTAGAAATACATATTTAAAACATGTCTCAGCTTAAAGTTCTGAAAGCATATTCTTTTAGTCCTCTGTTTATAAAACATTATTCATGCTTTCTGAAGATTAAAAGGTGAGATTTGTTAGCCAAAATTGTAGTTCAAAACTATATCATTGGTAGGTAACACCATTAGATATCGTCACATATCCTTTGTAATGTCCTACATCATTGTCGCCCATTCCTCAGAGACTGAAATATTTGCAGTTTTTATGCCTATGTTTATCAAAATTTTATAAGCTTCACTCATATTATTAAAATGACATCAAGTATTACTATATTCCATCCATTCTACATGGTAACAAAGTTGGTTAACTATTTTTTTACTAAAAAATCCCTGTAGGTGTACACTTTTCATATATACTTACCAGTCATGCTAAATGCAGCCTGTGAAGTATGAATGAGCGTGATGGCTCACCCAACTTTAAAAAATAATGGACTAATTGTTATGACCAGGCACCCAATGACTTTCATTCACTTATACCTCAGCAATTTACAACTGCCAGAGTGGTTGGCCTTTGTTTCTAAACATAAATCTGGGAAACTACACAACTATGAAGTCTTTCTCTGTTTGGTGGCACCATTTTTGATGTTATAACAAATTAAATATAATTAAACAGGCAAGTATTTCAAAACTGGAAGAAAGACTATGGCAATATGAAACCTGATACACTGCTAGAAATAGTATAGCATGAATACTTGTAGGGATGCCTATGAAATATTTCACTCAGGGCAGGAAAGAAAACTGATATGAAATAATATCAGAACACAGTGGAGTGGTGAGTCTAACAAGGTGCATTACCACATCAGTCTCGGTATGTTCTAATATTTAACAGTACAGGCCTGCTCATTCACAGCATCTTATGTCATCCTCCCTTATGATAACTGAGGGCTTCTTTAATATAAAGCAGCAAATTAAATTGAACACATTTTATTTTATTTTTTTATGAACTGAGTGGTGAGTTCATAATTCATAGTTACAGGAATAGCATATGGGAAGATACTGCTGATCACCAAAAGGCCTACCACGTTTTTGTTTCAATGAACACCTTGGGATTAGTGCTACTGTTTTGCTACTGGTGAGAGAAGGAGCAAGCAAAGAGACATTGATATCCAGCTAAGTGTAGCTGCGGTGAGACCAGCACTAGTAGTAGGCTAGTAGAAGTCAATAGCTAATAGCCAGGTACAAGCTAATAAGCAATTCCCCACTATTTATCATTCTTGGCTAACCCAGTGTGTGTGGCTAAAGTAGTAAGGTTTTGATGAAATTCATGTAATGGTTCCTTCTGCTAACATAAGGTTCCCAAGCTAGTTGTGGGCATTTCTTACTACTGAGGATAAATTCAAGTGTTTTGATATTGGTTGTTATGCTGTACTGAGCTTTGGGTTGCATACTTTAATTTGTTCTAATTAAAGCACATTAGTGCAATTCTGCCTACTGCACAATGGCACAGCACACTAGACTGTATGGATGCAGGCATTTAGAGTCTTAACTTTCTGGATGCAACCTAATCTCCCAATTCTCATTGTACCTTTAATAGTCAGAAGTTGCACAAAGTGGCTCTGGTTTGTGCTAGGTGGTGCATGCCACTTTGTGTGTAGACTTAGACTGGTTTAGACAGACAGATTTGTGCTAAGTGGCATATTGCTCTTCTTTTGAACAATAAGATTGTTTTTAGATAGATATCACCTCTAGTAAATCAACTCTAGATCACACGGATGCAACTATCCCTACAGCTCCACATTAGTAACCATCTTAATACAGGGATTTGTACATCAAATGGGTATTCTAACACATTTCTCAATTGTCTCATGTTTACTGACATCTACTTCCTGCATAAACCAGGGGACCCAGTGCCCGAGAGATGTAGTTATGCAATGTTATTGGATGGAAAACTCAGACGAGATACTACAGCAAATAACAAGCAAGCTGTCAGTATAACACAACACACTAAACAAAGCACACACACAGGTCAGACCAAACTCATAGATTTTCATCTGCTGAGGCTATAAAAAGTAAACTAACTAAAAACAAAAGTCACTTAAAAATAACCTAGGCAACAAGTACCTATGGCAACCTCTGAAACAATCTGTATAGTAGCAAGAAAATCATTCTATGCCACCCAACTTATAGGTAAGGGTATTACATCCAGGTCCAAAGAAGTTATAGTACCACTCTACTTGCCCTTTATCAGACTCATCATTGAGCACAATGCCCCCTTTGGCACTTTGGCATGTACCTAAGCAGACACTTGCAACAGCTGTAGCACCCACAAAGGTTTTTCACCAGGCGATTAATTGCTTAAAGACTTTGGCAGAGCACCAGAATCATTAAATCCAGGAATCTGAAACTGACTTGTGACATAAATAGTACATGCTGGAGGGACAGATATGTGTCCCAAAGGATCTCTGTGCTATATAATATGATTTGCATCCATGCAAAACAGAGTTCATCCCTGAAACTATTAAAATGAAACCTTGACAATTAGATGGAAAGCCATAAATTTGCCACTGGTCTGGTCCTCATGTCCTGTATGGACAGAGGCCGTCAATAAGAAAAGTATTATCCTTACTAACACTACACCTACAAACCCTTAGTAGGTAGGTAGGTATCTAAGGTATTTTTAGAAATAAAATAATTACTTCCCACTGCTAAGGAGTAGCTAACACAAATGCAGGTACAAAGAAAAACAAAGTGAGCTACACTCCATGGCGGTAGTGACCAGTAACTCAGATAATATATCATAACGATCTGAGGAAGAATTATCGAAAGCGCTTATCGTATGTGATTAACTGGGGACTTTTTATGTTTTTAGTGTTTGTCTATGGAATAAGGTTGATTTTATTATCTGAGTTACTGGTTACTACAGCAGTGGAGTGCGGCTCACTTTGTTTTTCAATGTATTTTTAGAAGGGTGTCTTATCCTAACAGTCCCTTCTACCTTCTTACTAGCATGTCCCCATATAGATGCTCATGGAACTTAAGTCCCATTATAATTGGATATGAGAGCGCTTAATAAAATATTTTCTAGCAGTTAGATCCTCGGGTCCTTTTTTGTGTTTTGTAAATTGCATCACATACAAGTTCCCTGTGGATACTGGCAATCTATTGGCAGAAAAGATTAGCACAAACTTCATCTCCTTTTTCCCTGCAATACCCTCTGATTAAATACCTGCATCTACACCCTCAAATATATAGGTCCTCTCTGAGGTCAAAAAGACTACTTCTATGGGACTGAAAAACATACCATCTGTCTACTGTTTAGTCTAAAACATGACTTGTCAGACCCACTACAGTGGCTATTTAACCTCAAATCATATTTTGTGCTATTAGAATGGATAACAGATACCCTTCAAGAGAGCCTGACACAGACAGACAACTGATGCCAAAGCCATGGACTAAAAGTCTATGTGAAATAAATGCATAATATTACTCTTTGGAAAGACTGCCAGCCCCTAAAAATTATCACATTGATAATAACCTCCTAAAAGTACACTCTGTGGTCAGAAATCTGGGAACTCACATTGGCAATAACCTGACCTTTGACCACCATGTGTATACTGTGGTGACAAAATCATTCTACTTTGCACAACTTATAAGTAAGGGCATGGTATCTAGGTCCAATGAGGTCATTGTTACACTGTACATGGCTCTCATCAGAGCAACCACTGAGTACAGTGCATATTTCACCATGTACCTGACCTGGCTCTTAAAGCAACTTGAGAGACCACAGAGGTTCCTCAGTGAAAAGAATGCACAAAATAAACAGCAAGTCCTATACAAACCATCCCAAAACCCTATCCCTGTTCTCAGTCTCCTAGAGACTGCTGCATAGCTATCTACACCTAGCATTCAGGGCATCATCTGATCCCACACTGATGGATTTGTTGTATAGCCACAAAACAAGTAGCATCTGAAATACCCATTCTAAGGATATAAATCTCATCTGTAACATAAACAGGACATTTTGGAGGGACAGGTATGTGTCCCAAAAATTACCCTTATATGGAACAGACTTCCCATCCATGTGAATAAAAGCTCATCTCTAACCCTATGCAAACATAGTTTAGGCCTAAGGATGTGACAGTTTAGATTTACCTTTGGTTTGGCACATTTATCCCTAATGGACAGGGGCAGTCTGTGAAAACTTGATATGTACAAGCCTATATAATAAACATAACATTCCTTAGGGTATTGTCAGATGTGATCAGTATTTTGGTAAATTTGAGGTAAGTTTGGCTAAGCTTAAAATGGTTCTTGGGCTGGCAGCCTAGTAAACACCTATGAACCTATGAACAGTAAGAACAGTCATTCCCTTACACAAAAATGGGCTTTAATGAACCATGATAATTATAGATCCATAAGGATGACTAGCCTTATCTATAAGACTATGGAAAGAATTATGGAATTAATAAATAAAGATACGTGTAACCTAGAGACTCTGAACCTAAGTCAATTTGGATCTGTCAGTTGCAGATCCTGCATACTTAATCTATTTAACTTCATTAAAAACGTTACTACAGCAATGGAGGAGGCCAAATCAATGTGTGGTACAGGTGTCTAACACAATGCCACTCAGGTATAGGTTCATAGGTTCATAAGTTGGTACTAGGCTATCGCCCCTAGGGCCTATGCAAGCCTAGCCATAACAATTCCCTGGATATTTCTTCCCACAATATTTACTTCTCCAGGCCCCTGTCTAGCAGGACAACTGACATGATCCCCGGGGTGATATCGAACATAAACCTCTCCGAGCTGAAAGTAAATCTTTATGTAATTGTTGCATAGCAAACTGGCTCACAAACAGAAACCAAGAATTACAGGTACAGTGGCTCTACCGCCTCCAGAAAACTTGTCACTAGCAGTGCACCCCAGGATACTGTCCCTGAGCCAGTCCTCTTTGGCATTTACTTCTTAAAGTTCAAATCTAAAGTTAAGGGTTTTGGCTGACCAAATTTGCAGATGGCAGTAAACTTGGTGCCACCATAAACTCCAGAGAGGATTCCATGATCATCCAAGAGTGCCGATCCCAAACAAATAGCTGATGTCAAAACCATGAGCTAAAACTATATGCCAAGAAATGTATAATTCTGTCTCTTGGCAAACATGACTGCCCTTGTAACTATCTCATTGACAACACAGCCCTAAAAATTGATACCAAGTCAAGGATATGGAAACCTATGTCACCAGGAATTGTCCTTTAATCATCATGTATCCACTATTGTAAGAAAGTACTTTTTTTTCACACAAACTATACAAACTATATCTAAAGGTATTGTGTCCAGGTCCAGGAATATAATCATTCCATTGTATACAGCACTCATTAAGCTGATTATTAAGTGTAATGCCACTTTTGGGATGCTTCTTTCAGTACATATAGAAGAGGGCATTGAGTATAATTTTCCTCTTGGTATGTACTTTTTCAAATACTTGTCACAGATGGAATAATGACAATATTTCCTCACTAAGAAAATCAATAAGGACCACTTCAAAGCATTGTCCTTCATCTTGGTATCATAAAGGCTCCTGAGAGACAACCTCTATGTCAGGTATAGATTTACACTAGACCTTATTCTGTCAGATCTATTACACATTCACACATCCAATG
>NC_056725.1:1002618188-1002653188 GCF_019279795.1 Protopterus annectens | reverse complement strand
GCCACTTCAGTGCCATAATGTTTGCAGAATTCCCAGTGCAACAGTCTTGCCACATTATTATTCCTTTCAGTATACAGTCCTTCTGCCATTAATATGTCACAACCAGCAATGAGATTTGCAACTGTTTCCAATTTGGTTTTACAAAACCTATATTTGTCTGTTTCTCCCACATGTTCAATGGACTTTGTAAACCAGCATGTACATAGCCCACTATTGTGGGCCGCCAATATGAACCTTTCATCTCTTGGTTTAAATTTGCCTCTCCTTAACCATTCCTGCATTTGTTCCTGATCAACATGAGGTTTTTCCAGAAGTTTTCTATACTTGCAACAATATTTCTATATTTCCACATTTTCTGCCTTCTCATCTGGTCCTTCACCTTATATTCTTTATTTTGTTTTTTTTGGCACATTCAATTGCTGCCTGATTTTTATCTACTTCTGGTTTGATTTCCATTCCTGCTTGATGCTGATATGCTTCTGCTACATTAAGCTGAGAAGTCATCTTAGATTTATTCTCCTCATGTTTCTAAACTTTCACTACATTTGGGTCTTGTGAGTTAGCAGATGTGTGGAGTCCCACGATTGCAGATCTGTACATGTAATCAATTTCAAGGAGGCCCAATTCCTTTGGAATGCAGCATATATAATCTTAATATACACTGATTTTTATAAATCATTTGGTTAGCATGAAGCATCCTTCTTGTTTTCCTGTCTAATCTATCCAACATGTTTTGGGGCCAGTCAACCACTCCAACCCTGTAAGTTACGACAGGAAGAGCAAATTGGTTTATTGCTTGGATTTTGCTCCTAGATGTCAATGCTGTTTTCAGGATTAATTTAAGTCTTCTAAAGTATTTCTTGCTAAGTTTTATTTGCATTTGTTCATGTTTTATTGTTGATCCTTTATCAATTCCCAAATATTTATACACTCCATCTTACTCAAGTTCTGTTGTATCACATTCTTGTCCCAAACTGATGTTTTCCTGCTATAAAGTTTGCTTTTGCACGTTTATCAAGGCCAGAGAACATTCTTATATCCTCTGAAAAACTTTTGACAAACTGCAGTTGTGCTTTCAGTTCCTCATCTGATGAACTATACAGTTTTAAATCATCAACAAAGAGAAAATGAGAAGTCTTTACACTTTGTTGTTTTCTAGAAGCCAAATTATAGCCATGACCTAAGCTGTTAAGTAGAGAGCTTAATGGGTTAAGGGCAAGACAGAATAGCAACAGTGACAAGAGAGTCACCCTGGAATATCCCCCTTTGAATTTGTATCCCTGGGATAACAATTTGTCCTTTATCATGGCTTAATTGCAAAGTGGTCTAACACTGTTTCAGGATCACTGTAATGTAGTCGATCAGTGTAGGGTGTATCTTATACATTTTTAAGCACTCTTTTATCCATGATTGTGGGATACTATCAAATGTTTTTTGTAGTCAATCCATGCCATACTTAGATTCTTACCCTTTTTACCGTTCTCCACTAGGACTTTATTTAACAACAAAAGTATCTTTGTTCCATATGACTTTCTTTTATTGCTCTTTTGTTCTACTACTATAATTGTTTTCTTCTAAATGATTATAAACTCTGTCAGCATCAGTTCCTATGTATAGTTTATATGTCATCAGAAGGCAAGTTATTGGGCTATAATTTTTAGGGTAGCTTGCAGTTTCACTCTTAAGTAGGAGCATTGTTTTTCCTGTTGTTAGCCAGGTTGGTGTTTGTTTGGGATGCGCTTATAAATAGTTCTTACTCATGGCTAAATCTTCATGCAAAGATGTTAATGCTTTTAACCAAAAGTTAGGTACTGCATCTGGGCCTTGGGGTTTCCAATTAGAGGCTTTTCTTAAATTTGTTTCAATATATCTGGCTGTTACTTCATCCGATTTCATATCCTGTATTTTTAAACTTCTTATTTTTTTTTCCTTCTTCTATCCATTTAGCATCGTTGTTATGTTTCACAGGATCCTCATATATACTTTTCCAAAATGTATTTATTTCTTCTTTTTTTGGTGGTCTTTCAATTCCTTTTACCTTGTTTCCCAATTCTCTATAAAACCTTTTTGGGTCATCTATAAATTGCTTATTTTGTAAGTTTTTCCACCTGTGCTGAATTTTTTAGTTTGTTATTTGCAATAGTACATAATAGATCTTGATGTGTTCTAATACTGTGTATTGCTTTTATTACATCTACTTTTCTTAGCATTTTTGTTGCTCAATTTCCACTGCTGTAGTCTTCTAACAGTGTCACTTCTTGTCTTAATTGCTTTGTAGTTTTCTTTATTCAATATTTCCATGATTTATTTATTTATATATTTATTTTATCTTACATTTGTTAACTGGGCAGAGTCCAGCTGGGCAAGTAGCCTGTTTTCAGCGGAGACCTGGGGAGAAAAGCTTCATAACAATAGCACAAAAAAGATTACAAAATGTTTTTAAAAAGATTTACAAACACTATGCAAAAAACTTTAATAACAGTTGCCAACAATCACAATTTACAAAAAGGGAATGTAAAAACAGGAAAACATTACATTTCCTAAGCCTTATTACAGGCAGTAATATGAAACTCATTAGCTATATAACTAAAATAAACCATTGTGGTATTTTCATTTAGTAGAAGTAAGACAAGGAGAACATAGCAGAAAATATACATTTAATTAGTGGCATGAGAAACTAGCCAGGAGTATTACAGTAGTATAGCCATTGTTGAGTAAAGTATTCTTTTAGGAGTTGTTTAAAACTATGACTATCTGTGTTTTTAGGATATTCTGGAGTAATAGATTCCACTGTTTGGCTACTTTGAATGAGAAGAGAGAGTCACCAAAGTAATTACGTGACTTAGGTACCTTAAATGTTAGATTATCAGATGATCTAAGGGTCCTGGGGTTGATATTTAGTTGCACTAGGTTGGGGAGTGCAGGGCAGTTTTCAGGTTTGTGGATAATAGAATGGGCAATGGTGAGCTGATTGAGTAATAACAGATTGGGCAATTCAAGCCAGTGTACTTTTGGAAGAGTAAGGCAATGATGGGTCCTGTTGGGTATATCAGCAGCAAATGTTGCTATTTTTTATACCAGGAATCAAGTAGATGTAAATCAGACATGCGCAGGTTAGTGAAAATTTGAGAACAGTAGAGAGAGTAGATAGGAGGTGGGACCTGGCTGTGGCTATGTTTATGTAAATATATATATATATATATATATATATATATATATATATATATATATATATATATATATATATATATATGATGGTATTCAATTTCTCCCCTTCTTTTCCCTCACTACCCTGCACTCTTGTGGTAGAACTGTATCAGTTTTGAATTTAGCTGTACAGTGATATATCCTGTTTACTTCTGTTATATCACATGGATCTCTATGAACAGTCCTAATTACTGTGTTCATTTGTTTTATCAGATTTGTGACTTTTTGTGTTTTATTGACCTTTCTGCAGTCTACTTCTTTCATTGATCTTAATACATCTATGTGTATTTAATCAAGCAAATCTTCCAAACCGAGGCACATCCCTTGTTTTCCATTTCCCACAGGCATTCTATAGAAAGTTCTATGGCATCTTCCTGTAGCACATTCTCTTCAGTTTCATCCTGTGTCATCCGTTGCTCTGTCATATGGGAACTAACTGACCTATCACTCCTCAGCATTGCCTGCATCAGAGTTTCCATAGCTTCCTGTTCCTTCTCTTGCTGTCTAGCTTCAAGTGAACATTTATAGTGGTTCCCTGTGGAAGGCTATAAAATATCTTCATATAGCACCTGGCCAATTACATCCTGTTTCAGTGGTTTCCCTTTAATTTGGATATCCATTGCTCTATTCTGTTGTGGTGATTTCTGGTGGTGATTCTGGTGGTTTCTGAAAGAGATTTTACACTGAATCCTTCACTTGACAGGTACTCCATAACCTCAGTTTCTATTTCTTTAACTTCTCCATTACAAATCATATTTTCTACTTTTCCTCTTTGTCTTCTATTTTTTTGTGTTGTAAAGTTGTTCATGTCCAGATTCGTTTGCCTGTATTTCTCTTCAAATATCTTTTTTGCTGCTCTTTTTGTATTGGTTAGTTTTGTTTTTTCCTTTGCATAAATATTATACCATATTAAATCTCTTTCTTTCCCATGTCCATATTTATTCCTTTGATGTCTTCTGATCTTCCTGCTTCTCCTTACTTTGTGGGCTCACTCCATCATGCTGTTATGTAAGGTATTTCTGAATATCTTTAGGGCTGCCTTCTTTATATCTTTATATTGATTAATTTGGCTTTTTCATTTGCATAAACATTGCACCATATCAAATCTCTCTTTCTTTCCCATGTTCCTATGATCATATGTCCATATTTCTTTTTTATACTTTTTGTTTCTTTTACCAAACAGATCAAAGTTTCTTGATCTATATATTGTTTTTAACAAATCTCTTATATTAATGAACATAGATTTTCATTTGAAGCTTCTGACAGTTTTTCCTGTGGAAGTATTTTTCTTTCCTCTAATTTCTCTGTTAATCATTTTGTATATCTTGCATCTGGAAATTTTGGGCTTTTTGCATAATAGTAACAATACCTAATTTCTTTCTTGCAACAGTAGTCCACTTTATTGTCTTTACGGCTCCTCTTTGGCCTATCAGTTTTTGTGATTTTTGTGGACTATTATTTCCTTCTACAAAGGGGGGGGGGGGATCCTCCCCCTGGGCCAGGCCTGGCTTCATTGTAGGAATATTTCCATATTTTGAAGATTCTGCACTGTCAACTTTTCCAGTCCTGGCACCAGTGTGCCTACTAGGATTTGGCAGTGTTTTATCCTGGGTGTTGTGCATCCAACTCTCTTTTTTAATTTTTTTCCTACTTCTGTCCGTGATATATACTATAGGACTATAGTGTATATATATATATATATATATATATATATATATATATATATATATATATATCAGTGTTGTGTTGCTGAGATTTTGTGAAAAACAGGGACCATCTTGAAAAAGTACTCACCGAGACTTGAGGATGAATTCAGTTTCAGCAATACCACCTCTTGCTTGTTGATTTATCATCTCTCCATTCATAACCCTCATCTCTCCATTCTGGTCCATTATCTGAGTTCCTGTATGAGATGTAACATACTATTCTAGGATAACAGATGTTCACAGCAAAAAGTAACTTAATAGGAAGATATCTGTTGACACTTATAGAAATACAGATGTTCTACTTGCATTCATAAGACTAACAATATAAACATGCTCATACTGAATCATTTGCTGCATGCTGTCTACCATATTATGCGGGTTTTGGTTATAAATATTTCATTCAGCTCTGGCTATTTGCTGGCATCCATTCTATATTGCCTGTTGTTTCTTTCATTACCAGCATTTTGCCTAAGTCTCTATCTCTCAAGGTGCACCACACTGATGATAATTAGTGAATTATAGGCCTTGTCCTGCAAAGTGCTTGCACTTACTAATGTTGCATTTGTTGAAATATGTCCTTCCTATCACATCCTTAGTTTGTCCAATATAAAACTATGGGTTTATTTCACTATATACTGCAGTCTTTGTAACAGTTGTATCAGAGAATATTTCAAAGGGACTCCGACCCTTAGCATTCATTTGACTGTTATGATCTATTCTTTTTATTTGTTGATACTAAAAAAGAGGTACACATTTCTATGCATCCTTGGGTCTGCTCCCTTATTTTCCCTAGAGCTCTTCATATTGTTACTGGTAATCATATCCTTCATTTTGGTGGAGCACCTACATATGAATTGAGAGGGTCTTTGGCAATCTCAGTTGCTTGTATTCCAGCAGGAGTGTTACAGATGTACTCTTAATTCTTTTTGTTTTTTCAGCAAATAGTTTAGCCCCTATGACTTTTTCTTACTGATATCTGCCTGTGTTTTAATCAGCCCATCATGAGATTTTTAGAATAAGGAGAAGGGATATTCTAGCTGGGTGGAGTGAGTGTAATAATATAGACATTGCAGCCAATGCATTCAGTTCTCTCATACCTCCCCCAACAACTATAGCTGACTATACACAACCAGAGAGACACACCCTAGTCTTCAACAACTAAGGCACACCCTGATTGCATACAAATTCCCAGTCCCTGCTCCTGGGACTGGTGAGCTGGTAAAGGCCACATATTCCCCACACCTTATTTTTGTATGTCAAGCATTCAAGACCCTAATCAAACTTGGGTCAACTGGTCACAGTAAGGCCTTCATTCCCCTGTGCCACAGATCCAGGTAAAACATATTCTTAATTCTTGATCTATCAGTTCTGTATTTTATAACAAATACTACTTTTCTGACTTGCAAACAGCAGTGTCTCATGTGGGAATATTGTTTACATCTCTAGATCATTAATGAACTGTTACTACATTACCTTTGAACCTACTAACCAGTACTTGTTTTTGAGGAAGGATTTTCTAATTTTAACTATTATTTTTACACTGCATAACATGTTATTCACCTCCATACTGAATTCTTCTTCTTTTGTGATATCCCAAGATATACCCTGTAAATGGGATTTCAGAACTAATGTTTATAATATGTAATGCGTGTTTGCTTGTAAAATGCAAGAAGAAACTGAAATCTACCTCCCTGCTGAAGACGCCAAATGACTGTTTTTCTGCATGAAAACATCGATATGCAGAAAAGAAAATAATATTAAACTTTATTGCATTTACAACTAAATATGTTTGTTGCATGAATTTAAAAATTCATGAAACAACCAATACCTCCATAGCACCTACTCAATACCCGGTGTAGCAGTGCAATTTTGCTGGTACTGCATTCCATGAAAAAAATGTCATCTTCCAGTGCTAATGAAATCAATAAGCATAAAGTATTGTCTTCTAATATCTTCATATCTCTGCATATAATGATATGCTACTATCCCTGTGAACAGTTGCAGGAAAAGATACAATGGGGAGAAGACAGATAAATGGTGAGAGAGGCATGCAGGGGGAAGAGGAGAAGAAAGAAGAGGACGTGTGAGAGATTATAAAAGAAAAGACAAGAGAAGTAGGATGAATAATGGCAAGATGAAATAAGGAAGGATGAAATTGTGATAAAGGAGTATGAGAGACCTCTTTGTGTGAGAGCAGCCATACTTTGTTTGGGTGAAGAGGTGTTCCTTGATCTGTATATCTAGACATCTCTGAGAGAGGAATGGGGTCTCATACTTTAGGATCTAGGATGGAGAACACCTGGTCAGTGCAATGAAGTGTAGTTTTTGGAGTTTGTATGGCAGAATGAGACCGAGAGATGCCCCTGAGATTATATGAGAGGGATTTGGTGAAACATTTGTGAATATATGACAGCTTTTTTGCTTGGACAGAAGAAGTGATAGTTTGTTTGCCCAGAACAATAGTTTGCTGATCTTTGGGTGTGTGTTTTGAATGTGTAGATGAAAGTTAAGAGACTGGATTAAGCAGATGCCAAGGTATTTACAGGATGTGGCATTTTCTTTGGCGGTATTGATTAACATCTTTATTATTAAGGAAATTGGGTGCTTTTTCTGTTTTTTGATTAGTTCAAAATAACATTGCTCTTGATTTTGTGGGATTGAGTTTAAATTTCTAAAGTATTAACAATTGGTTGAAAGTTTGTAGGTCATCTTGAAGCTGAGTGTGCATGATACAGTGGGATTTGTTTGACCTGGAGATGATCATGCCATCTGCATAAAGAAATAGAGGTATCCAAAGGTGATCAGGTGGAAGTTTGCTATTAAATATGGAACATAGCAGAGGTGCTAAAGTGGATGCCTGGGGGACTCCTTTCATAACAGGAGTTGTTTCAGAGGTGGTGATGCCTACTTTTAACTTGAAGGATCCATTGGTGAGGAAATCTACAAACCAAGGTTTTGCATCATCACTAATACCTATTTCAGTTAGTTTGTCAAACATTAAATTATGGTCAATTAGATCAAAGGCTTTTGCGAGGTGAATGAAGACAGCTGCTGTCTGGTTGCCTTTGTCCATATTGGATAGGACATCATCTGTGGGAGGAGACAGCTGTTATGGTGTGTCTTGCAGACCAGAATCCATGTCACTTCCAGGATAGAAGATGGTATTGATGTAAATAAGCAGCAATTTGGTTGTAGATAACTTTTCTAGTATTTTACAGTAAGTGGGAAGTATTGAGAAAGGATGGTATTACAAAGCAGTAGTTTGCCTGAGTAGTTTTCAGAAAAGGAGTTACTATAGCTGTTTTACATATCTTAGGTATAATCTTATTAGATAAACAGAGGTTATATATGTGAGTGAGAGGATGGGAGATGAAGTCCTTACAAAGGTGAATGGACCAAGGGGCTTGGTTATCTGACCATGTGGAGTATCTCTTTGTATTTGCTCTAGCTGCGTTTCTGTCTCTGGTTCTAATCTTTTTGAATTGGAATAATGGAATTCAATGGGTGAGGGGTGGCTGTGGGGGGTGGTAGACTGGTGTTTATGTGTGACAGGTTGCTGAACTCATTGAGGAAGTCAGCAAATGAGACTTTGTTTGTGGTGGTTTTAGACGGGTTCAGGATAGTGAAGTTGTTTTGAATTTTTTGACCAGGCAATAGCTTGATTTCTTTCCAGTCTTTTTTTCGGTTTGGATAAAAGTGAGATTTGTTTGTTTTGGTATGGTTGTTCTTGTGTCTGTGGAAAGATTGCTTGGCTAGGTTGCATAATGAGGTATATTTAAATCATGAATCTGTGGAGAGGTTGCATTTCTACTTATGCTATGCTTCATCACATAATTTGAGGAGATGTTTAAGTTTGTTAGTTACCCAGTCCGGTTTACAAGGAGCCTTTGTACTAAAGGAAATAATTTGTTTTGCAAATGCAGCCATGTATTAGTTAGGCTGTTAGCAGCTTTGTTGGGGTCTTTATGACAAGTCAGACCAATCAATGGTGACAATGTTTTCTTTTTTTTTTCAAGATTAGTGATCTCCTGAATCGTTTTACACCTGAAGTTTAGGCTGATATTTTAACATTAGATTATATACCAAGAAAGGTATGAGACGGTGATTGCTGAAGGAAGGTGCATGTATAATGAGGGCAGATTTTACTGTAAGGTTATCAGTTACTTCAAGATCTAGTACAACATGCCTATTGGATTTAGAGTTTGGTCTACTGGCGGGAGAGCTGATTTGGGTAAGACTTCAGCTGGCCAGGAGTTCTGACATCTAGATGACTTTTGGTAATGAATAAAGTCTCCAAGAAGTTTAGGTTGCAGTTTTTGGAAGATTACGCATATATTTGTTGGATGAGGGCATTGGATTTTGATAGTGAGTGAGGCAGGTGGATGTAGGCCTACACTGGCTATAAAAAGGAGTTTTTGGTTGTTTATTGCGAAGTTTAAAATTATTTAGATAGGATCAGACTCTAAGTTAATGTTACCTTGTGCAACAATAATGGGGTAAAGGCTGCCTTTCAAGAGAATTAATGCTCCTCACCAAGTGTTTTGACTTGTCTATAATCTTGTAGGTGCGAATAGTTTGGTGTGAGATGATGAAGACTAGGGCTGCCAGGTTTCAGCCATGTCTCTATAATACCTATAATCTCAAGATTATTTTGCATGGAAATGGCATTGATTTGGTCAGTTTTGCACTTGATGTTGTGGGTGTTAAAGAGGGGGCAGGTAATATGACACTATTTACTGGTTTGAGTTGAGGCATCATTGTTAAGTGGTCCTAGATTGGGCTCAGTGTTGCCTCTTAACAGAAGTATAAAGATAATGGGAGTGAACTTGAGTAGTTCCTTTGAGCTGTGTCATTTTAGGTATTACTGGGGTTTTGTAACATAATTACAGATGATGAGGTAATGGTGCCCTGATATGTTTTATGTATGTGAGTTGGGTGCTGGCATGGGTGTGATGTGTTTACTGGAGTATGGGTAGGTAGTATGTGTGTAGGTATGGGGTATCCGTATGTAGCATGTGTGTAGGTATGGGGTATGGGTAGGTCATATGTGTACAGACATTTGTAGGTAGTATATGTGTAGGTATGGGGTGGGTAGGTAGTATGTGTGTAGGTATTAATGTAGTCTGACATATGGAGGCAGTAGCAGTCAAATAATTGCTGCAGGATTTTATGTGAGGGTTGTAAGAAAATAATTGAAACCAGCAGGAGAATGTAAATACATGTCACGTTATAAGAATTCCTAGTGTAAACTATCTTTACTAGAGGGTTTTTAGATCTAGAGAATGTTAGTATTCCTTTAAGAGGTGTTTACTGAGTGGATAAAAATGGTTGGGGAATCTTCCAGTATAAAAGCATGCGTCTGGAGAATTGTGGTGGGACTGGAGTGAAGATAAATGAGATAACGGGCGAAGGATGGTGCTACCTTCTGATTGGCTGTGAGGAGAGTAGATAAGTAAAGTAAGTATGGAGGGAATGATGCAGAGAAGAGATAGAGTGAAAAGCTGGGAGGGGTTAAAAGCTGGGAACAACACAGGAGAGTATAGGTTTCTATGGTGTGTAAATCAAAAGATCGCACTTAGGTTATAATGCTAGTAAGAATGGTACAAAGATATAAATGTACATAAAATAGAGTATTCATATTAGAAAAGATAATGGAGGTGTATCAGCAGTAGAAGACTGATGTGGAATGAGAAAAAAATGAGAAAAAATAAATTGTGAATTCAGCAGGGCTTATTTGTTATAATAATGTGATTATGGGTGATTTCTGAGAAGAAAGAGGTAGGAATTGACAGATTTAATGAATGTGTGGAGATATGCAAAATTAAATGTAGTGTAAGACAGGATAGAGGTATTTGGGACAGGATAGGGGAGACAAGCGAGTCTGAGAATAGCGAGGGTGAATGGAGTATGGTCCTCTGTGAATGTAACGTATTCCAACAAAAAAAATCTGTGGCACTAAAGGTACGATTTTCTGGTGAAGCTAAACAGCTGAAATAAAGCCAGGCATATGTTTATGCAAGTATTGAGTTTAAGGGAAGCAATAAGAGATGCTCTGGTATAGAATGCAGCTAGGAGCAGTTCAAAATTATTATGAGCTCTCTGAAGGGAGGGAGGAATGTGGGATTAAAAAATGGCATTGAGGGAGGATGTAAATAGCAGACCACAGGGAGCAATGCAGTAACAAGATAGATCAAGTATGTTTCTCAGCCAAATCTACTCTTACTCAAGTAAAGGGAAAGTCCTTATATCCTCTGGCCCTTTCTCAGGTGTGTTGCTGCAGCAGCAGTTGTTCTTGGTCTGAGACCACTGAGTAGGTGTTACTAGGAGGGCAGGGTAGCTGACTACAGTCTGGTTTAAGGAACTCTAGAGGTAGCATGACCTAAGGATTTCCCTATGCAATAACTTGCACCCCTCACAGATAACTTTCAGCATAAGGTAAAATTAGTAAGGCTCTACTTACATTAAACAAGCTGCAGAGCTCAGCTGTGTCTTCATAGAGAACTTAAAATACAAAAGCACTTCACTGTTTCAAAAAATTAACTTGACAGGCTCCCACATGTAAGCAAAACACTTACCCAGAGATTTAGTAAAATGATCATCACTTGCATTAATTGTCCACTGGTTGGACAATTATTGCAAAGGAATGAAAATGTGATTATGAGACAGGCATAACAACAATGAGAAAGGCATCACTACCGAGTAATCACCGCATCTATAAATCAATGACTAGCATTTGTATTGGAGATCACAATGTTAATTAGAATTAGCTACTCTCCTGGACTGCCTCCAGACAAAACCACTGTCCTCACTAAAGCTGTTGCTAGGGGAAAACCTCAGTGGTAGAAAGATCCATGAATTCACGAGGATTTGCATAACGTGGAAACCTTCCAGCTAAGACTTCAAAATTATTCTAAGCCCTTCAGAATACCATAGATCATATCTTTTAAAAAGTATCTAGAAACTAGTTGCAAGTCATTTCAGCTTCCCATATAAATATATAGATATTTTTTTCAGTCAAACTACTACAAACTTAACCTTCAGTAGTTAGTAGAGTGTTGACCTTGTTTTTATAAATTATAGAAATATTTTTACAATATAAAACACAATCGTTTAGCAGAATTTAAATACTTTAAAACAGCTTTCATAACATGACCCCTAATAAATAAACCATACAAATTTTCTCCACACAGACTCTTTACACATTTGCTAATTAGGTAAGGAAGACTGAATCGGTATATAGACACACACGCGCACACACACACACTCACACACACACACACACACACACACACACACACACACACACACACACACACACACACACACACACACACACACACACACACACACACACACACACACACACACATATATATATATATATATATATATATATATGTGTGTGTGTGTATGTCTACATATAAAATTATAATTATAGTTCTTTAGATCGCTGATGAGCATTGAGCCTTAGTAAATACGTTGAAGCAGTTCATCGCTATCATTATCATGCAAGAAGAAACCCCTGGATTCAGGAATCCTCTGTGCAAGACTTAATAAGTCTTACTTGGAGGCTGCAGTTGAACAGTATGACATCAGTGTGCCATGAATATGCATGAGGGCAGGCTGACCCAACTGTAAGTCCTGTATGGACAGTGTAAGAAAGCATGGGGCGTGTCCAACTGCCAAGC
Source organism: Protopterus annectens (assembly GCF_019279795.1). Lineage (NCBI taxonomy): Eukaryota > Metazoa > Chordata > Ceratodontiformes > Protopteridae > Protopterus > Protopterus annectens. The sequence goes on along the minus strand of NC_056725.1, from coordinate 1,002,640,587 downwards.
AGTCTAAATGTTAACCCCCTGCAAGTTTTGAAAATAAAAGGAAATAAACAAGAGCGAGTCTGCTCAAATGTCCCTGCACCCAACACCTCACTGTGTGATATTGTAAACCCCCATCACACATCTAAAATGCATAACATCAAATTTTTTTTTAAATACCCAAAATAGCTGCCCATATTTGTGCGTGTGTGCACAGGTGTGCCCATTGCTTAGCTACAGTTAGCAATTCTGACATGGAAGAGCATAAGAAAGAATGTTTATGCAAATCACACCAAATAGCAATAGCGTAATGGTAGAGCATTCACACAACAAAGAGACATTCACGGTTTGAGTCCCACCACTCCCTTTCGTATTTATTTTTTAAATCAGTATATGGAATAATACCCAACATATATGTTTAAACATAACTAAAAAGCAGTGAAATGGCCAATGTATCAGTGAATAAAATAAATATTTTAAAGGATCCCAATATAAAATTGCCTGCAGTAAAGCAGCGCGTCACCCAGCGCAATATAGTTGCCCCTAGCTAACTCGCACTTTACCCAGCACAATGTAGTTGCCCATAGCTAAATCGTGCTTTACCCAGCGCAAAATAGTTGTCCAAAGCTAAATAGCGCTTTACCCAGCGCAATCAGTTTGCGCGGAGGTGCATGCCATGACAACCAGCGCACCATCGGGCAACGTGGAGCAACGTAGAGCAAAGTTGCTTAAACACAGCCATGCCCCCTAACTTGTCTGGACAGTAGTAAAATAAAATGCAATGATAATGTTTGAACCCAGTACACCATAATCAAAGTACTGAACCACTAAGCCATGGCAGCCTAGGAGAAACATCCACTGTTAACATATATATATAGTAACAAATGTTTAATTAACCATTGCTAAGCAGGTCTGCAGTCAGCCGAAAATATTCAAAAATGGCCAATCACAGAAAAGTATGGGAAATGCGGCATATTTAAGCCACATAGGCGAGAATACTCACCATAACTGATTGTAGCTCCCATCTGCAGTTAGAATGTCTGGTGCTGGAGAGGGGACATGCTTTCGAGCGCACCGCTGGGGCATCGAGCAGTCAAGATATATGGTTTAGCTCCTAGTCCATCGGCATGAAACTCGACTCCTGCAGGGCCAGTTCCAAGGAACGGAGTATAAGGCGGAGGCTTGGAACTGGTTGGCTCATGAACTCACCAGTGCCACAGGCATCCCTTGGACTGGTGAGCAGGTCAGTCACCACCATGCAGATGTGAAGAGGCGGAAGCTGGACCTTCTGAACCAGTAGATCCAGGAGGCCCGTCAAATGCGGGATGCCCCACTACTAAGCAGGTAGCCATGGAATGCAGTATGTAAGATAAGCTAATATAGTCTAATGGATAGGTATGTCTCAATATCCCTTTATTTACTCCACAGCTGCAGGTGTTCATGCTATGAATCAGCAAGCCTATGCAGATAGGCTGCTAAGGCTGTGCCACCAGGCAGGTTAGTAAATATTCTGCATGTATTGTTACATGATATATGTGAGTGAGCATGAGAAAAGTGTTTTAGTCCAATAATACAGCAATAAAATGTCCTAATTAAATCCTCTGCATGTACTGTTATATAACAAATGTCAGTGAGTCAGAAATAGAGTGTACTAACCCACCAATCAAGGTAAAATTATTATGGAGTACTATCCCTGCATGTAGCGTCATAACATATAAGTGAGCAGGTCTGAAAAAGAGTGTTGTAACCTATCAAGAAAGGTATAATATGTCCTGAATATGTCTTTCGTATGCACTGTAATAACAAGTAAAAGAGAGAGCCTGTAGAAAAGAGTGTTCAATGTAATTAATAAAGGTACAAAACTTGGAGTGTGTCTGTGTCACTTACTTTGAAATGTTGTTGTACCCTTGCCATAAATAAATAGTACTGTTGTATTAGGTGCTGTCAACCCACAGTTGTGCAGTCCCATAGGAAGTGGATGAAGGAAGTGGCAGTAGCTGTGAAGCATAAAACATTTATTCCCTGAATAAATCCTCTGCATGTACTGTTACATATCATAAGTCAGATAGCCAGGAATAGACTGTAGTAATCCATGAATAAAGCAAAATTATGTCTGGAATACAATCTCTGCATGCACTGTCATAGAAAGTAAGTGAGTGAGCCTGAAAAACAGTGTTGTAACCCATCAATAAAGGCATAACATGTCCTGAATAGGTCTACTGTATGCAGTGTAATGTCAAATACAGGAGAGAGTCTGTAAAAAAAGAGTTTTAATGTAAATAAGAAAGGTATAATACTTGCAATGTGTATGTGCCAGTTACTCAGAAATGTTGTTGTACCCTTGCAGTGAAGAAATGTTACTGTTGTATTAAGTGCTGACAACCCCCAGTAGTGCAGTCCCATATAAATTGGATGAAGGAAGTGCCAGTAGCTGTGAAGTATGCAACAGTCCTAAATAGTTGTGAAATGGCTGACATGCATAGGTAAATCTGGCACACAAGTTGCCTGTCAAGGTGTTCCCCAGAAACTTAAGTGTGTTACCTGAAAAGTAGGTTTGTGTAGAAAACAAGTGAAAAAGCCATGTGAACACATCCAGATGTGCAGATACATAAACAAGTCAATTTAATACAAGTATGTAGCAGTAACATCTGCATTCTGGACAGTTACCATGTCAGATATAGGCCAGGTATATCATCAAGTAGCAAAACCCATAACGCAATCAAATGCATGTTGCCTAGTGTAAGAATACATGTAGGGGATATACACCTGCAGTCAATAGGAATGTAGTGTACAGTTAAAGTACTAATAAAATGTTAATGGAGGTTTCTTTTTACACCCTACTCCACGTGCATAAACAATGCAATTCCACACCTCAATGGGTATGTGTAATCTCATAACATTTGTTGGGACATATGTCCTATTGTTATATAAAATCTGCACTTACTTTGATGCATATCCCCTGCTAAAACACCACAATCTTGGTGGCATGTTGCCACCAATCATCCCTGCATGCTGTTGGAATGTCCACTGTCTTTCAATACATGCATGTGTTATGCTTGCTGTTCAACTAACAATTGTAACCCTGGTGTATTGGGTTAATGGGAATATTACTGCATGCTGTTACAACTAACTTGGAATGCCGTTGTCTATGTTGTAATTAAACACACCTAATCACAGAATGTATGGGAAGGCTGGTCCCAGCTGACCCACCTCAGCTGGCAGTTGCACCTGGCACCAGCAGGTCTGGTTCCCAGCCCGGGCCACCCTCCTCCGTAGATCCTGTGCCACCTTTGGGTGGAAGCTCTGCAGGGGATGGGGCTTGCGCCCCTGCAGGTGTGGGTGGAAAAAGGGCCTCAATGACAGCATCTGTGACCTTGCCGGTGCCATCCGGAATTACACCGAGGTCATTGATAGCCATTGGAGGGAGACATTAGATGTCCTCCACAATGTGTTAGCCATGAGCCAGGACCATGCGGGAAGGATTTGAAGCTGACACGGACGCATGCCAGCAACAGCATCAGCTGGCAGTGGTCGCGGACAGACCACAGATCACAGCCACTCCTGTAGTGGTAGTACCAGCCCCAGCAATGCTGGGGCTGGCCTATCCATTGACTGTCCTACTAGAGCATGTGCACGTGGTGCTGGCCAGTTCCAGCAGGGACATGGGTCCAGTCATCATTACCTCTGCCTCTGATGATAGCACCCAGTCAGGGTTGGTACCCGATACTGCCCCTAAAACCCCTGCTAGGCACAGGTAGTGTGTCCATGGCCGGAGACAGTGATCTGTACGGCCTAGCAGGTATAGTCTGTGGCTGTCCCACAACCGCCCGTATATGGCAGCCACATGGTGGAGTTGTGTGCATGCAGACACACACGCATTTACCATACAACTAGGGCTCACACATACACACACATTACATCAACATTGGCCCATGCAGTGCTGTTGTCCCTCACACACACACACACACACACACACACACACACACACGCACACACACACACACACACACACACACACACACACACACACACACACACACACACACACACACACACACACACACACACACACACACACACACACACACACACACACACACACACACAGACATGCCGATTGGATGGGTCAATGTTAGGCTCTGGAAAACCTACAACACACCCTGTGCATATGATGACACCTGTGCCACCTCCTGTCATCTGTCACATTGATGCAGGAATAGGCTAACATGGTTCTGATGCACAGGGTTACATTATAGCAGTGTAGCAATAGTAGCAAGCTGCCAACAGGAAGGTGTACTGATATCCTTGTAGGTATATCTGAGCAGGCATTATGCATCACAGCTCTGATAGTCATTGTAGCATTGTTTACATCAGTGTTAGGTCTGAGTATGTATTGTCCACCCATGTGCCATTTGGCTGAAGTGTACAGTGTTGCCAGCATGTGTTAGTGAGTGGACAGTACATGTGTGATGTGTGCATTACAAATTAGTGGGTGTACATCTGTGAACATGGTGTGTGTGCACTGTCTGCATGTACGTGCATAGTGGACATGTGGGATGTGCAACATACTCTGTTCTACACATTGTTAACATCTCATGGCATCTTTCGATGGCCAGTATGCATTCTACTACAGATATGTACTAATATGGGTACACGTGTGTATGACATGGGTTGGCACTATGCTCTGGGTGATACCGTTGATATCTGTCAGTGATCTGCAGTCTGGCAGTATATACCACCTCAACAGCATGACTATAACCAATCATTAGATGATGTCCTGACAAATGACTCACAGTTGTAGGGAACTCAGTAACAGTTGGATCCTTCCAGTGCTATACTATAACAGTAACCAGTGATATTGACTGCCACACATTCCTGGGACCACACCTGTGTGGCATAAAGCCCTCTTCAGTACATGCAAACATACTAGGGATATGTCCAGCCACATCTGGAAATGCATGCATTGGCCTACACTGCATTCCCCTGATGGGACGCATATCCTACACAAGGGTATCATACAGACAGATACCTGTTGCCCAATACATTCTGTATATCAGTACGCTGTCTATGGTATAGTCATCCACATTTACTATACATACTATCCCGACAGTACCACATAGGTGGTAGCCCTGAACATGTATGTTGGGTACCAATGTGTACAGACAGACACGTGTTATGTCATCTGTCCCTTGGTATCCACATATCCATAGGTATTGTGGGGTCCCTCGGTGTTCCACATAACACATTAGGGGCCTGCATGCATATCCACTGGGCTGGTGCACACCTATCATGACTCTCCATTATTGCCAGTCGCTGTTGTGTATGAACATGTCTGACATATACCCCGGCAATTACCCTCACTCACAGTACTCTATAGTACATGTCATGGGTGTGTGTGGCAGAGATGTCCTTGGCCACAGATCACTACATTGACCAGGCTTGACACAGACATACATATGTGACCTATGATCTGAGAAGCAGTGGCACAATCTGTCTAAGGTTACAAATGTATTCATGTAGTATGCAGGCTTCACACCTATGTACTGATTGAGGTCACATGTACACAAATCTATTTGACATGCAGATACCTGATGTGTGCAATGCACATACTGTTTGAAACTTATGTCATACCATAGTAAAAGCAAAACCCACACTGCATTGACCACCTGTGGCACACACACACACACACACACACACACACACACACACACACACTCAGCATTTGCAGGACTCAAACCACTACCTAACTATGTTATGATACTAGAGAGATACACATTAACACAGCATGCTATATGCATTACTCCATGGTTTCTATTCTCCTTGAATAATTGTAGGATGCTGACATCATCAGACTTTCCGAAGAGGGATGTACCTCTTTTAAAATGTGTTTTCACAGTCTCCAAAAAGGCTACGCCTCTCAAAGGAAATCACACACATCCCCGACACACACACACTTGGTGTTTGCAGGACTCAAACCCCAACCTGTCTATGTTATAACACTAGTGAGACATGCATTAACACGACACGCTATTCGTTTGACTGGGAACATTCATTTCCAAAGCTCTATTTGTAGGATGCTGACGTCATCAGACTTGGCAAAGAGGTATTCACCACTCCTAATGTATTTCCACAGTCTCCAAAAAGGCCACACCTCTCAAAGGCAGTCTCACACACACACATTCACAGGATTCAAACCTTTACCTAACTATGTTATGACACTAGTAAGAAACGCATTAAAATGACGCGCTATTTGCTTTACTGGGCGCATTTTTTTCCAAAGCTCTATTAGTAGGATGCTGACATCATCACACTTGGCAAAGAGGTATTCACCACTCCTAATGTATTTCCACAGTCTCCAAAAACACCACTCCTCTCAAAGCCAATCTCACACACACACTCAGCAATTTCAGGATTCAAACACCTCCCTAACTATGTTATGATACTAGTGAGATACACATTAACACGACGCGCTATACACTTTACTGTGTGGTTTTTATTCATATGCTATATTTGTAGGTTGCTGACATCATCAGACTGGACATGGTAATGTGTGTGCACTTAGTGTTATGCAATCCCAGGAATGAACCTTGTGGGTCAGAAGGTGTGAACATCTTGAACAGGAATACACAATTCATACCTGGTGTGATCTATCTGTGGACAAATTACCAATCCTTCATATGACAATACATATTCATGCACGGATTGTAGGTTTTGTGGATACCACATGTGTCTGTGATGTTGGTAAAGGGCTATTCAAAGTCTATGTAGGAACTGTTTTGCTCCTGTCAGTGATGTATGTCCTGGGTGGCTGCCTTGCAAGATATCTCGCAGGTTTGGGGAACGTGATGTGCTCATTAACATACCACAGACGTTTGGGTTGTGTGTTTGTCAGTTTACAATATCTCTGTTCCTGACTGCAATCATGATGGACTCCATGGACTAGCATTTCGGACTTCGTAGGCTTATAGGAATATAGTTCCCATGGTGTGTTGTGCACCAAAACTTGTGGGATGTGCCACATGTTGCTGTAACACATTCAACGGTGTAAGATCCTGTAGAGAGTGTGAGGCTCAACAGACTGTTCGAGTGCAGTGTCTGTTTGTCCTGTTGTTCACTTATGACACATATAGGGAAACAATGTTATCCACGTGATGGGATTCATTTGGCATTGGGAGGACCAGTTTACACATTCTACATGTGATATCTCCTGGTAAGATGTTAGGGCCTTTTGTCACTGGGAGGTGGGTATGTATGTATGGGGCTGTCTGACAGGATGTTGACATTGTCAGTCAGGTAAAGTTGACCCTGACTCAGGACATATATGACTGTACATCAATATTTCTGACATAGCTGAAGGAGGTGTAATGTTTCTGTCTGTACTCTTTTGCAGATTATCTTTCCACAGCAACAACAAACCTGAACACTAAAACCCTGTTATACTCTTTTACACACTTGACACACTACTGATCCTTTGCGATCATTTGACTGTGTATGTCATCATCATATCCTGGCATGTCCAAAGGTCGGTTTTGTGTGTACTCTCCAGTCCAGCTGGTGCATATTGGAATTCTGACACATTGTTACAGCTGCCTTATGTACACATGTAACACTGTCCTCCTACCAACAAACTCAGATATCTGTGAGAGGTGCAACTGTATAGACAGACAGGAGACTGAGCTCTCCCAAGCCATGACTGGCACAGTCTATCGGGTGGTGAAGGTAACCGCACACACCACAAATACAGTCGCACATGCATCTATGACAGCAGCAAACCATATACATTGACACACAAAGACATACTTAGAGCATCTAAATATACTCTGCCTAAGCAGTTGAGACATCCAAAGCAGACACACAAACAACTGCTAACACACAACCGTACGCACATATCACAAAGTCATTGTGCCACACAGTCACTGCCCTTAGGCCTACACGACACATCTCATACACTTGTATTAGGTGACTGTAATTGTCCGTCACACTGACATCCCATTCACCAGGCTAAACAAGGTGAAGGTCACTTTGTGCTGTGTGTCGGGTGCCAGGATATGCCACATGACACATGCACTGTTGTCAGTCCACTGCAAGTACAAATATGGCTCCATCATTGACCATTCTGGTGTGTAAACCCTCAGACGTTCCTCTCTGGACTACACGACAAGAGACATAGAAGGGCTCTCTGATCATGTAGCCCAGGACAGTATGAAGTGAGGGTCAGAAGACATAACCACAGCCATAGACATTACAGGGTACAGGAAACAGAGAGTGATGGTGCTCAACAACTGATGTCTAACCCTCAGAATGCATGCACTCAGGACTCACATCAGTATGGAACCTGTTGAAATATGTGCAGTAACAAACACCTGGTTCAGGCTCACAAAAGCACAGCAGCACTAACAGGTTTTACGTCATACCATGGTTTTCAGACACAAGACTTGGACCGGACAACAACAATAGGGGGGAAATCCATATACATCATTCATACACACACCTCCAGGTTGGTAGCAGTACACAAAGCACTGGGGAATGTACATGCGCAACTGAGCGTAGGCAAAACTGCATTTCAGTTTGTAGACTGTTACAGACCACACTCCCAAACATGGGCACAACAGTCATTATTCCTGGGAACACTGGGGAATGTGAAGGTCTCACCAAACACCATTATATTGTGTGACTTCAAATACACAAACATTGACCGGGTATACTACTCAAGCAGTGACACCCTCGCACAACAGTTGCTAAGATTGTTACACTCAAATGCTAGGGCAGACTTGGTCACCACACCCACAGTGGGTTAAACATGTGGGACCTGATCATCACCCACATGGGGACTCTATGTTCCACAACAGAGGTATACCTGTAATTGTTAAGGTCGGAACATACATTCATCTCACTAGACATACATATCCCATACACACATACATCCTATGTGATCTCAGTGACATACGTCTCATGAGCAAACATCACACTTGTACAAACTGAGGTGGTATCCCTCAATGACCTTGGGACAGTGTTAATTATGGCTCAGACAACTTCATACTTTACAAGCACATTCTATGGACAACTACTGGAATTCATGGATCATGCTATCCCAGATAACTACAAGACTCACTCCTCCAAAGGCAGGGGACCTGTCTAGTGGACCACGGCCATTACTGAGCTATACAGGGACAGGAGGAGGCTACTACATTATAGAGCACAATCACAATCAGCAAGGCATCTCTGATCAGTACTATGGTATAGCTACGATCACTTGTTGATTCATCTAAGGCCCACTTCTAACGGACACTTGCAACAGACACTATGGACAATCACAAGGCCTTATTTAGTTATGTCAGGGACCTGGGTGGGAACTCACAGATATGCTGTGAGTTACTGCATAATTACAAATGATGCAGTGAACCCACTGACATTGCGAACATCCTGGACAGCAGGTTCAGTGGGAATGTTTCCCCACCATCCCCCCTGCAGTGCACATGTCCATCACAACAGGTTGTTGCCTCCCTGACATCACAGATGAACATGTGTTTGCTGCCCTCTCTATAGCAGACAATACAGCATCAGTGGGACCAGATAGTGTCCCAGAATGTGGCATACACGAGATTCATGACAAACTTCACACTCACATTATGTCACTGTTCAATATCACAGTTACTACAGGATGTGTACCCATGGAATGGCATACAGCTATGGTGTACATGCTCCACAGTGCTGGTGCCACAAGGGACCCTGGACATTATCACAATATATGCCTAACTATCCTGGTCTGCTATGCTATGGAGTGTATCATCATGGAACACATACACATTGTGAACCTACAGACACTGGATCCTACACAATTTGGTGTTGTTGTGGGCATATCTTGCCTCTTGCAGATGTTTGATGTCTTTAAACAGTTAATAGGTCCATAGATGTACACAGGGATGTCCACACAGCCTACCTGGAGCTCGCACATCACTTCTACACAATACCCCACTTGGCCTTTACACATTAGATCACTGGATTCAATATCTACACATATGTCACAAGATGGATTGCTAACTGGATCATGGATAGCACACACATGGTCAGTATTGCAGGTGCCATGTCTGACTATACACCAGTTACACATGGCATCCCACAGGGCTCAGTCCTTGGATCTCTCTTGTTCTGTATATATGTATGATACATACTGGCTAACACAGGAGGAATATGGATGACCATGTTTGCAGACGACTGCAAACTGTGTGCCATAATCGACTCCACAGCTGGCACAAGCTTCCTCAGAAAGGGTCTCACAGAGATAGATGACTGGTGCCAGAGCCATGGCCTACAGCTACCTTACTTTAGATGCATAGTCATCACCTTTGGTAGTAACATTGTGCACACACATTACCACATAGATGATGATACATCACGTACAGTGTGTGTGATTTGTGATTTGGGGACATGAATACTCTCGCCTTTGACAGTCATGTTGCCAATGTTGTTGGACACACCTTCAATTTAGGCAACCTTATCCCATACGGTTTTACATCCAGATCAGGTGGAGTCATTGTGACCCTATAGTCACCAGGCACATGCTTGGATACAATGGCCCATTTTGGTTGTACCTTACCCAACACCTGCAGCAACTGGAATGTACACAGATTTACATAACCGAGTGGATCTAGGGACTCACACAGATGGTATGCACAGTTTGGCTATGGTCACCCCAACTCTCCTCAGTTGCTTACTGCCTACTTGGATGCAGTCTGTGCCTTTTGTTTGAAGCCATGCCCATCACAGCATTGATGGACAGGCTCCACATGAGGTTATCAAAGTCCCTTACAGTTACATGCTCCAGGGACAGGTATGTGAGCAATGATGTTAATAGGACATGCTGGAGGGGCATATTACCATCACAGAGGCTACACTCACTCGGGAATGTGATCACAGTCCCACATATGCACAGACCCACGCTGACTACCTACAGGTGACATCTTCACAGGTGGATGGGTGATCATATGTTTAGCCCTGGGATATGTTATGTCCTTGCTAGACAGAGGCAGAATGAAATGAACATATGTGAGATATCTTGTGTGACCTACTATTAACAGGCACAGTCTACTGATCTAGCGTGATTGCAGAATGCAAACACACTGTGGCTAGGCTTCTACATACCCTAAGGCAGATAGCCTAATGTCAACCTCTGAACCTATGCTAATGTTCGGGATGCACATTGTTCAGTGATGGTACTGATTGCAGGTTTTGTTTCTTCTTTGCTTTACCACTTCCTATGAACAACCTAGGTTTCTGCATAACATATTTGATTGTGACAGGATTTCACTATATTATATTGTGTCTGTTGCTATATCACTGTGTGCACATGGTGGATTGGTGAATAGTGTGAGGTTCCTGGGATGACACTTGCAACTGAGGGATATGTGTGGCCCACTGCTGTACTCAAACTTGCCCTAAGTGTGTATGCCCAGTTCAGACTTTCAGTGTTTTGTTGCCTGACATTTGTCTCATAGTTTCAAGTGTCTGAGCATGCCCAGTGTGACCTTGCAGTATGTTGCTGTCTGAGGTCCACTACGTTTGTTGATGTGTGGGAACATTACCAGTATTAACATTTATACTATATGTGTGTTGAATATCAGGTTCTATTATGACTGCAGGCCTCACCTTTGTGTCTTAACTCAACAGGGATTATGCTGTGCCTGCAAGGTTTCCATGAGATACTTAGCATTGACTTATCAACATTTTTTCATACAAGCTGACCATCGACATACTGTCATGGTTTAGTGGTTCTGTACTCTGACTATCATGCACTGTATCCTGGGTTTGAGGATTGTCACTGCTCCATATTTTCATACATGCCAGAACAGACTGCTTCAAGAAAAGTGAAGCAAATATGAACTTGTTAACCTGCTTTTGATGAACTATACCCACATTTGACCAGACTTGCACAACATTGCTCAATGTTGCCCAACATTGCTGGACAGTGCACAATATTGCTGAACATTGCCTGTAGTTGTGCTACTTAGTGTGTGCAATTTTGTTTACATATACTAAATAGTGGTGAGAGTTGTTTAGCAGTGCTTTATATTGCTTAACACATTGCAACCATGCCTCAGGTGGTGCTGCAGGGCTGCCTGTGTCGGATGCACATTTTACACTCCCTATACATGTTTGGTAACAGGTAGTGTCAAGTTAGGCATCACTTTTACTATATGTGTGAGTCGGTATCATTTCCAGGGTTCCTACTGAGCCAGTGTATATGCTATGTGTTGCCTCTTTGCCAAGGCCAAAGCATACTGGGCACACCTCATTCTGCCTACTGGGGCAGGCTCAGGTTGTTCCTCCTCCGAGTCACACTCTGCCTGTGATGGCCTTGGCAATGGTGGGCGGTTGTTGTGCCTGGCCCTATGCTGCTCCTGCTGCAGCTGTTTTCGCAGGATCATATTGTGTAGCATAGCACATACCATGACTATCTGGGTACATGTAGTTGGTGAGTACTGCAAGGCTCCACCAGATGTGTCCAGGCACCGGAACCGAGACTTGAGCAGCACAAACACATGCTTGATTACATTTCGTGCTTGTGCGTGTGCCTCATTATGGCATTCCTGTTCAGGTGTGTGTGCATTTCTGATGGGTGTCATCAACCACAGCTCGAGTGCATATCCAGCATCCCCACTAGGTGACCATGAGGAATGTCCCCATTGGCAAATGTCTGGTACAGCTGTGTCAGATGCCAGATATGGGAGTCATGGTAGCTTCCAGGGCAGCCAGCACACACATTCATTATTATGCCCTGGGCATCACACACGACCTGGCAGTTGATGGAGGGGTAACCCTTGCAGTTATAGTAGACCCTACCCCGCTCACCGGCTGATGCTTTGATGCAAATGTGCGTGCAGTCTATTGCACCCACTACCTCAGGGTATTCCGCTATTTGCTGGAAGAGACGCATATTGCTGACCAATACATCATGGGAATTGGGGAAATATACATGATCACCGACATGTGCTGCCATGGCATTCAGGAACTGGTGCAGTACCCTAGATGCTGATGCCTGTGAAATCCCCATCATATTGCCAGTTGGTCTCTGGAAGGTACCTGTTGCTAATATACTTAGGTCAACATATACCTTGGTTTCCACTGGGATGGGTTCCCCTCTGTTGGTTCTGTGTGTGAGGAGTGGCCTGCACAGCTCAACAATTTGCTGCATGAGGTCTCTGTCCACTCTATAGCGCTCCACTATCTCCAGCTCATGTAGCCCCTGGTAGGTTACCCTAGGCCTGTACATTCTTCTCTGTCTCCTCACTGTGGGTTGCTCAGCAGCATTTGCATTGTCACCACCCTCAGCATGTTGCATATGTCGCCTTATGACAGCAAAGGCAGCCCCTAACATTTCTTTGTCTCAGTAAAGCTTTTTCAGTTTTCACTTCTATTAGCTTACTGCAGTGTTGCAGTGTGTCTGAGAAAAACATACTGCAATGTTTTTTGCTGAGTTTTAAGTGCTGGTCTGGGCTGGGCTAGTGTAATGCCTGTGTAATTGCCTGATTCTGATTGTTTTCACCTGCTAGCTCTGCTAGTGCTCCTTGGTTAACTTCTTACTATTTGTTGTGCGTCCTTTTCCCTTTCTGTTTCCTCAGGGGGCAGCGCCGCTCAAACAAGTGCAAACACGCGCACACCAGCTCACACGCGTGCACACATGCTTACATGGACTAAAACTTGCTTATTCTTGTTAAAACACGCGCACACCGGTGCAAACGCACTTACAACTATTTACACAGCCTTACATCTGCTTACTCATGCCTACACGCGCACATGCACACTGTCTTACTCAGGTTTACTGGCGTGCACACGCATGCATGCTCAGCAAGAAACTTTGGTGTTATCCACAGCATACACCTTCAATTTTTTTACTTTACCTGGCCTACCTGTTGATACACCTCTTTCACTATTATGTAAATGTAAGCTGACACATGTCACTCTGCTCCAATGAGCTGCACTCCTTTCATACATACCCCCCTTGTGATGTCACCTGTCTTACTCTGTTACTCCCCTTATCCAACTCCTACACTCCACTGACTGTGCTCATTTGCTATGTAAACTTGTGATTCATTATCATAACTCTCATTTGCATAGGATTGCCTACTAATGCTTAGTTACATCTTTTAGACTGTGCTTCCCCCCTTAGCAACCTCTACTCAGTGACCATGTTGTCTTCAGCCTTCCATTCCCTTGCATTGTAAATTCATTTTAGCTATGAAATCCACATTTGTGGATCTTAATTATTAATTTTCTGCTTTTTAGGGTGCAGCGCATTTGCGCGATGCTGAGCTATGGTTCTGGATTAAAAAAAAGTTATTTTATTTTTAATTTGCATCACTTCCCATTGCCAATGGCCGTATTTTTAGCCATTGGCATGCTTCCTCCTGTGAATTCATGCTTTTTTTCCAGCTGACACGGCTCTGTTTTGCAATTTGCAGAACCGTACTCAGTTATCAACTGAGTACATTTCTACAAATAACACTACTCCTACTCGGACAGGTTCGGGTTTCCTGGATCGCAATTTTACCTCATTTGCATGGCTTTCGCCTGCAGTTGAGGTAATTTGCATATCCCAGCCCTGTCCGTGTAGGACTAGTTTGGAGAGCTCAGTTGCACTCCCCTGCCGGCTGTTACTGGATCACTCGGCGGACATGTTGGCTTGCTGGAGTCTTACTCTACTCTTAGACTCTGTGCAAGCCTTCATGAATCCGGTCCAAAAACATTTATCTAAAGTGATTGCAAAGGAAAGAAATTCGTAACATTTGGTGTAACCTAAAATAACCACAAACTTTGATTTTATGTGAGGGGTTTTATCCCCCCATATCTCCTAACTCTACTGTCATCCAACAACAGAGAAAGAGGTAATCAACTTACATTACAGTCAAACTATTGCAATTTGACTGTACTTTATTGTGAGAACTTGCTCCAGTGACAAAAATGACCAAAGCCAGTCGCACATGATGAATGCGAGCTGCAATGTGTGTGGCAGGCAGTTTTATATATATATATATATATATATATATATATATATATATATATATATATATATATATAGATGTATACATATATATATATATATATATATATATGTATATATATATATATATATATATATATATATATATATATATATATATATATATAAATATATATATATGTGTGTGTGTGTGTGTGTGTGTGTGTGTGTGTGTCTATGTGTCTGTGTAAGCGTGTGCTTGTGCATATGTACAAAGAATACTTTGTATTACTCACCTCTCAAGCAATTTTAAAAGCTCTGATTGACTTTCTTGAAACATAATGCAATTAATTGTTTATATTAAACCAGAATTAACATAAATTATTTCATATTTTAATTTGAATTTTAAAGGATCAACTGCTTCACTTCTATCATCAACACAAGCAGTAGACAAAAACACTAAAGGCTGAAATAAACCAGACACTTCAACCTCTGCTAATGTTGTGATCACTTATGCTGTATTAACAAGAGTAACAGAGGCTGCTTTCATTTTCTTTGGCTCCATGGAGACAGTATCAGAGCAAAATAACAATTATAGCTGACATATGAGCAAGTATGTGATTGCAGATTTTGGACTGGTAGAAAAATATGTATGCTAGAAAAACTGAATATACTCATCGTTTTAAAATGGATCATCACACAGGATACACTAATAATTCTGAATCTGTTAAACAAGGATGTGTGACTTATAATGATAATATAACACGATCTCAGAATATTAAGTTTCATAAGATAAACAATGATGTGCACTGCCAAATGTTGGTTTGCATTTGTAAAATACTATATAGTGTTAGGAAAATAGAAGAGATGTGGAATTATGTGATACTGTATACAATAAATGGCTTAGCATAAAAATTATATAGTGTGGTGAGTTACCCACATCAGGGGCCTTTGGTCTTAATTATATAACAGACTAGTATCATAAGAAGAGAAAGTGAGTTTCTTGATAATCATTCCCTGCCTTTCATGTGATCACCGCAGTGTCTGAACTAATGATCTGATGACACACTTATCTGGTGGGAGAAATCTCTTCCGATATTCTATTATCAGAGAAATGTACTTGGTGAAGTTAATTATTCTGCAAAGCCTGTTCAGTTTGGGTGATATACCTTAAAGCGTTAATTCTTCAGCATATGTTTCTCAGAACTCAGCAGATGAGGAATTGATTCGCGGTATTGAAAACATGGTTGAAATTTACCGGAAAACATATATTGGTTTGGCAATGTAGATCCAGTTTAATTTTCTCATTGTTTGCTGTAATACATGGATAGTATAAAATACTTCAAAAAAGGGTCTGAAACCTATTTGTACAAGGTGTTTTAATGCCATTTTAATAAACTCACCTACCCTAATTTATATTTTGTATGTGATATATTTACATTTTCATAAACTTATGTTAAAGAATTGATTCACTGAAAAAATGTAATTCCGGTGGTACAACATTCTCATTCAAGTGTGGAAAAATATATTCTAGACATACCTCTCAACCTCTTAGCACAATAAATCTGGACAAAGCCTGAAATAATGAGTGGACAAAATCCCCAAAATAGGGACACATTTTAAATATTGCCCTTATAAACTTAAAACATTGCTAGACAAACATGATTTGTGTTAGCATGCATTTTTTCTGAAGAATATTAAGTCTGAAACTGAAATGAATGGCATTATTTAGTGGCTGTAAACCTTAGATCATCCCAGTGATTTGTCAAAAAAAACCCCACACTTTTTATGAGGAATAGACCAGAAATATGAGGCAAAACTCTTGACATTCTGCTAAAATCTATACAGTTGAAAGGTATGATTCTAAAGTATCTGCTATATTACAAAACAAAAAAAAAAATCTGCCTGGCAATGAGATTGGCCTTATTTTTGTATGCCATGTTGGGAAAATATGTAAATTTAGCACAGATAGTGCATTCCGAATGACTGTAGCATATTCCAGTCATGATCCCGAATTATTCCTAGCTGAAATGCTCAGTACACAATCAATACATTTGCAGCATATACTCATAACAAGTATGATACTCTGTTTTTGATTAACATAATATTTATATTGTTCTTCTTTCGGCTTTTCCCGGTTAGGGGTAGCCACAGCGGAACTCCGGTCCACTAATGATTGGCAGTAGATTTTTTACGTGTGCCTAGGTGCCAGCTTGACACCCAACCTTCAACGAAGGCACGTCCATTCTACGCCTGTCTTTCGAATGCCACTCGACATGCAGACTCCACACAAAAGGCGATCCAGCTGAGAATTGAATGGGAGACCCTCTTGCTGTGAGGCAACAATGCTACTGCTGCAACCACCGCGGCTTGCTAACATAATATTTATATTAATGTTGTAAAATAGAATTCTCCTTCTAAAAACAGACATACTTAGGATAAGTAGCATGCTTCTTATCAATATTAATAGATAGATAGATAGATAGATAGATAGATAGATAGATAGATAGATAGATATAGGAGGATGGAAGACCAGATAGATAGATAGATAGATAGATAGATAGATAGATAGATAGATAGATAGATAGATAGATATAAGAGGATGGAAGACCAGGTGATTCACAAGACAAGTACATGTGTTAATGTTCAAACCTTTTGTTGCTATTATTTGTGTATTCTTTAACTCCAATACTAAATACATTTTTTCAGGCAATCGGGCTTGCACTAAAAACACCTTCCTCTCATGATAAGGCATTTTGTGATTCAGAGATATGTCAGCAGTGATGAAGAATGACTTCATTATCAGTTAATTTGCATGTCCCTGAATCGCTGTTATTACCATGACATGTAGAGCATTGCTGACCTTTACATTGTGGTAATAAACTGCTGCTTGTGTAGGCATTGGCATTTCCTAGCCAATAACTCTTCCACACATGGAAGTATATATAACACAACACACACATGCACACGCACACACACACACACACACACACACACACACACACACACACACACACACACACACACACACACACAACCTCCACATTCCTTATCTTTGATATGACTGTCTCCTGTGATTCTCTCCACTGTGTGATTCCCATAATAGCTGAAGTGTCATTATGGTACATGTGTAAATTGCTGTGGTGGATGCTGTGTCCCCTACCCCCAATCACTGTACTAATTTCAGTGCCATTATGGCACATTTCTGATTACCTTAGTGTCTAATGTTTCTCCACCTACTGATCCCTGTACTGAAGTTGTTGTCATTATGGCACTTAATTGTAGATTACTTCCAGGTGCCTAGTGTTCCTCCCATCCACAATCTCCATACTCACGATGGTGCTATCATGGCACTTAAAGCATTTTGCCAGTGTTTATAAACTTACTTTTGCACTACAGCATGCAGTCTGCAAACTCCAACCATCACTCTTCTCCATCAGGAAATGTTTTCATCATCATCTTCTTATTTAAAATTAATTACAAACTTTGCATTTTCCTTGCACTAACATCACTGTAGAAAAACAAGGAAGTTTAACCTCAGTGGTTGGCACAGGCAAAGCATCTGTTGTATCCATAAACCTTAATGGGTGCATCATGGTGTATGCATGAAGGTGCAACATTGAAGTTTATGGATGCAGCTGACTTTATGCTATGGTAAGGTCACAAGGGCAATAGCTAAATATTTGGAGGCTGTAGATTAATAAAAAGTTTACAAAGCTTTTTATTAAAAAGCAGCCCTAAAAAGAAAGGAAGGGAAAGGTAACACAAGATGGAAAATACATTGCTGCACTTGACTCATCAAATGCCATCATTTATATAGAAATATCAGCAAACCACATTAACAGACATGATACTTCAGGTGACTGCTGTCCCCACCCACTCCTTATACCTGTGCTTATGTCAGTTCTGTTATGGCTCTTAACTGATGTGTTATCCCTGGTGTGCAGTGTGTGCCATCAACCCCCACCGATCCCTGTCCTGATGCCGGTGCCATTTTGGCACTTAATGGCGGAGTACTCCTGGTGTCTAGTGGCTTCCCCCACCTGCCAATACAGGTACTATAGTCATGGTAGGTAGTTACAGATGTTCCTTTGGCTGTGCTTACTACAACAACAAGATGGCATCATCATGCAGACCTGCACAGGTGAGAAACTTCTTATTTATAGATACTAGTGGTTAATTGTGATGCTAAGTTTGTGAAAAATCCTTGCAGAAATTTACATAGATGAGTAATAACAGAAAAAAACTTGCATTTAATACCTGACACTATATCTTTTTTGGATAAACATTAATGTTTTTCATCATGACTTACTGGAATACAAATTATCATGAGGTGACCCCCATTTTTAAGTTGCTGTCTTATTTGGATACCAACAGTTAATCTTTAAATATATTAACAGTTAACAAAACACATTTGCAGAATAGGTAACCTAGACAAATATTCATACATAAAAAAACTCTGTAAAAAATGTAAAAACTGAGCAGCAAATATACCCTGCAGTTATTATAGTTATTATTACCAATGCCAGACTTTCAAGTATTTATTCTTTGCTAACATAATTACCAAAAAGGAAATCCAATGGTATATGCTCAGAATGTGGCAAATGTTCTTACTCAGCGTATTACATATTGTATGTATCGAATAACTATGGTCAGGGTCTATATTACATGATCGAAACCTTAGGTTATCGAACACATATAAGTCAATCACAAAACATAGAACCCTTCAGATTGAAAATGTCCATTTCCACACAGGGAAAAAATGGCATTGGCCAAAAAAAAAAAAGTTATAAACAGAAATAAAGTGGGGGCTTTGACCCCCACACCTCCCAATGTGGGGAGCTGTGCCCCCCAAACCCTCAAACTAAATATACCAACTCTGAGATTGCTCTACAGTGGAGAAAGAACAAAATCTGAGTAACAGCCAAACGACCCATTTTCCTGTGTGGAAACGACCGTTCGCAATTTTCAGACTTCAACATTTTGTGATTGACCTTTAGGTGTTCGATAACCTAAGGTTTCAATCATATCACAAGATCAAAAATAAACTGATTAACCTAAAACAATCAAATATTAAAACCATCAAAAAAATTAATACATAAAAATTATATTTTTTGCAAGGGGGATATCATCTTCGAGTGAGTAAAGAGCACTACATAATATCAGCTATTCGATCCCTTGTGCTGGCATTACAAATGTATATATATATATATGTATATATATATATATATATATATATATATATATATATATATATATATATATATATATATATATATATATATATATATATATATATATATATATATATATATATATATGGGTCTACTTTACATGGTCGACTTTCCACAAAGTAGACTTTTATATGGCCAAAACCATATCATCACCTTTCAGAAAGCTGACCATGTAAAATAAACACAAAAAAACACAATGAACACTTACCTTAAAACTGCACCCCCCCCACCCCCGTAACTTAAATATACCAACTCTGAGATCACACTACAGTACTGAAGAGGGAAATTTTCCCATTCCACACTGTATGGGGATAGCGGTTCCCCATGGTTGGCTGTACAAAAGTTGAACATATGATCTCGGCCATATGAATTTCGAATTTTTGAAAACTTGATCATGTGAAGGGGACCCTATATATATATATATATATATATATATATATATATATATATATATATATGTGTGTGTGTGTGTGTGTGTGTGTGTGTGTGTGTGTGTGTGTGTGTGTGTGTCTGTATTTGTGTGCGTGCGTGTGTGTGCGCTAGCATGTGCGTGCATGTGTGTACTATATTTTTATATATATATATCTATATAGATATATATATATATATATATATATATATATATACAGGTCAGACTCTAATACACCACTAGGGCAAAAAAAAAAAAAAAAAAAAAACAAGTGGAAAGCATAGTGAGGTTGGATCAAATGAAAGGACAGTTAAGGTACTGAATCAAAGATAACAGAGTAGATTCAATAAAGCCTACATGGTGTGTTAAAGCTGTTTATGCATTATGTGTATGTGTAACAGGCCCATTTCTGTGCTGCTGCTGCTGCTTCTGCTGCTAATAGATCTCAGCCAAGAAGGAGAAGGATGTTTATACCCTGCTTACCTTTTCATAGTCTGCATGAGGTGGGAATTGTAGAGTGGTTAGAGACACACTACAGGAACTCTGCAACCTCTGTTGTCGTCACCTGAGAGCAATGTTAAATTGAGGGGAACCAATACCTGTGGAAACTATCGTATGTGTATCACTTAGAATATTAGCTGCAGGAACCTTCTAGAGACCAGCAGGGACATGCTGTGGTTGTCACAGTTATCAGCATCCAGGATCCTACATCAATTCCTGAATGCTATGCTATAACATCCCAGTAGCTACATACATGTTTCTCATACACTTGAAGACAAATCTACTTCTATGCAGGATTTTACCCTTTTGGACACTTCTCTGAAGTCCTGTTTGCTGTAGACTGCACACACATTGAAATCAAAGCACCACCCAGGAAATAGGGAAGGGTGTATATAAACAGAAAGGACTTCCACCCCATTAACTGCCAGGTCATGTGTAACGCTAAGGGAATCATCCTGAATGTCTATACTAGCAACTCTGGCAGTTACCATGACTCCCATATCTGGCACAACTCTCACCTCTATTGGAGGTTTTCTATGGCGGTTATCCTACAAGGTCATTTACTGGGTAATGCAGGGTATGCACCCGATCTATGGCTGATAACAGCCATCAGAAATGCATAAGGGGGAGCCCTGCAGTACAAACCCTGTACTTGTGCTGAAATTTTCACTGTCTGTGTCATGCTTCACAATATTATCCTGAGAAAACAGCTTCAACAGGAACACCAAGGGGAAGGGGCACACATCCCACCACCACTGGTATGGTCACCACAGCCACATGTAGGTGAGGAGTGGGAACCACCAGCTGCTGGGGTGTTGGTAGACATAGGCATGCATGATATGCCCTCATCCTGGCAAAGATGCAATGATTAACACACATGCTCACCACTTAAGTGTGTACAACTTTCATCTTATGCACATGCATACAGTAAAATGGTTGTGTACCACCAACATCACACACAGTCAGCCCCAAATTAAAACATATAACTGTCAGACTATCAAGGTAAATGTTGAACCTTGAATAGGAAAATAAATTGTTAAGAACACAAATGAATGGCAAATCCTTGCATACTGTTATCTGCTAATGTACATAAGTAGAAGGTGGGTTGACAGGTTTGGGTTTACAGCAATGACTTCAATATGTGACAGCAATGACTTATGCCAGTAGATGTCTGCTCATTATCAGCTAATAGGCCTCATGCATCAAAGATATACGCAGTACAAAAATCTGTAAGAAAACAGTACAATTTTCAAAAGAGCATCACAAACACATATACTAAGCACTCAGTCTGCTATGATCCTG